>NC_059359.1:38934450-39264809 GCF_019703515.2 Myxocyprinus asiaticus
TTTGAGTTTGATTTACATTTTTTGGGTGAATCATCCCTTTAAGAAAGGGATTACTGAGGAAAAAACAGTAAGTCAGAGAAGCAGCTGTTAGTGTGTACAGTTTGCTTTGACATCTCCGCTTGGACTCCTAATTATAGTCTTGTCTGTCCAAATTTGGGGTTTCTAGGTCTAAGGTCTCAAGCTTATGTAAGACCACACTTAGTAATGCAGTCCTGGGTTAAGCATAGCTCTAGTTTCAACTTCAAAGATGTGGTGCAATACTGCAAGAATTCTAATCATAAATAATATGAGCTAATACGTATTTTATACGATTTCAAATTGATGCAAGGAAAAATGGAAGAGATAATGCTAATCTGCAAAGTCTACAGTCGAATTCAAATGATATATAAAAAAACAAATATTGGTCTTAAGAGATGATTAAGATTGTAATTTGTTTTATTCCTGGCTGTTAGCCTTCATTTTTAAAGTGTAAAATCTGTTTTTATAATATTGTCTATTTTGACAGTTGGTGTTGTGCACAGTTGCATGTGTCAGTGTACAGTATCTATTGCAGTAGATACCACTGTGTTAGATCACAATATGGAAACAACTTGTTGTGCACAATCCTTTTGTCATCTGTAGGCTAATCTTTTCATAAAACATTCCATCCCATCCAGAAGCTGTCATAACTTGCTGTCCAACTTGTTCTTAATCGTCTGTACAAATCACTAGGTATTTTCATTTTATGAAGAAAAGGCTTTGACATATTGTCAGTGTGATAGATCTCTAGTTCTCTTCTTAAAGAGGAAGCGAGGACTGGGTAAATGTCCAACATAAGACTTTATTTTTATACACTCTTCAGTGTCACAACAAATGGTTTGCTCTTCAGCACAACAAATAAACACACAGCTCAACTCTGCTTGCGTGCATCTCTCTCCTCCGGCGGTTTGGATTGCCCTTTTATCCCTCTCCAGCTCTCACTGCAACACAAAACAGCTGTTAAAGGTGATTTCCCACAGGTGTCAATCCTTACAGTTCTTCCTCTCCTGGCCTCGCTCTCCACAGATGTTGCTCGGCCATGCCCACATTACCACAGTCAAAAAAGTCACTTCAAACAACATGAGGGTGGCTAGATGTCACTATAAGGAAAGCTACTTGGAATGTGTAGCTTCTCAAGCTACAAAATTAATCATAACTTAAAGTAGTTAAACTAGTCAAACAACTGAAAAAGTACTTAGCTACACTACAAGCTACTAACAACATATACACATCTACACATATTCTACATTGAAGCTACATTGAACTATTAGATGATGCTACATATGTGAATTGTTGAATCATATATATATATCTTTTTTAACCTGTTCATTTAATTGATCTGTCCAAACAAACCGATTCACTTAAATCAATTGACTTCCCAATGCTACATACAGTATAAGTGAATTGGTGAATCATTTAACCAATTTACATGAACTGTCAGAAAGAACCAATTCACTTTAATAAATTGACTTCCCATGCTACATATAAGTGAATCATTTTTTTAACCAACTCATTTACTTTAACTGTCTGAATGAACCGATTTACTTAAATGATTTGGACTTCCCAATGCTACAAGAGAGAACGGTTAATGCAAGTGTGTTTGACTACTCCCTCGGCACTAACACTGAATGTGACATATGTAGTGTTTTGTGGCACTCGACCCCTACTTGTTGGAAAAAGTAGCTTGTTACTGGAAAAGTAACACTATTGTGAAAATAGTGGAGCTACTCTCATGCTACAGAAAAAATGTAGTAGAAGTGTCACTACTTTTAGTCAGATAATCCCCAAAACTGGTAGATGTTGACAGAATTTTCATTTGAAAGCAAATGATAAAGAGTAGGTGTGACATTGGAAGTTGCATTCAAAATCCAATTGCTCAAAAATATGAGTTGGCACGCGCCCCACTCACAACAGTTTACAAGCTGGAGTTCCCCTTTTGTGTTTTTCGGAATGTTCTCATTATTCCTGTGTTTTACTTATGGTCGAGAAGTGCTTGTCAACATAAGTCTGCCTGAGGAAGACAGACACAGAGACAGTGAATGTTTGCTGGTGTGTGTGTGTGTGTGTGTGTGTGTGTACAGGAATACATAGCCAGCAGGCTCAGTCTGTCAGGTCATTGGGTTTCTTTAACATTGGAGACTCCAGGGGTGTGTGTGAAGGTCGGGGACTGAGGAGGTGTGCATCGGGTGACGTGCTGGGTGTTGACAAGAAGTGTGTGTGTGTGTGTGTGTGTGTGTGTGTGTGTGGCTGAGACC
This sequence comes from Myxocyprinus asiaticus, assembly GCF_019703515.2. NCBI lineage: Eukaryota > Metazoa > Chordata > Actinopteri > Cypriniformes > Catostomidae > Myxocyprinus > Myxocyprinus asiaticus. Next base: position 38,936,724 of record NC_059359.1, read on the forward strand.
TCACAGACCAACATCCAAGCTGTGCCAGGACAGGAAGTGGGACAGCATACCCTATACAGCCTATATAGCCTATAACCCTATAAAGCCTGTTTAGTATCAGTCACCTACCCTGGACTTCCTTATTAACAAACCCAGATTACTCCATTAGGCCTCTGTCTGTCCACGTTTGTGTAGACAATGAGGAACTATAGTTGATTAACCACAATGTAGTACAGTGCAGTTCAGTTCAAGTCTATAGTCTTCTCACCAGTAAGCACACAATGGGCTTTTGTTTGTTGTTTGGTTATAGGGGTTATAAAACAGTCACATGTGTTTTATTTATTTTATCTGCTTTAATAAAGGTCATTGTAATCTGATTTACTGTCTCAGATGAATAACCATGTAGAATTTTGAAATATACAGAGGGATACTGACTTACTCTTGTTAATGTGCTGGTATTAATGGAATGCAAACCAGAAACCACAGTTCAGTTTCATGAATGTATTTTGCTGTTCTTTTAAATAAATAATTAAATAATTAATGTTGAAATGAACATTAACCAATATTAATAAATGCTGTATAAGTATTGTTCATTGTAAATTCATGTTAACTAATGTTGTTAAATAATGTTAACAAATGGGACCTTATTGTAAAGTGTTACCATTAACTTTTTAATATTGTATATTTGTTTAATGCATTATTTTAAATTAACAGAATAGCAAAAATAATTACTCTAAACTTTCCAAAACACTTCATCTGTCTTCCGTTGGCCATGGATGGAACACATGGATTTACTCTTCGAAAATTAACCCAAAGTCTAATCTTGCATAGTATGCAAATTCATACATATCGAAAGACTTATTTACAATGATAGCACCTGGCAGGCCAGCTGCATTGTGATAAGTCTACAGGTAGCACGTTATGTTAACAAGAACTTGTGATATCATGGTAGAAAAGCCTCTGAATATCTTACAGCCAAAATCTTTAACTGAGAGAATTTCAGATATATTATGCTAATAGAATTTAATTAATGTGCTGCTTTAACTGTTAGATGTCAAGATTAAAGAATCTCTCAGTTAATGTTGACTAAAGTATTATTAAAATTTGCAAAGACTCTTTTTTCAGACAGGAAACATCTCGGGACAGAGGCTGAAGATGTTTTCAGGCCTCTTGTTTTGGTACATATGGCTAATCAAGAGAAACAGAAGCGCTGTGCTGTTGTGTTGTGATCTGGTGACAGTTAGCTCACAGCCCACGCTCTGTCTTAAACTTTCCAACACTGATCCAAGACCGGCCACTTCAGACCTCAATTCTAATTCCACATCTACCTGAAAAAGCATGACACTGACTTCAGACCAGCAGCTGAGCTGATCACAGGCACAGATAACTGTGCCTCTTCCTGAGGAAGAGGGAGCACTGACTGGGTCGCACGAAGATCTCCTCAGACAGGATGTTTGCAGTCAGTGATGTAGTGCTCTGTTAAACACCTGCAGAAGACTTCTTTCAGTAAATGAAGATGTTTACTCTCCCTGCTGTGGTTGAGAAATCTGCTGCTAAAATGAAACAGCGTGGGCCTTGTGTGGGTACCGTATCTTTTCGAGAGGTTGCACTTTGAAATATAAAAAGAAATGAGAGAGCACTAGTGTTTGGGTGTCTATTTAGCTTGCATTTTTAAGTTTAAGTGTTTTTTTTTTAGAACATCCTTAACAATCCAGTCTTGTGTCTAGGGTTGCCAGCCTACCCGTATAATACGGAATCGTCCCGTAATTGAGGAAACTAAAATATGTTCCGCATGAAATCTATACGGGATGCCATTTGTCCTATATTTTAGCATCTCACACCTAAACTGCTGAGAATGTTTTACAAACCAAGGGAAATGGACTTGAAACACACCTTTCGTGTGAGTTGTGTGAGATATCAGCTGTTAAAAGATCAACAAAAATCAGTGCATGTTTTCTGTCAGAAGCAGGAGAATTTAGTCAAACATATAAAAATCAAGTGCATGCTAATTGTTTCTTACCATTGTGATTCCAAAAGCACCAGTAATTCATGACATCACATTGCATGGCATATGTCAGTGCTCATTCTGGAAGAGAGACTACGTCCACATAAATCCGGATGCATATGAAAACTGCGTTTTCATTTTCAAAACACTCTCCAACCACACTGGTGTTTTCAAGCATTTTCCAAAAGTTTCTTGTCCATACTTAAAAATATGAAAACTCTTAAATCTCCTTACTGCGCATGCAAAAAATTGCCGTTTCATGTACTGTCTGAAACGCAAATGTCCTTGTGTTTCATCGTTGGAAAGCAACTTTTCTTGTTGCCTTTGAAGAAATTCAATGTGTAGGTTGTACAAAGTAACATTTATCTTTAACAATACTATCAAAGTAAATAGCAGGCACAACAGCACCACTACAACATAGGCCGCCATCTCTTTTTATTTTTATCCCCTTTTCTCCCAATTTGGAATGCCCAATTCCCACTACGTAGTAGGTCCTCGTGGTGGCGTGGTTGCTCACCTCAATCCGGGTGGTGGAGGACAAGTCTCAGTTGCCCCCACTTCTGAGACCGTCAACCCACACATCTTATCAAGTGGCTCGTTGTGCACGACACCGCGGAGACTCCGCATGTGGAGACTCATGCTATTCTCCACGATCCACACACAACTTACCACGTGCCCCACTGAGAGCGAGAACCACTAATCGTGACCACGAGGAGGTTACCCCATGTGACTCTCCTCCCTAGCAACCGGGCCAATTTGGTTGCTTAGGAGACCTGGCTGGAGTCACTCAGCACACCCTGGATGCAGGGGTGGTAGTCAGTGTCAATACTCGCTGAGCTACCCAGGACCCCCTAGGCTGCCATCTTGATTGTTTTTGGTTGAATGGATCACATGTCTGCATCATATGACAATAAAAACAATAAATCATCATTTTCAGATATCTCCGTTTTCCTGTCCACACTACAACGTAAAGGTGGTGTTTTCAAATTTATCCACTTGGAAGAGTTTTCGAAAAGCTCAGTTCCCTATCTGTCACTCACTCGAGGTTGTGTCGATGTAGTGACACTAGAGGTCACTCTCGGGAGCCCGAGACACCTCTGGTCTTTTGATAAAAGACCAATGAAAATTGGCGAATGGTATTTGCACACCACTCCCCCGGACATACGGGTATAAAAGGAGCTGGTATGCAACCACTCATTCAGATTTTCTCTTCGGAGCCGAACGGTCATGCTCACCGAGCTGAATTCCCATGACTGTTCATTCACCTCTGCTGGATCTGACGGTGCATTTCAGCGGCTTCTCCCCCCTCTGCACCTGGGCGCTTTGGCAGAAATAAAAGAGTATATTTCTCTAAAAGAGCGGCACACACGGAATGTCTTTTTAAAGATGCCTTTCCGTTTGTGTGTTATTCCTGGTCAGGCTCGTTATCTCTCACCTTCTGACGGTCACGATCACTGCCTTTCGTGTCTGGGCACTGCTCACGCGGAGACAGCGTTCGTGGATGGGTCATGTACTCATTGCGAGAACATGTCCATGGCAACGATGCAGTCGCGGCTTACCTTTGTAAGAAAGCAAGCCACCCCAGAGGCTCCCCACCTCGGTCCTTCTACCCACGGGTATCAGGCCAGCGCGGCTATCACTGGGGCTATTTGGGGACCCCAAATGGACCACCTCCTCCGGGTATCTCCTCACGGACCTCCCATTCCCCAGCACGCTTGTCTGCCCTGATCGGGCTTCCGGATGAGTCTGCCAGCTCATATCACGGCAAGTTCGACCTCTTATTCGGAGCCCGTGAAGGTGATGAGCTCTCGAGCGCAGCATCTGAGAGCGGGCTCGTCCAGTCGGACATGGAAGCCTCAGCTGGGCTCCTCCCTTCGGGTGCGGTCGCCCAGTCACAGGCTGACACGGAGATGACGACATGCTTTCCCGGGCAGCCGCGAGCATCGGGCTAGAGTGGAACCCTCCGTTCTCCCCTGAACCCTCGCTGCTCGATGATTGGTTCCTGGGCTCGCGACGCCGCTCACAGCCATGCCCCGCCCCCGTTCCTTTCTTCCCGGAAGTGCATGAAGAGCTGACAAGGTCGTGGGAGGCACTTTTTACTGCCCGGTCCCAATCTTTCAGCTTCCCGCCCTCACTACCCTCGATGGTGTGGGGGCCAAGGGCTATTCGGCAATCACCCCAGTGGATAAGGCGCTCGCGGTGCACCTATGCCTGCAGAGCGCCGCCACCTGGCGTGGGCGCCCAAAGCTCCTGTCCAAGGCCTGTAGGTTTACGTCATCTCTGATGGTCAAGGCCTATGGTGCCGCTGGACAAGCCACCTCCACCCTGCACGCCATGGCTCTCCTGCAAGTCCACCAAGCCAAGGCACTAAAGGGACAGCACGAGGGTAGTTCCGCCCCGGTATTGATGCAGGAGCTGCGCTCGGTGACCGACCTCACTCTCCGTGCGACGAAGGACACGGCGTGGTCTCTTGGGCGGGCGATGGCCACTTTGGTGGAGCGCCACCTTTGGCTCAACCTGGTCGAGATGGGAGAGGCCGACAAGGCATGGTTCCATGCTGCCCCCATTTCCCAAGTTGGCCAGTCCGACGACACCGAGGACTTTTCCCAGCGGTTCTCAGCGGTGAAGCAGCACCCCGTCTGCTCATCGCCAAGGGCGTCCCCCTGCGGTGACTTCACCGGCTCCGCTGCAGCCCGCCCCTGCGGCCAGGCCCTGGCGTGGAGCCCACCGCAGGAAGCAGACGCCACCCGTCTCACGGCCGCCAAGAACCCATGAAAGGCTTCGAAGCGCCCCTGAGATGGGCGACCCAGGGACGACAAAACCCGCTGCTCTGGAGCTGGTAAGCAGACCACTCCATGCCCCGGTGGAGGGCCGGGAGGAGAATCTTTTGTTAATTTTTGTAATTTGTTTTAGTGAAATATACTGTTTTTAACACATTAGTCTTGTACTGTCTTCAAACTGATGAGCTCAATTTAAAACAAAAAGCGGGTTTGTTCAGTTTTAAAAACAGAAAAGGCTTAAGCTTAATTATGGGGAAGAAAATGCTTAAAATAAAAATATTGTCTTTCTTTGTTGATTGTAGCTTTGTTCTTTTGGCAAAAAGTAGTGTTTTTTTTAAGAAGTGAAGATTGATACAAATTTGGTTCTTCCGGGTCATTGTATAAAAGCGGTTTATTTTTTTGTGAATCAGGGGCCGTTCAAAATTGTTTTTTTTTTATCCATACATGCAGTTTTTTCACTGAGCCCTTAAAGGATGGTGGGGAAAAAAATTGTGGTGTGGGAAAAAATAAGCAAATGCTTTTGCATTCTCTCACAAAACTTTGCGTTCCCCCGACAAACTTTGCTTGCACTCGCAAAACTTTTGCATTCCCAGAGAAACTATGCGTTCTCTCGCAAATTATCTGCGTTCTCTCATAAAACTTGTGCTCTCGTATATGCATTCCTGCTCCTGAATTCTCTGCAGGCTATTGCATTTATGAGAGATAAGTCGAGATGACAGGTGCCGGTGCCTACGTGGAAAACTGTATCTTGTGAACATGTAAAGAGTGAGAAGATACTGTGACTCCATTCTGTATTGCATCATTTACAACATACATAAATCTGATACATGGCATATGCAAAAACAAAAAAATAGAACAGAAAATATATGATTTTAATGCAGATCAAAATGCAATATATTGAAAAAAAAAATACTACAAAAACAAAAGTTTTTATATATGTAGCATGTTTTCCCAAACTACAGGCCTAATGGAATTTGAATATCATATGTTCAAATATCAACTATTATTTTATATGTATGCATGTTTATGTGGCCATTTATCATTCGCCAGCAGATGGCAACAATTGTGTTATGAGTGAGTCAATCATTCAACACTGACATATACTAAACCCATAAATTATTCCTTTACAGGGGACTCCGAAGGGAGAGCAATCATGGTGGCTAAACTAAAGGGTTGTTCCAAACACAAATACGAATGATTTAAAAGTGAGTTCCGAATTGTAGTTATTTTAAAGCCCAAAATCTTCAGTCACCACACATAATGGAGCATTTATTGGTTTATTAATGGAGAGGGAAACACCATCACAACAACAACAAAAACAATAATAATATAGTATTCAATTGTGCACCACAGCATTCCATTTCAATTAGACCACTCGCATTTGATGTAATTTTAACCGTGTTGTCTTTATTTTCACACATTCATAAACTGAAGATTATGATTTGTGCATTGCCTACAGGTGCATCTCAATAAATTAGAATGTCGTGGAAAAGTTCATTCATTTCAGTAATTCAACTCAAATTGTGAAACTCGTGTATTAAATAAATTCAATGCACACAGACTGAAGTAGTTTAATTCTTTGGTTCTTTTAATTGTGATGATTTTGGCTCATATTTAACAAAAACCCACCAATTCACTATCTCAACAAATTAGAATATGGTGACATGCCAATCAGCTAATCAACTCAAAACACTTGCAAAGGTTTCCTGAGCCTTCAAAATGGTCTCTCAGTTTGGTTCACTAGGCTACACAATCATGGGGAAGACTGCTGATCTGACAGTTGTCCAGAAGACAATCATTGACACCCTTCACAAGGAGGGTAAGCCACAAACATTCATTGCCAAAGAAGCTGGCTGTTCACAGAGTGCTGTATCCAAGCATGTTAACAGAAAGTTGAGTGGAAGGAAAAAGTGTGGAAGAAAAAGATGCACAACCAACCGAGAGAACCGCAGCCTTATGAGGATTGTCAAGCAAAATCGATCCAAGAATTTGGGTGAACTTCACAAGGAATGGACTGAGGCTGGGGTCAAGGCATCAAGAGCCACCACACACAGACATGTCAAGGAATTTGGCTACAGTTGTCGTATTCCTCTTGTTAAGCCACTCCTGAACCACAGACAACGTCAGAGGCGTCTTACCTGGGCTAAGGAGAAGAAGAACTGGACTGTTGCCCAGTGGTCCAAAGTCCTCTTTTCAGATGAGAGCAAGTTTTGTATTTCATTTGGAAACCAAGGTCCTAGAGTCTGGAGGAAGGGTGGAGAAGCTCATAGCCCAAGTTGCTTGAAGTCCAGTGTTAAGTTTCCACAGTCTGTGATGATTTGGGGTGCAATGTCATCTGCTGGTGTTGGTCCATTGTGCTTTTTGAAAACCAAAGTCACTGCACCCGTTTACCAAGAAATTTTGGAGCACTTCATGCTTCCTTCTGCTGACCAGCTTTTTAAAGATGCTGATTTCAATTTCCAGCAGGATTTGGCACCTGCCCACACTGCCAAAAGCACCAAAAGTTGGTTAAATGACCATGGTGTTGGTGTGCTTGACTGGCCAGCAAACTCACCAGACCTGAACCCCATAGAGAATCTATGGGGTATTGTCAAGAGGAAAATGAGAAACAAGAGACCAAAAAATGCAGATGAGCTGAAGGCCACTGTCAAAGAAACCTGGGCTTCCATACCACCTCAGCAGTGCCACAAACTGATCACCTCCATGCCACACCGAATTGAGGCAGTAATTAAAGCAAAAGGAGCCCCTACCAAGTATTGAGTACATATACAGTAAATGAACATACTTTCCAGAAGGCCAACAATTCACTAAAAATGTTTTTTTTATTGGTCTTATGATGTATTCTAATTTGTTGAGATAGTGAATTGGTGGGTTTTTGTTAAATGTGAGCCAAAATCATCACAATTAAAAGAACCAAAGACTTAAACTACTTCAGTCTGTGTGCATTGAATTTATTTAATACACGAGTTTCACAATTTGAGTTGAATTACTGAAATAAATGAACTTTTCCACGACATTCTAATTTACTGAGATGCACCTGTAAGTATTGTCTTTTGGGCTTCACTCTGTCATTGCAGTGGCTTTCTCTTCTTGTTGAACTCAAAAGCAGGAATAATGCTGGAATACACATAGGAGAGCTAGCAGATGACTGTCATTATGACGCACATTTTACGAGAGAATGCAAAATAATTTGCTAGAGAACGCAAAATAATTTGCAAGAGCACGCAAAAATTCTCGAGGGAATGCAAAGTTTTGCGAGAGAACTCAAAAGCATTTGCTTATTTTTTCCCTCACCCAACTTATTTTTTCCCCAATACCTTGACCCTTTTGGGGCTCAGTAATTTTTTTGATTATTTTCCTATGTAAACAAGTGTGGGGATGGGGGTGTGGTCGTGTATCTGTCTGCGGGAGAGCAATGAGGCTCATCACCTGGGTTGTAATTATCTCTAACACCTGTCTCTTGTTATAGTGATGGTGGAGTGAGACCTGAAAAGGCGAACCAGTACATCAGAGAGGCAGAAAGAGACCACAGTGAGAGTTGGCTGCATGTGTCTGCCACATTATAGCGTGAAGCCTCAAAGACTCATTTATGTGTGTTTGGCCATTAAGAGCCTTTTTGTTCGATGCTGAAGGAATAATAAAAATACTCTTTTAATACTTTTTTTTTTTTCTCTCCAATTTGGAATGCCCAATTCCCAATGCACTCTAAGTCCTCATGGCGGTGTAGTGACTTGCCACAATCTGGGTGGTGGAGGACGAATCTCATTTGCCTCCGCGTCTGATACCGTCAATCCGCGCATCTTATCACGTGACTTGTTGAGTGCGTTGAAAGCTGTCTCCAAGCAGAGATTAGCCCATTGGATTGTGGATGCCATTTTTCTCGAATACCAATCTCAGGACTTGCCGTGCCCCTTGGGAGTCCGAGCGCAGTCCACTAGAGGTGTTGCATCCTCCTGGGCACTGGCAAGGGGGGCCTCTCTAGCAGACATATGCAGAGCTGCGGGTTGGGCTACACCCAATACCTTTGCGAGGTTTTATAACCTACGCGTAGACCTGGTTTCGACCCGAGTGTTACATGCTAACAGCAGGTAGACTGGGCGGCCGGTTGGGTGTACCACTTGCATTGCGCCTTTCCCCTAATGTGCGCTTTTTTTGTCTATAACAGTTCCCCGTACCGGTGAACTCCGGATGCCCCTTTCCTTAGGACTGTTCGGTGACGAACTTGGCGGAGGAGTAATGCCACCAGGCCCAGTACTCGTGGTATTCCCCTTTTCAGGTGAGCCTGTGGGCTTGGGCTCAGTGCTCCATGCGTGGTGATTCCCCCTTGTTAATCCCGTATGATGAGTTTCCACTGTTTGGTTTCCCCCTTAGGTGAAACCAGTTTCCCCTCGTCAGAGCTTTCTCTGTCTCGGCCACTGTGCTGCGTACCCTCTCTGTAGATAGGGTCCTCCTGTGATATCATTCCACATGTGTACTTCCCCTGTTGGTAAGTCCATGTGAGGTATGCTCCACATGTTAACCTCCCTCCAGTAGGATGTGGTCTCCGTAGTGCTCTCCTTCCTGGAGAGGGAAAAGCACTACCCAGCACTATTCTAGAAAGTGCTCGGCGGGAGATTGCTTAACAGCAAATTAAGAAAGGCACCACCAGTAGCCTACTTTGGTAAGTGCCTCCTCCCCCCTTAATGGGACTAGGGAGATGCCTTACCTAACTCGCTGGAAGGTCACGACGTGGTTGAGCGCTCGCTGCAAGGCATGCAGCAGCTTGCCCATGTCCACTCTTTACTAAATTAACTTGTTAAAACAATCAGATTTTTGGCTGTCTGTCTGAACAAAGCCTAAAATTATTTCCAAAATTTTAGTGCATCTATAATACGTGACAGGCTTTTATGCCTTTTTTGCACTACTGACTGCAAGTGATTAAAGATTAAAACTACCTGATCTCACCTACAATACAAACTAATAAATTACTCAGAGATAATTGGTCACACGGATATGTCTGTTTATTGTGTGTCACCGCCAGACAAGACAATGAGATGCAGACAAAGTGGAGTGTGTCGATCCTGGTATTGTGATAGGGGCGTGACAGTTCATCGGCGTCCTGACAATCCGTGCCATGCTCGCGTCTCTCCCCACGAGGTGCCACTTACTTTTGCCTTTTGAAGTGCTTGCCTTTCATTAACAGGCATCACAAAGGAAAGTAAATCCTGTATGCCACTTCAAAGGCTTGTATCATATTAGGGCCAATGGGCCAGCAACAGGTGTAGGGTAAGAAGAAGGGGCCTGTGGAGGAGATGCTCTTCAGAAACTCACTGGTATGTAGCTGACTGTCTACAGACCATAAAAAGACACCTGAAGAGTTGACATGGCTTCATAAATATAATGCAGATGTCCGTGATCTTTATGACCATGTCCGAGTCTGGTTCATGTGAGTTTTTGTGACTATATTTAACTCTTTATTTAACCACTGAATGGGAAGATTATGTATCTTCTAGGGCTGTCATTGCCCCTAATGAGCATTTCAGCATTCGTCCATCCATTTCACTGCTTAAATATGGGACAATAGGTGTCTCATTCTGGTCATTTTCATTTTGGCCAAAATACAGGATGTCCCGGCTAATAGGGAACAGTTGGCAACAGCCAAATACACCAGTCTGATGCATGTGTATATAGACCAACAACAGAAAGATAGCGCAATCAGAATGCAAAACACATCCTCTGTGAACGGCCCTGACTAAAAATTTTAGTTGATTGAAAGCCCTGCTTTCCACCATTTTCAGATTGCCTAAAATTGGTTTTTGAGTGATAGTTTTGACTATTTAGTATAAATGGATTTGTTTATTAAACTTAGAAGACATTCTAATGTTTTGGTCAAGACACTAAGAAACTCTAAAATTCTAAACCGAGCCTCCAAGGATCAATATACCCTCATTTCCCATACATATATTGCTTAAAATCTTCCTACTTGTTTGTAGAAAAATTAACACCTTTCAAATAAACACTGAAAACAGACCACCCTGGCTGATGCAATTCAAAGAAAGCTCTGTAGCATACATTCAAGCAGAATGTGTGCATTCAGGCAGCACTGCTGTACAACACAAGACACCCCAGTAGACGTTGCTGGATGTCAAAACTAGATTTAGCCTCGGAGTCCTGCAAGGCCTCCCAGATGTCTAGAACAAATTTGCGAACCATGGAGACAGCCATTACGTAACGCACTAGTAGTGGTCAACACTCACAACCCTAAACAGAGGTTGATGACTCATACTCTGCTATCTCTGTCCAGGCATCTATGTGTGAATTAGAGCAAGATAAACATGCATCTTAGTTTCATTTCCTATATAGGAATATATGGAGTGGGTTCTAGTTTTAAAAACACTTGCTGATATACAGTACAGTATACAATGATACACACTGGATCAATCTTTTCCTTACATTGGGATTGAATTTCTATTTATTGGAATTAATTCAGCAAAAACTTGCTTTTCCTGCTGAAAATACCAGCTTTGCTGGTTGTCAGTATGTTGTATTTTGGGTGCTGGTCCCCATCATGGGATACCATGTCATTAGCTGGTATCCAAGCTTGGCTGGTTGTTCTTCTTTCTTTATGGTTTTAGGTGGTTTTCACACTGGGCACATTTGCTGCGGTCCAAATCTGAGCACAATTGTTCCGGCACCCTCTGGAGCGTTGGTGTGGTTTCAGACTTGTGTAAGATTCTGTCGAACCCTGGTGCTTTTCTGTCATCAACTATATGCTATATTTGTGTGTTTTTTTTATTAATTTTGTGTCATGATGCGCATTAGAGTGAACGACATTTGCGCCTCTGTGCATCGCATGCCGTAATTCATCAGTTGTACATGTCCAGGAGAAGGCGACTATATCCGATGCTCTTTTTTGAGGACACATCTGGTTGCATGCTCACTCATGAACATATATAAAAGACACTTCACCTTGTCTGTGTCCCACAATATTTCCCTGACACATGTGATTCATGCGTGTTTGTTTTTGTGCAACTGATGATATCATCATGCTTAAATCGGCAAAAACGCATGCACACCGTGCCACAGTTCCATTGCAACCGAGCTCAGACCACCTCCAACATGTAGTCTCGAGTTCGGTACCGTGGTCTGTTCCCACGGTCCACAAAACAGCTTTCACATAACCAACTTTTCATGCGAACTGTGCACTGTTTCTGACTAAACTGCCAGTGTAAAAGCTCCCTTTGCGTTGTTTTGGGTCCTTCTCAGCTGGTCTGGCTGGCTGACCATCTATATCAGCTTGGGCAGGCTGGGAGACCTGCTAGACCAGCTGAAGACCAACTTGACCAGGTTGGACAACCAGCTAGACCAGCTAAAGACCATCTTGGCCAGACTGGGTGACCAGCTATGACCAGCAAATCACCTTAGGCTGGTTTAAGCTGTTTTTGTTTATTTGTTTTCCTGCAGGGATTCTGGTATGATTTCACCATTAGGCTTCTTTACCAGCAAGGCTCAGAAAGACTATGCTTGTTGACAGGTCCGGCTCCAGATCAAAATCATCGACAGTGCTTTTGAAAATAGTGGGGGTGCTCTGTATAAAGTGGAGGCCTTTTTTTTTTTTTTTTTGTATTCAATAATGTTTAATGGTACCAAAGCAACTTAATATTTAATCAACAAATTACACTGGCCTTGTTTAAGAATGCTTAAAAAAAATAAATAAAATAATAATAAATAAATATATATATATATATATATATATATATATATATATATATATATATATATTCACAATCATTTGCAACTGTGTTTTCTTTGTGCATAAATGAAGCAAGCGATGTTGAAAGAAGTTGCCCACAACCACTGTTCTAGAGCAGGGGTGGGCAACTATTTTGGTAAAGGGGCCACTTAAATCAGGCTTTAAGTAGTGCATAGGGGGCCACATTGTATTCCTTTTGAGATACAATGTTCCGCATTGATTTGGTTTTTGTATCTTTTAAGCCCATAAATAGTTGTTTACTACATTTTCTGAAGTGTATTTGTGACTAATGGGACTATTCTGCAATTGCCTAAAGTATTGTATTGCTCTACAAAATTATATACTTTTCTGCAATGCATTAAAAAACTGAATAAAGGCTGCGCTTATTATAAATTATTTATTTAATAATCTTTACTTCCCTGTTAATTTATTATTCAATTTAACACTCTCTACATCAGGCGTCTGTTTTAATAATAATACAAAAATAAATAAAAAATAGAAAATTATAGAACTTTTAATGTTTGTCGCAAAGTGGGTGAGTTTACTTATTTTATTCTTAAAACATTACCCGTTTACACGGTAAAAGTGTCATGATGCGGGTCTCATCAATGGTTTGTTTTTCCATTCAGCACACAACTGAATTAAACAGGCTGCATGACTATGATAAATGATTACTGCAAGAGTTAGATTAACATGCAGGTGGGAGGGGACTTCTACATTTCTAAATTGCACAAATAAAAAATACATATACATATTTGTCTCTCGCTTGTTTTTGCTCACGTGTCAATTATTACCCCTCTGCTTGTCAATGATGCCAAGATCTACTTTTATATTTAATTTCATCAATGAGAAGGTTTACCTGCAAACTTAGTAGCACCAAACATCACAAGCAGCCTCAAGAGTGGCCGTATAACACTTTTCCTTGAGCACTAGAGATCACTAAGTTTGTTCAAAAGGGAAAGCGAGAGCTAGAAAGAGTGCCCTTGCATGCATGGTTGCCAGATTTGACAAAATAAGTATAACATTAGGCAGGATATTTCCAATTTGCGTAAGTATAAATCTCAAATTGGGGGTATTGCGTCTCTTATCTGGCAACCCTGAGCATGTTAAATGCTTGTGGAGGCTTGTTAGGTCCCAATGCAAGATAACTGATATATCCAATGAAAAAAAAAAAAAAAAACTCTTTTAGGATAAATGAGCCGCAGCCACATTAAACCATGTGGAGGGCGGATCCGGCCTGCGGGCCGTAAGTTGCCCAGGTCTGATCTAGAGTCATCTTTTGAATTTCACTGACAGTTAAGGTTTGGATTTTGGTTAGACCAGCAGTTACGGACTGCTTTATTCCAGAGCAAAAATCAGAAGCAACAGGAGGTGGATTAAGTGAGATACTTCCACTATTAATACTGTATGCGCGAGCAGAGGTTTTAACCAATCAAATGTTCATGTGTACATTAAAGGCATGAAAGCAGATTGCTTTGCCTACAAATAAACCAGCCTGGTCTCATTCCGTCCTTTGGATGAGACATTAAACCGTGGTCCCAGGGCACTTTTCGTAAAGAGTAGGGGTGTAACCCCGATGTCCTGGCCAAATTCCCCCCACTGGCCCTTATAAACCTTGGCCTCCTAATAATCCTCATCCCTAAATTGGCTATACAACTGTACTCTCTTCTCCACCAATAGCTGGTGTGTGGTGAGCCAGGTGGATGCTGCACACTGGTGGTAGGTAAGGAGAGTCCCCTGTTCTGTATGTAAAGTGCTTTGAGTGTAATGTCAGCAAAGCACTATATAAATATAACATAAATTAATTAATTAATTCATGAATATTACATGATGGTGGCAACATTTTTGCAAACCAAAATTACAATATGTGCCTTATTGCACGATTCGCTGCAGTTTCCCACTTAAGTATCCAGTAGGGGGGCGCCAAAAGTGAGCAAAATGGTGTCGTAATCAGAAGAGGCTTTTAAGGTGAATATTAGATGGAGGTTTTCATGAGTAAAATGTACCTCTCTAAACTAAAACTTTAACCTAAACCTAACCAAAAGTGATCTAAAATAAAAATAGAGGTGAACAAAACAGACATCCGTCTATGAGACTAGGTTGAAATTAGGACACACTGATTTGCAAGATCATACACATTTATTAGTTTTGATGCAGTTATTTGTGTGTTCACTGGGCTTCAAGAAAATCTGCTTTGCCAAAATACAGTATAATTAGGCTTACATTTTCGATTGAGGGTGGTGAAATGTTCATTTGAGGGTGCTTAGCAAGTGCCCCTGTAGAACTGGGCCTGCTTGTTGACCAGCTTCATCAACTATAACAAAAATACTATTTTTTCTTCTGTTCAGCAGTTTCACTTCCCTAGTTTGGATTACTGCTGAGATTCAGTGGTGTGGCACTGCTAACACTTTTAGTTCCTTTATGATAAATTGCTTGTGTTTTCCCCTATTTGTAAGTCACAATGGAAAACAGTGTCTGCTAAATTAATAAATGTAATGTAAATGTACTCAAAAGTTTGGATGCATTAAATTGATGCATTAAATTGATCAGAAGCACTACATTAAACATTAGTTTTGCTGCAAATTATTATTACTGTTTGATATCACAGTTTAATATTTTAATTTATTATAAAATTACATTTTTACCTGTGATGTCAAAGCCCCATTTTGAGAAGTCATTATTCCATTCTACTAAGAAAATAGGATTTTAAGAAATTATTTTAATGTGCTAATTTGGACAGTTGAAAATGGCTGTGCTACTTAATGAAGTATGGACATCGCAATACAATGGATTTAAAAAAAAAAAAAAATTAGTTGCTTCAGTACTGAGGTATTGAGTACAATTATATTTCTTGCAAGTCACTTTACCTTCTGAAGTCAAACTTTGGTTTTACAGTTGCCAAAAGAAACAAATCTTTCTAGAAATTCATCAGTCTATTGTTATTTTGAGAAATGAAGGCTATTATGTGCACAACTGTCTTGAAAGAAGAAATTAATCTGGACCTAACCAGGATAGAGAGGGAAGTGGAAGGCCCAGATTCACAAAAAACAAGAAGACAAGTACATCAGAGTCTCTAGATTGAGAAACTCCTCACAGGTCCTAAACTGGCAGCGTCATGCTGAACACCAGTTTCATCTGCAACAGTGAAGAGAAGACTTTGACATGTTGGCAGTTTAGGCAGACTTTCAAAGACAAGCCATATCTGACACTGGCAAATAAGAAGAAAAGTGTAAAATGTGCAAAAGAACTAAAAATAGTGAGTGGTAAATCTTTGGAAATTAGGATTATTGACTGGCAAATCAGTTGGAAAATCGATGGGAAGTGCTGCAGAAAGCATGAGATGAACCTTTACCTGAAGATCTAGAATAAACTGACTGCTAAAAATCATTAAGGAAGAAGTTGTTAAATCAGCCAATCATATTAGAGCTTGCTAAATCAAGAAAGTACTTTCCAGTTGCCTTTGGGTTGAAACCATCTAATTAAAACCACTTTTAAAAGAAGCATTCAGAGTTTGAAGCTCTTAACTCTCATCATTTTAAAAAGTGTATTTTTATTTTTAATCTATAAGTAGCTTCGTCCCTCTCACTCTCTTTCATGCTCTTTCTCTGTCTCGCATCCTCTGGCTAATTTTGTGACGTCTGACCTCTGAACAACTGAAAGTAAATGCTGCCGCATGGTGGCAGGGTCACAGGTCAGCACTGATTGACCACTCAGCAGGAAGCCACTTTGACATTTGAAGGATTGTAAGGTGTGTTTCGTTCTCGCTGTCTGCACAGCCTCTGGTGCTGTTGTCCTCTGAACTGCAGGCTAATGTGGCCACAAGTACCAAACATGTCTTTCCTCATAACAATCTCCAGAGATCATTCCTGTCTTAAAAGCAGCAGCCAAAAAAGAAGATTAATTAAAAACTCTGTGTGCCCAAATGTGTGATGATTTTAGGAGGAATGGTTCTATGTTGCAAATAGATCTCTTCTCTCTTGAATTGGGTAACATATTAAATGGTATTTGTAATCGCTAAAACTACTACATATGCAATTAATAGTGCCATTCTTGATGTGAGTAATGCGTGCAGTTTATATAGACATTGTGTATGTTATGTTGTATATACAGTTCTCGTGCAGCACGACCTTTGACTAAACGGCAAAAGGTCTGGCCCACGAAGCAGCTTATTATGGCCAAGAACTGTCCACTTAGACAGAAAGAGACTGTAAACTACAGTTTTTGTTTTACAAAATGAACAAAGAAACACTGGAACAATAGCATAAAATATGTTTAGCTATCTGTCCAAAAGTAATTACTAAGTAATAATAATGGAATATAAAGTTTTACTCATGGATATCTAGTTTAACCCTCTGGGGTCTGAGGGTGTTTTGGGCCCTGGAGAAGTTTTGACATGCCTTGACATTTGTGCTTTTTTCAGTTGCTTAAAAACATATTAATGGCTAAAGTCTGATAACACTGTATTAAGCACAAACTGGGCTAGAATAATATGTGAACAACATGTTTGTACATGTTTGTACTTTTGAGAAAATAACGTTTATGCGTGGTTTTTGAAAACACAAAAATTTTAAGTCACTGAAATAAGGCCATACAACACATACTAAACATTTGTTCACAAGGCTTTTGAGCCTAGAGTTTTTGCTGCAAAATGATGTGAAAACCATCCTGATCACACATTCATACAAAACAATATAGTCATTTAAGTTTTGTAAGACACTTTTAGTGTTAGAAAGGCCATATGCGAGGAGGCGTGGATGATCATGAATATTGATGTGATTCACACCTGAAGAGACAAAGACCACTCCGCTGAGAGAGAATGAATGTGAGGAGACTTAATGATTGAATGTATTGTTTGTAGCGTATTCACAAAATCAAGTTTAAGTTAAAAGTAATAATCTGACTATTCATTTTCTTTACATAAAGGCTTTACTTAAAAACTTCAGAGCTACACTACCGTTTAAAAGTTTTTAGATCTGTAAGATTTTTTAATGTTTTTAAAAGAAGTCTCTTCTGCTCACCAAGGCTGCATTTATTTGATCCAGAATACAGCAAAAACAGTGATATTGTGAAATATTTTTACAATTTAAAATAACTTTTCTATTTGAATATATTGTAAAATGTAATTTATTCCTGTGATCAAAGCTGAATTTTCAGCATCATTACTGCAGTCTTCAGTGTCACATGATCCTTCTGAAATCATTCTAATATGCTGATTTTCTAAAATGGGCATATTTACAGCACATTTTTAACATTTACACCCGAACAGATATTTGCAAGCACAAGCTTCGTTGATAATAATGAGGCAGCATAAACACTAGTTATAATATAATCTAAACATTCATATTGTTTTTATATCATATTACATATCATATTGATATCATACAACATACAATTTAAATACCTGCTTTAGCCAAAACAACATTTAAATGTAACTAAAACTTGCCTGTTAGGACATATTTCAAATATTAATACTCTGAATCCTGACTGGCAAGTCTGGAAGTAGTCCAACTAGTAAAATATATATATATGTTTATATAAAATAGCATGTCAACTAATATGTAAGTAAAACTAAATGACTTACTCATCCGAAATTGTATCCTCGGCTGGATCAAGTTGCTCATCAAACGTTCATCGTTGGATTTCCCTCTTCTTCTGAGGAAAATGTGAACTCTTCGTCACTATGCTTCCTCACCTGTGTAGCATGCCATCTTCCAAATGCGCAGAAAAGTGAATGAACTTGATGTTTTTTAAGGCATTGTTGGGGGTGTTTACCATTTGCATTGATCGCCTCAGCACATTACTGTATGAATAGCGCGCTCTGCTGGTGGGTGTGATCACATTAGGGATAATTAGCTGAGCCAGAAGAAACTGTACATCGCTTTGTTTCATACAGATTACATTGCAGGAGAATATTTGTTTTAAATTTGAATTATTTTATTTAAAAGTAGACTTTTTAAGCTTTCTTTTCATGTTTGTGTGATAAATATTCGCAGAGTTTCAGTTCATTTTTGTGATGTTTTTCAGAAAGATGCTTGCAGAGACAGAGACGGCTGAAAGTGCACCCTGTTACAAAAGCGCAAGGTTTTGTTGTTATTGTGAGTGTACACAAATAAAAGTAGACCCTTTATAGTCTCTAATGATGTCTTACACATATCTGTATGCCCAAAAATGATGGAGTATTTTAAGTTGTTTCCGCTGTTATGAGGAAAAATTCCAGCAGGACACGCTGGCGCATCCGTCGACCCCAGAGGGTTAAGGATATCAAACTAAACTCGCTCATTATATCATTATACCTGGTAAACCTCATAAACACAACTTTCTTTTCCTTGCATACTTATAAAAAAAAAATAAAAAAAAACTCTGTTTCATTACTATCGGAAGTTGTGTAAATTCCACCAATTAGATTAGAGCTTGGCAGATGAAGAAAGTACTTTCTAGTTTTGTGTGCAATATGCATCAGCAAATACTTTCACACAGGCCCAGTTGGTATTGGATAACTTTGTTTGCTTCAATTAATAACATTATCATTTAAAAACTGTATTTTGTGTTTATTCAGATTTCTTTTGTTTTATGTTAGATTTTGTTTGAATTTTTGAACAAAATTAGTATGATATATACATAAAAACAGAAGAAATCAGGAATACTTCTTCACAGCACTGTATATGTTTTTGTGTCTCTGTCTCTCTCTCTTTCTCTCCTTTAGTGTGTGTGTGTGTGTGTGTGTGTGTGTGTGTGTGTGTGTGTGTGTGTGTGTGTGTGCAACGTTATCTCATGAGAACTTATATGTACTCTTACATAAAGTTTGGTTCAAGTTTGGTACATTCTCTTATGTTTGCATAGACACCGAAACTTACAATACTGATGTATTGACAGCATGTAAACGTCATCATTTTACGTATTAACACCTATAGAAACGTACAAATGTTTACGTGTAATGTTTGAATTGATTAGTATTGAATCATTCATAGAATTAATCAGTTAAATACATTTAATTTATAATCACTGAGATTATTTAAATGCCATCGCATTTATTTAATGCAGTTGACATTATAATATGATATTTTAACGGTTTCATTCAGTTCTGTGTGATTTCTGCTGCCCTATACAAAGTTTTAAAGGATTATCGTTTAATCATTTATTAAACATTTAATTAAATTTTTGTTTGCCATGAGACATAATAGGAGTTTTCAGAATATGCCAAAAAACGAAATAAACCACAAAAAGCAACATAAAACAACAATAAAATTTTACACGACCTCGCCTGCCATGGTAAAAGAGCCAGCGCCCATGCCTACCACTGTAAATGAGCCAGTGCCCATGCCTGCCACGGTAAACGAGCCAGCGCCCATGCCTGCCATGGTTTACGAGCCAGCGCCCATGCCTGCCACAGTTAACGAGCCAGCGCCCATGCCTGCTATGGTCAACAAGCCAGAGCCAGTGCATCTCGCCTCGACCGTCCCAGAGCCAATGCATGTTGCCTTGACCGTCCCAGAGCCAATGCCTGTCATCTCAACCGTCCCAGATCCAGCGCCTGTAGCCTTGACTGTCCCAGAGCCAGCGCCTGTAGCCTCGACCGTCCCAGAACCGGCGCCTGTAGCCTCGACCATCTCAGAGCCAGCGCCTGTAGCCTCGACCGTCCCAGAGCCAGTGCCTGTAGCCTCGACCATTCCCTTTTCACTGCCCATGGTCATGACCATGGAGGTCATTTCCCAATCTCTGCCCATGTTCACGACCATGGAGGTCGTTCCCCAGTCTCTGCCCATGCTCACAACCACGGAGGTCGTTCCCCAGTCACTGCCAGTGCTCATGACCACAGAGGTCGTTCCCCAGTCTCTGCCCATGCTCACGACCACGGAGGTTGTTTCCCAGTCTCTGCCCATGCTCACGACCTCAGAGGTCATTCCCCAGTCTCTGCACATGCTCACGACCATGGAGGTCATTCCCCTGTCAGTGCCAGTGCTCTTGACCACAGAGGTCGTACCCTTGTCACTTCCAATGCTCACGACCACAGATGTTGTTCCCTTGTCACTGCCAGTGCTCACGATCACAGAAGTTGTTCCCCAGTCTCTGCCTATGCTTACGATCACGACCCAGGCCTCCTGACCCTGTCCCTGCTCTGTGGTCACTCCCAGGCCTGTTGAACCTATCCCTGCCCTGTGGCCGCCCCCCAGGCCTCCTGATCCTGAATGCCCCAGTGCTCACCCTAGGGGGAGACCTAAGAGAAATAGTGCTCCCTGAGTGTGCCCTTTGGGGGAGGGTTCTGTCATGAACTCCGATTCCCATCAGTCACAGCAGCATCCAAATATGGTCACCCTGGACTCAATTTCCCATGCTCCACCTCGATCCCAATCACCGGAGTTCTGATCAGCCTCACCTGCACCACTTCACCACAGTTATGTCTGCACCCTTTATAATAGACTCTGTCACATTCACTCACTGTGAAGTATATGCTCTATTCCTTGTGTCTAAGATGTTACCAGCCTTCAAAGTTCTGCCTGATTCCTTGTTGATATACCTTGCCTGTTTTTGACCACGAATTTGCTTCTAGCTTGATTATCCCTGTATGCCAATCGCCTGACCTCTGCCTGTACTCATTGCTGGATTTTTGCTTGTCGTTTGAACTGTACTGTTGCCTAACCTTCATTAAAACTCCAAATTGCACTTGCATCTTACTCTCCTGGTGTAATTTCATGACAATAGGGTCCATTTAAAAATCTGATTTATGTCATTATTTCTGCATTAACAAGTGCATCACACACTCTGACGTGAACAACTCTGTTTCTCCCTCATTCACATACACTCACAGCGCGACATGAGATATGAACCTTGTAAAGATGATTAATAAAAACAACAACAACAAGGAGCTTGGTTAAAATGTTTCTCATCTTTGTTATCTTCCAAAATTACAGTCATCATTTGGAATTTTTTTTTAAAAGGCAAGTGACAGTGAATTAGTTTAATGCAACCACTGATTATATTATTGTATCTGGTTTGACACAAAATGTTTCAGCATTGACAGCTTTTGTGGGGGCTTATTGTTGTGACATTCATTTTCCAGTAGTCTTTAAGCCACCTGTAGTTGTTATAACACCCTATAACAGCGCATATTCATCCAGAACCTCCGCTGCTCGCAATCACCAGTAAAGTTAGTCTAGCTGGTAACAACAACTAAGCGGAAGTGTGGAGCATCCGAGAGGAAATCTATCGCTTCAATGGCGCCGCCCATGGAGAAGTCAGGAAAAAGGTGGATATGTTTGAATGATAATGACAGCGTCATTCTGGAGTGCATGAGGAGAAGATTTACAGCCATTAATAATATAAATTTCACTCTCTACCTCACACAAAGCTATTGTATGCCATCAGGGAGCACATCAGATGCAGCGCATCGCCCTTTGGACAACTTTTGTACAGAATTTTGCCATTTTTCTGAATAAATTATTGTGATTAAATGTACCTGCCTGTTATGTGTTTATATGTGCTTAATAAATGGTTATGGTTAGGTTTAGGAGTAGGTGTGGGATTAGCAGCTGTAAAATATATATAAATGGATATATTTTAACAAAAATTATTGCTACTTTACATTAATTTACTTGTTACATGTTTTTATATTATTGAAATGTGGTTATGTTTAGAGGTTGGGGTAGAGTTAAGGGATCTAAAATATCTATAAAACAGTAAAAATTTACAAATATATTTATAATTGATTTGCATATTCCAATATAGTTGTAATGGATTTGTCAATATTTTATGTTTCTAAAGCTGTAAATAAGTAAAAAAAAAAATGTTTTAGATGCTTTCAAACATCCATATTTTACGTTTTAGTGTCTATTCAAACAAAAAAACATGTATGTTTAATGTTACAAAAATTAACGTACAAATAGCTACGTATATTAATGAGATCAGGCTGGTGTGTGTGTGAGACACCTTGATCTCTTGGAGAACTCTGACACCTGCTGTACTGCTCTCATATCCCACTATTTTTGTTTTTTTTAAAAACACGATCATGTATTTGCATTCAGTCTGAGAATGAAATAAAATAACCCCTCTATTGTGTGAAAAGAATAATTCAATATTCATGCTTTTTTGGTATTCTATTTTTTTATTTTTTATTTTTTTATTTTATTTTTTACATTTAACTCAGTTCAAGGTCTGAATTCCTGATGTTTCATAACAAAAAGTGTGAATAATTCAACTTCATTACAAAAGCATCGAAGCAAGGTGTCTATTGGGTTGCATTTGGATTGCACTATGTCTGGTTCCTGTATATTTTGATAGGTTGTTTTCTATCGAATTAAGCTTCTATACAGTTAGTGATGAGAATGGAAGATTGCCATCCATTGCGAGGGTGGGGAAACAAGGTTCTTGGATGATCGCATTCATTATCAGATAAGAATGAAAATTATAGGTACTGTTGTCAGAATATATTTTCTTGTGTCTGTTTGTCAGTGCTTTTGAGTTATTTGAATGGCTCTTAAAAGCTCGGTTGGTCAGTTGGTTGGTACAAAATAATTCCGTACAGGATGTCTCTAGGAATATAATAAAATGTCTCATTAAGGTCTGATAATTATGGAAGTAAGTAATTATTTTCTATGTATTTGGATTGTATTTAATGCATGCTAAATTAAGTACACATGCAGTGGCATGTTTTTGGACACCTAGGTCACTTGTCTGAATATCATTACCTTAGATACAATATTGAAATCAAGTGACATCTTCAAACAAATTTATCACTTTTCGGAGCACTTTTTGCTGTTATTTTTAACACAAAAAATGTCCTCTTAAGTTCAAACAGGTCTCCGAGCAGAGTAACCACATGTGAAGTTCATCACAGTAAATATGGGCACGTGACCTAACAGGAAATTGTCCAAGTACATGTATCTATTGTATATCATTTGAGACCTAAGAAACTTCTTTTTGTGAATGTTTTGCCATAATAAATAAATGCAGTTTGGTTTGATATTTTGTTAATTCATGCAATGATTCATTAATTTGAATCTTAGAAAGTGTTCTACATTTCCATCTCTCTCTCTTGTGCATCTTGTTTCACACAAGAATAACACATGTACACGGTCTGGAGCTCCGCTGCGTATCACACTTTTTAGCTGTGCTGAGCTCGGTCTCATTGGCTGCCTCTGTCCACAGCTAAGCTTGACCCAGTAAACTTTGTAATGAACCTGAATTCCCATCACCTCATTGGCTTCTGTTTGGTCATGTGACCGCTCTAACATCCACACGCCCCTTCCCATGTGTCTCCACCCCGTGGCAGAGAGCACCTTCCAAAAATTTCTGTTGTGATGTCAGTTATTTTTCCCATTCTCTGCTCTATCGCTGGGAGGAGAAATACGCATGCTTCTGTGTGCTCTGCACATAAACAGCCGAACAATTATTATTATGATTTGTGGGTAAACACAAGCAGCAGGAAATCGCTGGCACGGAGCAAGGCGCTGCAGAAAGACGCGTCTCAGACTCTGCCTGTGTTTTGTCTAAGTCTTGTCTCAGCCAACACACTAAAGGATTAAAACCCTCCTATTGGCTGTGTTGCCCATCATTGTAGTCTGCTGCATGAGGAACAGTGCATCGTTGTGACTTTGGATAACAGTTTCACATCATGTAAAAATCTTGTGTTTTAAAGAAATATTTCTCACAAAAATTATTTAATCACCCTCATGTTGTGCCAAATCCATATGCAAATGTTTTTTCTGTGGAACACAAAAGTAGACATTTTTCTGAAGAATTGTTTTTCCTCCAAGTCTACAGTGGTCACATCTGTCGAACTCCAAAATTGTTTGCTGTACAGAACTACAAAAGTGCCATAAGAGAAGTCGATTCGACCTATCCAACACTTCATTTAAAGAAAGAAATGTCTGCAAACCAAATTGGTTACTCATTCCATATTTATTTATGCAATACATAGTCACACAACTATGATGATTATGATAATTAATTGTCTGTTTTAGGGCTTTCACGATTATGACGGTTAATTGTCATACAAATTACCATACATTTGTCATAGGTTTATGTGTGTCATAAACCGTAAAAAGTCATTTATTCATATTTAACTTTTGCACGATTTCATTTAAGGCTATAACAATGTATGAATTACATAAAAATAATATTTTAAATATCAAAATATTTCAAAATACTTGGTCCATTTTGCATTTTTACTGTTGTTGTTGGAACCCGGCCTACCTGAATAGCTATTATATTATATTTAGGGCTGTCATTCAATACAATTTTTAATCAGACTAATTACATGGTTTGCAGATTAATTAATCGAATGAATCACATATATAAATATTTTCTGAGAAAGCCCCTCAAATAACAATTATTCAATATATAATGATTAAATAATTATAAATAGTTATATTTAAATAAATATAAATAAATTATATATATATATATATATATATATATATATATATATATATATATATATATATATATATATATATTGCAAAAAATAATAATACAGATAATTAAAATGCATTACATTATTTTGGCACACAAGTGAAGTATTATAAGAGACAATACAAAAAGTGGCTTTAGAATATAATATATTGTTTATTTTCATATTATTAAACATAAGCCTATCATTGGCCTACCGTTCAAAGAAATCCATTTTGCAGCTGAATTCATCAATCAGTCTGAGATTTATTATAAGGGCTTGTCTAAGGATGCATCAATGTACACATGAATCAGACGGACGCTTTTGGAGTGTCTCGGTTGCCTCCCATCATAAACATGGTTTTTATGTTGCTGTGTCGAAGTTTGAAAAACACGTCTTGAGATTCTTTCCTTCAGATTTGCAAGAAGGTGTTCTCATCTTGTGTTGTCTGCCCTCGGTAAGTGTGGTTTGTTCTCTGTCTGTATAAGCTGCGCGTTGCCTATAAAGCTAGTTTCGCTTATTGCCCCCTGGAAAAAAAAACAGGTGGTACTCCAAGCTTGAATTGTTCAGATGGAAGGAATGATTATTTGCGCATTAGTTTTTATATAATTAATGGCACTGAATTAAAGTGTTAAACCTAAAACCATGATTATATAATATAATATAATTATATTATGCAATAGTAAAATATTTTTCAAAAATTCTTCACTTTTACTCGTTATTTTAATTCTCTCCGATAAAAACCCACAAGCCCTTATTTCACATGAAGAAAGACCTTTGAGATTCTGTGTTTCTTCATTATATCATCTCGGGCGTAACACAGGGCTCCTCTGTGTTGCTGCATGTCATTAACACTGTGCGTATAAGCCCACAATGACAAATAACATTTGGCATTGCACGATCGTTAAATTAAAGTGAAATCGGAGCGCTCTGCTTTCACTAAATTCCTCGTTTATATTTTCGTAGGTAGTTTGGCGTGAACCTCTGCAGACGGCGCATGCATCACAGTGTTTCAAGCCTGGTTCAAAAGCAATTAATCTTCACATGCTCTTCAGAGTCCACAGAGCGGAGATGGTCAGAGTTCAATTGAATGAGACACTGAGTTCATTCCCCTATTTGGACAGTAAAATGTTATTGGAATTTAAAGTGCACAATAATAGTGGCAATTTCAAATAACCACGGTTAGAACAAATAATCACAATCAGACAATTATTCAATAATCGCGACAGGCCTGGATGTGTCATTGTAAAGAAAGAGCTGTGTAAATATTTTCTAAAAAATTATACTTTTTTGTCTTTCGTAACAGCATGTAGGGTAAGTAATGACAGATTTTTCAATTTTGGGTGAACTATCCCTTTAAGATTTTTAACTTCTTTTTGCATGTTTTATCTATTTTCTGTAATTCCCCACAGCCCTTTTTTATTCCATGTTCCTTAAACCCCCAGCATACACACATCCCCTTTCTTATTCTCAATCTCTTTGCTTTCCCATGCCCTGCCTCCCCCAACACAGCTGGTTTTCATCCCTTCAAGAGAGAGCAGAATGGTTTGCCTGTGTGTAGGAGAGCTCAGGAAGTGGTCACATGGATTAAGGATATGGGATGCATATTTCAAGTCAAACTCATCATCAATCTGTCCCTTTTATTCAGGTAGAGGAATACATTAGGGATAGCTCAGGGTGTTTTGTGGCCATCACTCATGAAGAGCCAGTCACATTTACCTAGACCATAGAGGTCTGGACAAGTGGTAGCCTGCTTTTATCTAATATTATACAAAAGACACAGGATTGAATTACTATGATTGACAAATTAAACTGCAGATTTCAAGTACTTTGTTTGGGAGAATTTATTTTTGGTATATCTCTTCAATATTAAAAGCCTTTTTATCTGTGAAACCATCATTGTGTGTTTATATATTTACTTACTTCCAACTTTTCTTGTTCCCGAAGGGCAATTGTTTACACTACAGAGGCACAAAAACATAACATACAAAATACAATACAATACAAACAATACGATACAAAAAAGAAATAATTACATAATACAAAGCATAATCCAAAACGTAAAAACTTTAATTACTACCTCCTCTATGAATTAAGCAATGAAATGGCTGAAGGATTAAATTAGAATTTATATCTATTAGACCTTACTATCACAACTCTATAAAGGGTGCCTGAAGGTAATGTTTGAAAAGCATGATAGAGAGGATGGGTACTGTCAGACAGAATAGATTGAACTTTACTCAAAACATGTTTTTCGTATAAGTCGAAAAGACTTAACTGTTGAACTCCAATGACTTTACCACAAGTGTTAACAATCCTTGTTAATGCATTTTTGTGTTTTACACTTAATGATGCAAACCAACAAAGCAAAGAAAAAGTAAGTATAGCTCAATATAGGCTCAATATAGGTTCTGTAATAAAGAGTCATCAATGAACTGTCATTGACAATGACAGTAGAGGCATTGATAACTCTTCTTACACAGACTCTCTGTATTCATTTCAAAGGTCAACTTACTGTCAATTATAGTACCCAGATATTTATAGTTGTCTACTAAATCTGTGGATTGACCATTGATTTGGGTATTTGCAGGAGCAGATTGTTGCCATCTAAAATCAATACACATTTCTTTGGTTTTAAAATCAAGAAAGCATTTTGACACCACTTTAAAAAATACTCTACAGCAGGACAATGAGACAGTTCATCCTCCTTCAAC
This sequence comes from Myxocyprinus asiaticus, assembly GCF_019703515.2. Taxonomy (NCBI): domain Eukaryota; kingdom Metazoa; phylum Chordata; class Actinopteri; order Cypriniformes; family Catostomidae; genus Myxocyprinus; species Myxocyprinus asiaticus. The sequence goes on from NC_059359.1 coordinate 38,964,319, forward strand.
AAACTCACTAATACAGAATCGTCAGCAAATTTGAGGATATGCCAATCCATAAACTTGCTACGACAATCATCAGAATAAAGAATGTATAAAAGAGGTGAGAGAACACACCCCTGGGGAGAACAAGTAGATGTTATAATCACCCTGGCACACAGTCATTCACTCTAACTCTTTAGGTACTGTTCGTAAGAAAATCCAGTATCCAACCATCCAAGTTGGAGTCTATGCTAAAACGATCTATAAGTTTATGAACTAACAATTGTGGTTGAATAGTATTAAAAGCTGATGAAAAATCGACAAACATTAACCTAACATGATTTCCTCTGCCCTCTAGATGCTTATATACAAGGTCAAGAAGTGTTAATGTTGAATCATGCACCCCCCCTTCTAGGTCTATAGGCAAATTGCAGTGGGTCAAGTTAATTTTCGATTTTAGCATGGATCTTATGTTTTATCAGTCTCTCAAATGATTTCATAATTAAAAGATGTCAAAGCCACAGGCCAATAATGATTCATTTTTGTAGGTTGCCTATTTTTAGCCACCGGCACAACAGTGGACTATTTCCATAACTTCGGGACCCTCTGCTGATAAACTGGCCAATTAAAAATATATGAAAAAATAGGACTTATTTGCTCGGCGCAATGTATGAGCACAAGACTCCCAATATTATCAGGGCCAGGACTTTTCCCAGCTTTGCAGCACCTAAATGAATTAACAACCCTTTGTACATTAAAATGAATGTCATGGCTATGATTGTGAAGACTATGTTTTAAAAAAGTAGTTTCCCTACTAAAGTCATGAACATCAAATCTTAAATAAAACTTATTAAAACCGTCTGCAAGATCTGTATCTGAATTAAAACCTTCTAAAGCCACATTCTTTTTTTTTATTGACGTCCATTCGAACCATGACCCTTATACATTCCCATGCAGAGCCCAAACTGTTACTTCTCAGTTTATGTTCAACCTCAAATTTATGTTCAAATTCAAACCTGTAATTTAGACCTTTTGTTTCACATGTAATCTGATTTTGAAAATTATGAAGTTCAGGTAAATTCCCCTGCTTAAAAGCACACCCTTTTTTGTAATATAACAATTCTTTAAGATGTTTGCTCACCCATGGCTTACTGTTTGGAAAAAAAAATTATATCCCTTTTCAGAATGAGAGTGTCCCTATTTCTCCCAAAATGGAACAGCAAAAGGACTACTTACATCTCCATTAATCCACTCTAAGATAAATGCATGCCAAGTACTTTTTTCTGACATTGGAAGACTCTTTGAATCTCTGCAGTTGCATGTTGCACATTTGCCAAACCGGCAGATGAGTCAGTGGCTTACAATTTGTCTGACAATAAACTGTATGTATATAATCAAACTAGGGTTTTGGATATTTTGTAATCCATATTTAGCCAATATAATTTCCTGTTTTTATTTATTTATTGCTGGCCATTATCATTATCATCATTATCATTATCATTTTTATTTATTTATTTATTTATTTATTTATTTATTTATTTATTTTTTGCTTTAGCAGAAAAATTTGCTTGTCTGCTAACTTAATTAGTCTGAAAAAAATCTAGCACAGTAATGTTAAATACTTTTGTAACAGCATCATCATGACCATAATAAGAAGTAGTACTTCTATGACAAAAATTACACCAAAAATAGAAACATAAAAACTGTATTTACTAATAAAAAGAACACATAAAATTAAAGCATTTTATAAATCGTCAGTTTCCATATTCCAATTCTTTTTTTATTTATTTTTTTTTTCAAATAGCCTTCTTGTAATTTAACTGTATCTTGATATGGACATAAGGGCATATATCCAGTATAGGCCAATCTGATGTGCATGTTTCATCCATACTTTTCTTTCTGCAAGACTAATGAAGCAAAGCTCATAACGAGCATTTTATTTCTAAGCAATGACAAAATGGTAATTACTAATTACAAGGAATGTCAGGAGAGCAGCATTTAGAATAAATGGAGCTCTATTGACATATTCGTATACACAGCCCACAGCAACATAGTTATATGGTGTCTAAAATGACTAAATCAACACAATTCTGCATGTTTGTAAACAGTTTTTTCTGGGTTAGGTGTTCTTTAGATGAATGACAGGCTTATTGTAGAATTTAACTGCTCTGTTTGTTTTCCCAGGTGGGATATTTGAAATTCAGTGATCTAATCAAATGTAAATTAACTCATTTGCCTACTTTTGACAGACAGCTCTCTTCCAGAGGACTGTCAGAGTACTTGGCAAAAAGCCTCAGAATGCCTGAATCCAGAGACTGCTCAGATCAGAACCACCTGTTAATGAAATACAAACTTCACAAAAACTCTTGATTTGGCTTGCTCTACTGTTGGCTATGATGTTGTAGGTGTAACACTAAAATAATCAGAAAATCTTCAGGTTTAGGCAATGCTTTGGAAATATATATAGCTACAAAAACCTCTTAGAAGGCAAGAGGTTTGGACCACCCACCGAAATCTGTTTTACTGGCTCTCTTAAATAAATAGGCAGCCGTTCAGTCTTAAAAAGGTCAGTTCTAATCACAAGTCTTTGACAGGGGTGCCAGAGCAAAGTTCATACACTTACATAAGCAGAGAACTTCTCTTAGGAAAGAAATATCACAAATGAGATCTCAGTTGTTTTTCCTAGACAGCAAGGAGACCCCAGTGATTTCACATGTGTCGCCTCTAGAGTTTCTGAAGAGATCTCAAAAATGTCTCAAACTATTTTCAAATTTGCCAAGATAGCAAATTCAGCAATCAAAAGTCAGAGTTGTCAATATGAATTTGAACATTTCTCAACACATTTTTCCAAGGCCAGATGATTGGAGCTATGCTAGCCACATAAAATGTATAGCTCTATACTCTTATTGTCTAACTGTCTCTTTTGTTTGTATTTGCAATTCTATGTAATTTTAAAGTATTTTTTTAGAGAATCATTTGGGACAGGTTGATTTTTAAAGCTGAAATGTGTAATTTCTTTGCCTCTAGTGCCACCAAATGGAATTGACCCTTCGCTAAGCTCTGCCCACCTTGGTTACGGTCACTCGCTCTGACAAGCTCTGCAGAACTCCCATAGGTATGAATGGAGATTGCTTTATTTACTATAGCTTTTGCTGTTACATGAATAAATACATAAATGAATTAACGCACATTTTTTTGCTTTAATTTACCTTGGAGGAAATGTGAGTTGGTGTCCTTGCTGATGTTATTCATGCTTATTTGGGAATGAGGACTGACACAGTTTAATCCATAGTATGCTCTTCTTGACATTTATTTAAATATATATATTTTTTAAATAAACAAAGAACACTGCATGTATCCTCTCTAGGTACCTCGTGTCACTATTACAAGTGACCCGGAAACATAGTGTTTTACATTTTTGGATTAGTTTTATAAAATTCCGCTTAAAACTACTCAAACACACATTACTCCCATAGGCTCTTATTGGAAATTAGCAAACGTGTGTCAGAGCAATGGTGGCCCGGCAACAGTTGCTAAAACAGGATTGGTCAGAAATGCTTTTAAGGCAGGTCTTAGCGAAGGGTCAGTTGCAAAAATAATGACTTGTCAAACAGGTTTCCCAAACACTCCCCATTTTGCATTGGTTGGGCAAACAGATAGCCCCACCCAAACTCATGCCATTGGTTGCTATTAGATTTTATGGATATAATCCAGTTGTACGATAAATCTTTAATCTTTAGAGCAGGGGTCAGCAACCTATGGCACGTGTGTTTTATGTGGTTATGAACTGATGGGAAGCTAAACACTATTAAAGCGTGATGAGAAGTGTGATGAGCAAATCATTTGCACATCACGAGCCTCTGACACAGAGGCACAGATTAATTCAGCCTGTGCTTTAAACGCGTCCGCTTTACGTCGGTCACGCTGCGCAGTTGAGCGGATGACATCCTTAATTTTCTTATTTTATTTGTTGCTTTTTCTTTCAGAATAACACTTGATGTAAATAAGATACACAATCAATGTTTGGGATTTTCAGTCCAGCATACATGCTGCCACAATGACGGTGACTAGTCTCAAACGAAAACTACAGGTTTAAAAGTCTGATTTAAATCTAAATTAAACCTGAAAATTTCAGGAATTTGAAAATTCTATTACGTAAAATTAATACGAAATCTTTCACACAATTTCTAGGTAACTAATAAAAAAAATAACTTTAACTGTGGAATGATTGTTTTTATGAGTTGAACTCACATGAACGGCACCACAGAGTCGTAATTATGAGTGGGAAATTCAGGATTTTCTTCGAGCCCAGACTTTTCGAGTTGGGAATGTGTTGATATAAGAATCATGGTGGAAGCAAATTGTTATTGGTAATAATTAATTTTTTTCTTGATTTCGACTGTGCAGTTTAATTTGTATGCGTGTTTTGTACTGTTAATGAAGAGAAGCAATAAAACTTGCCAGAAAATAAGACTCATTTAGCTGGTTAATGCAGCGACAAGCGCTTTCAACTAAACTACATTTCCCATCATTATATGCAGTAGCGGTTTTAACCACCACGCAAACCACTCGAGGAGTGACATGTTGCTCTGGGTACATGCTAGGGCTGCTTGATTATGGCAAAAATCACAATCACGATTATTTTGGTCAATATTGATATCACGATTATTTAACACGATTACTCATTGACTTTGGAAACATCATGTATTTATTGAACTTAAAAATTGTTTTTTTTTAAAAACTTTTTAAGTCTTTTTAACAGTGGATTTCCTTGAACTTGAAATGTAAACTGCACTGGGTAGGGGAGGAGGCTATTATCATATGATAATTATTTTATGTTATGTATGGTAGTCAAATAAAGGAAAGCCTCCATCATCTTCATTTACAGCAGGGGTGCTCAAAGTTCTATTGAATGAGATCGACTTTTTCATCATGTTATTGCAGCAAGATCTACCATGTACAATAAAAGCTATACATTATCACAATACCAAAATTTCAGTAGTCGGTAGTGAATTTTGATGATTCTCAATACCAGCTTCAAAACCACAACAAATAATAACACTAACTAATATATAAATTATGGAAGAATGGTTTCTTAAGTAATTATTCAAGACTAGTAAACAGTCAGTAATAGAATAACAATAAAAAACAGGAATGAATAGAAATAGATTAAAAATAATAGATCAAAATATACAAATTAAGAAAATTCAGTGCTTTTTTTTTACGGTTTTAAAAGTTTTTAACAGTAGTTGGCTATCAAGTATCCAAGTCAACATTCAGAATGAAATGCAACATAAAACTACAACTGGTCTTCATGTATGATTATAATACATGAATACTTTTTAAAGCTACTAAAGTTACCCAGTCAAGAGCAGTGAATGTTTTCTTGTTATGGTTGTTTGCTTATTATAATGACACACTACACTAGACGGCAGCAGGTCTATTAGCTTACATTTACACTTACATTCACTTTAGGCATAACTCATTGTGTTTACATGAATACCTCACTAAGACGGGCATTTTGGTGGAATTTTTAAATGTGTTTGACTGTTCAGATGTGCATTAACATGAGCATTTTCGTAACTTACGCGCATGTTCAGCACACACACATACACCGCCTGTCAATCAAACAGGGCACAGCTTTTCCTAGATCGCTAGCGAATTATAAAATTGCATGCTCTGGATTACTTTCAACAGCAGAATAAGAATATGAACTTTCTAATAAGTGACACAAGCCTAGGCTATCACAAATATAGATGGTTATTGACGTTTTAATCAGTCTGCTTGTCCGGTCGGGTCAGTAAAATTCTCTTTCACTTGCCCCTTCAAAAATCCACTTGCCCCGGACAAGCGTTAATGTCGAGTCCTGATTAAATATTGTATTCAACATTCTCTGATAACAATTTGTTCTCCTGCAGTATAGCTCCTAAAGTAAATGTATGTTTTTTTAAAGGAGTTTTATATATTAATTTGGAAAACAAGCTAAAAAAGACTAATCAAAAGCTTATTTTGTTCCAGTGTATAATTGGCTAAGACTACACTCTCTCACCTTTGTTCACTTCGATCCATCTTTAACTCACAAAAACAAACTTAATAGAGCTGCATATTGCCGATTTTCTTCATGATAAGATACACACAGTGAACGTGACACATATATTATGATTCACTATGTCGTGAGCCATCACGTTATAATCTAGCTGTAGCAAACGTGCGCGAGTGATGAGCATCCCCGCTCCAGAGTGTGCATCAGCCGGGAGAAGATTCAGTTTCTTCCCCAGTCACTTCATGCAACTCATGCCAGTTTCTGAGTTTATTTTTTGAACTTTACATTTACATTTACATTTACTTTTACATTTATTCATTTGGCAGACGCTTTTATCCAAAGCGACTTACAAAAGAGGAAAACATAAGCGAATCATCTTAAGGAGACAGTGGTACGAAAAGTGCTGTATTACAAAGTTTCACTAGCATCAGAACAGTATTCAAAACAATTTAAAGTGCAACAAGAATTTTTTTTTTTTTTAATGACTGGTTAAGTGCTCATGGAAAAGATGTGTTTTTAGTCGTTTTTTGAAGACAGAGAGTGAGTCAGCTTCACGGATGGAGTTGGGAAGGTCGTTCCACCAATGTGGTATGATGAAGCCGAAAGTCCAGGAAAGTGTTTTGGTGCCTCTTTGTGTTGGTACAACAAGGCGACGTTTCTTAGCCGACCGCAGGCTTCTAGTGGGCGCGTAGCTCTGCATAAATGATTTTAGGTATGCTGGAGCAGACCCAGTGACTGTTCTGTATGCCAGCATCAGAGCCTTGAATTTGATACGTGCATCAACCGGCAGCCAGTGGAGAGAGACAGGGAGTGGTGTAACATGTGCTCTCTTTGGTTCATTAAAGACCAGACGTGCTGCTGCATTCTGGAGGGGTCTAATTGCACATGCAGGGAGGCCTGCAATGAGAGCATTACAGTAGTCCAGTCTAGTTATGACAAGTGATTGGACAAGCAGTTGTGTGGCATGTTCAGAGAGGAAGGGTCTTATCTTCCTGATACTGTAGAGTGTAAATCTACATGAACTTGCGGTCTTTGAGATGTGGTCTGTGAAATTTAGTCTGTTATCGATGGTTACCCCTAGATTTTTGACCAATTTGGAAGGCGTTACTGTAGTTGCACCCATCTGCACGGTGATGTTGTGTTCAACAGCAGGGTTGGCTGGAAAGACAAGGAGTTCAGTCTTGGCTTGGTTGAGTTGCAGGTGGTGCTCCTTCATCCAGGCCGAGATGTCTGCCAGGCAGGCAGAAATTCGAGCAGTCACTGTGGTGTCATTGGACTGGAAAGACAAGTAGAGTTGCATGTCATCAGCGTAGCAGTGGTAAGAGAAACCATGTGTCTGAATGATGGGTCCCAGTGATGTTGTGTATATAGAGAAGAGAAGTGGCCCAAGCACTGATCCCTGAGGTACCCCAGTAAGTAGCTGATGTGGCTTGGATACCTCAGCCCTCCAGGCTACCTTGAAGGACCTACCTGAGAGATAGGAATTAAACCAGTCAAGCACAGTTCCTGTGATGCCCAGCGAGAAGAGGGTAGAGAGTAAGATCTGATGGTTGACTGTGTCAAACGCTGCAGAAAGGTCCAGCAGAATCAGGATGGATGATCTGGATTCAGCATTTGCCTGTCTCAGCGACTCAGGGCAGACAGCAGGGCAGTCTCGGTGGAGTGTCCACTTTTGAAACCTGACTGATTGTCATCCAGCAGCTTGTTCTGTGAGAGATAGGCAGAGGTTTGATTGAAAACTGCCCTTTCAAGTGTTTTTGCCATGAATGGGATGAGAGAGACTGGTCTGTAGTGTTCTATTTGTGTGGGGTTAAGTGTGGGTTTCTTCAGCAGCGGGGTTACTCGAGCCTGCTTGAATGTAGTGGGAAAAGTGCCTGTAAGTAGAGATGTGTTAATTATGTGTGTGAGTGCATGTAGAATGGATGGAGAAATGGCCTGGAGAAAGTGAGAAGGAATGGGGTCAAGGGAACAGGTGGTGGGGTGGTTGGAGAGGAGGAGTTTAGAGACCTCAGTGTCAGTCAGAGGAGAGAAAATAGAGATGTGTTTGACAGGGTGTGGTGCTGAGAATGTACTGCTGATGGTTGTAACCTTATTAGTAAAAAATGTGGCAAAGACCTCTGCTGTCAGTGATGTGTCAGGTGGTGGAGGGGGAGGGCGGAGAAGTGTGTTGAATGTTCTAAACAAGCTGCGAGTGTCTGTGGTGCTGTTGATCTTGTTCTGGTAATAGGAGGTTTTTGCAGATTTAATGTTATCTGAAAAAGTTGCAAGCAAAGACTGATATTTACCTAGATCTGCTGGATCTTTAGATTTCCGCCATCTCCTCTCAGCTGCCCTGAGGTCAGTCCGATGTTCACGAAGAATGTCAGACAGCCAGGGGCTGGGTGGTGTAGCACGTGCTGGCCTAGAGGAGATAGGACAGATGTTGTCTAGACAGGTTGTTAAAGTAGAACTTAGTGTGTCTGTGGCAGTGTTTACATTAAGCATGGTAAATACATTTAGTGTGGGAAGAGAGGTAGAGACAGCAGTGGAAAGGCATGAGGGTGAAAGAGAATGGAGGTTACGGCGAAAGGAAACCAAAGGTGGAGACTCTTTTAATGTAGATGGGAGAGTCATGTTGAATTGAACAAAGTAGTGATCAGAGACATGTAAAGGAGTAACAAGAATATTTGAGTTGGTACAGTTACGTTCCAGCTGGTTGCCCGATCTGTGAGTTGCTGTGGTGTGTAGTCTTTCCAAGTCAAATGAGGCCAGGAGAGTATTCAGTTCAGTGGCCTGGGGCTTGTCTTGGTGTATGTTGAAATCACCAAGAACCACAAGTGGCCTACCATCCTCCGGCAAGGAGGACGGCAGGACATCCAACTCCTCAAAAAAGTTTGTCAGCTGACCTGGAGGTGCGATAGATGACAACAACATGTATTTTTGTGGGTTGCATTGTAGTAATAGCATGGAATTAAAAACTAGTATTGTTACATAGTGAAGAGTGTGGTGAAAAAGTCCAGTTGCTATGAATGAGTAAACCAGTTCCCCCACCCCTACCGGTGTGTCGAGGGGTGTGAGAGAAGGAGAAGTTGCTGGAGAGAGCAGCAGGTGTTGCTGTATCCTCTGGAGGTATCCATGTTTCTGTCAGTACCAGGATGCTGAGGGTGGACTGTGTGGCAAAGGCTGGAATGAAGTCAGCTTTGTTCACAGCTGACTGGCAGTTCCAGAGTCCCACTGAGAAAGAGAGCGGAGCAGGTGCTGAAGTGCAAAGCGGCCATAGGTTGTGTGGGTTGTGTTTGGTCTTGCATCGATATCATGTAAACGGTCTGTAACAGATAACAGGGATGTGCTTGAAGGCATGTGTTATTCGTGAAGTAGACATGTTAGTATATAGATGGAAAAGACAAGAGATAAAATTAAAAGATACTTAAGTGCTATGGTGAGTGGTGCCTTGCCTGTGTCCTTGCTCGGTGGACTTGCACAGGTAGACTTGCTGGTCTTTACCCAAGTAGGTCTTCACACGAGGAGGGCTTTACACGAGGGCTACCACTTCCGCTGCCGCTTCCGCATCAGCATTCAAGTCAAATATACACGATGATAATGAGCCATTCAATGAAAAAAAAGCAGGACTTTAATAAAGGATGCTTTACAGATTTAACACCGGGGTGTTTCATTGCGAAACGGAATGTGGCATAATAATTGTTTTATCTCGATTATCTTGTTTTCATTATTGTTGGAAGCCAAAATCGTAATTGAAAATAAAATGTGATTAATTGGCCAGCCCTAGTACACACACGAATACGCTGTAGTCAGTGCACTCAGAGCAGTTCAAGTTAGAGGCTGCCGGGTTCGGGTCAATTTTTCAAGTAGGACTTTGAGTTTGTAATTTATGAAAAAATATATAGGCTCTCTGAACTTGTTTTGCCCACGTGCTCTCACTCACAGATATGTGTGAACGGATGAGTAAGGGGCCGGTCACATTGAAAGTGTTTCTGCATGCGTCTGCTCTGTTTTTTCATTGTTTTCTTATGTAAACACGCTGGACAAATGTCCTTGACTGCTCGCTGTTTCTTCAGTGTCTCTCGCAGGACTGGCGCATTTTTAGATACTGTCAAGTTAATAAGAAATTCAGGTTTCAAAAATACCTGCGTTCTGTTTCATTCATTGCTAGAATGTTTTTAGCACTGTCACAAAGATGTAATGTTCTGAGCAAGTTCATGTTGCAAAGAGGTGACTGTTACAATGTTTAACATTATTCCAGATTGTTCTGCACCAAGAAAAGTTTCAGCGCTTGATAAATGGCATTTTTTTCTCTCCTTTTGCTCTAGTGTGCTGAGGTGCTGCCGTGCCTTGTATGTTTACTGTTACAATACTGTTATGAATGATGCCAATGATGTTTACAAAAAACACAGCCTTTTACAACATGGTGAACAATACACTGCAGCGTCAGAATATAAGAACCAGGTGAAAGTAAAGTAAATAAGACAGGAAAATATCACTAATGTATACAACAATTCCTCAAAGTAATAATAAAAATACTATGTCATATTATAACGACAAACTGGACAACAATAAATAATTGTTGGGTTATGATATTAATAAATAACAACTGAATTCCAAAATGTTAGTGAGTGAAGTAGTAGGTTTTGCACACCCTTTTTGCTAAAAAAAAAAAAAAAAAAATAGTTTTGTAAAATATATGTAGGTAAATATTGCTTTTTTTATCACTGTATTGTGGGAAAAATGGAAAACATGCATTAATGATCTTTAACTAGATTTTTATTTAATTAAACATTTTCAGTGTACTTGGCTACAATGGCTGATAGGATGAATTTAAAATTACGATTTAAAATCAATTTTATGAAATTTAAGCAAAAAGGTTTTTGGTGCTAAAACTCTCTGCCTTCGCTAGTAAGTAAACAAGAGAGGAAGAAATATGAAATTACAAAAAAGTACTTACTTCTCAGGAGGTTGAGTCAGGACTTGATGACTCCTGAGACTCAGGAGGACAGTGATTTACAAGGAAAAATAAAAATTGCATTTCATGTCAAAAAGGTTGCCGACCCCTGCTCTAGAGTGATCTTTAAATAATCTACATTATTATAAGTAAAGCATAAATGTGTAATATTTAGGTTTAATTAAATATTCACTTCTTCATAACATGTACATATTGTTAAAGAATACTCAATTCAGTTTGATGAAAATTTTCCATACAATTAAAATGCATAAAACTTAAAATAAAAAATATTTTTTGAGTGATTAGCTGGCATCGTAGAAAGAATATTATTATAAAAAATGACAAGCTAAACTATGAAAAAGCAACCTCTGTGCAATAATTCCTCTGGGTCATGACAGCCATATGCAGGTTCCTCAATGAGAAATCGTTTGCAGCGCCATACCCAGAATGCTGGATATGAAATAAATGATGTCAATAATTACAGTACAGTATATCTGCAGGACTACGCCATGTGTGATGTTGTAAGCTAGTGAATGAGATCCATAGTAATTATCTTCTGCTTCAATGTCAATGAAACAAAAAGAGATCAGTGCAGAGGCTGTAATTAATTGTGAGGAGATTAAGGCAGAAGAGCTCTATTTAGGCCTTGGTATAGGGAGAGAGTGAGTAGATGTCATACAGGGAAATTTAGAAGCATGACACAGCGGTCAGTGCTGGGGTGGTGGATGAAAGGGAGATGTCATCAGCTGGAAGCAGCAGAAGCCAGGGCCTAATTCCAACCGCCTGCTTCCTGCTTTGCAAATGAAAGCCCGGGGGCCATGGCTGTTGCTACCCTGGACAGTGGGTGTTCAAAGAGGCCACTGGGGTTACTGGGGTTAGGTCTGACAGAGCTGGGGAGAGAGAAAGAAATAGGCAGGGGTGTGGGAACATTTCTCAGTATCTTCCTACTCTCATGCTGAGTATATTTCTATTGTTTGTCCATATAAATTCTAAATTATTTGGCATAGAATGCAGGTTATTACCATTAATGAAAAGTATTATGAAGAACCAAGAAATAGTTCATCCAAAAATGAAATTAAATGAAAAATAATAATAGTCAAAATGATTTACCATCACGTCATTTCAAGCCTAATACAGTTACCTTCCACGGTGCATAAGAGTAAAAATCTTTGATGAACCTTTAAATAGCTCTTGCCATAGTTCTTAGTGATCATGTCTTTCAAGGTCCAAAACTTACACCAAAAAAGCACCATAAAAGTAGTAAAACTAACTAAAACTAAACTATAATTGAAAATTAAAGTAAAAAGCATAAAAAAAAAAAAAAAAAAAAAAAATGTTTCAGAACTGAAGTACAAACCTGGTCTCATTACAAGTCGTAATACTAGTATGAGATGGCGAAATTGTAATTGTACATGTTGGCTCTTACAAAAACTTATGACTTGAGCTCCCATAGAGAAAAGTAAATGAATCAACAAACTGTGCTACTACAATTTTTTAACCCCTTACCCAAAAACAAATCAGGGTTTGAAACGAGATGAGGTAAGCGTTTTTAAGATTTTTAACATTTATCAGTCATTTGCATTGCATAAATTAATATGGAACAAGTAGCCATATTCGTTCAGACATTTCCTTTCTTAAAATAAAGTGTTGGATAAGAAGCTACTTTAAGTTTGATGCCTGTATTGTCTCGATTTGAAATTTTAAGTTTGTTTATTGCTTTTTACCTTTTCATACAAGGCAAGTTGTATGATATCTTATGATTTCGCCATTGCATACAGATTATTACGAGTTGTCATGACAATATGTTGGCAATTAGCCTGCTTAGAATTAGTGGTGCACCGATCAGAAAATTTGAGGCCGATACCGATCACCAATATTTTTTTTAACACTAAGATCGACCGATACCGATTTTGTAAAAATGTGCCCATAGCCACACCTTTGCAAGTTATATTCTGCAGTTAAGTTTATGCCCCACACAGTAAAATTACATTAATTGTGAATTGCTAACATTTATTTGTATTGAAAACAGTTATAAATAGTTCTGTTGTCAATATCAAAGGTCATTGTGACATACTGGCAAACAATAAAAACCACGAGGGCATCACACACAGCAGAGATATGCTCAAAAATAAGAAAGTGTCTATCACCAGCTCCAAAACTGCTCTTGAGGAATCATTTGTATTTATGATTTGTTTACCACCTTTGGTGTTTTGTTGCAATACAAATCACTAATTATTAAGCAAATGCGTGAAGACGCGGTGCTGTTATTTAATGTTAAACAGTTATATCTGTTATTAGTGGCATTGCGACCAACATCAGTCTGATTAAAATTGGGATCCTCATTTAAATTGGGAATAGCGCTGAGATGAGTGACTGATGAGATATTGAGAGCACCTGGAGAGCACGCTTGTTTCATTGACACCGAGAGCGCTCATGTTGAAGGGGGAGAAGCTAATAGCACTCATGATCACTCAACAGTCTCTATCGCTCCACACACCGTCTGATTGTCACGACTCACGTTACATCACGTCTACTCATTTATATTTGCATGTTTATTTGTTGTTTAATTCGTTGTTAACCTCTCCATGCTCACTGTGCAGCGAGTCAGAACAACTACCATAATGACTCTAGAAAATGGGCAGCTTAATATTCATACACATGTTATTCATACACGTTTAAAAAAAACAAAAAACAAAACAGCATATTCATATAACTTACAGCATGTCTGAAAGTTTACATTTGTGAATGCTTAGAATTGCCACCAACTCAACCTCCAGTGGTCACACTGTATGCTTCAAGGGCTGAGCAAGTGCTCATTCATTAGAATAGCAGTGCATGCATGCTGCAAAAAAGATTGGCCCTGAATCTAGGCACAATCAGCCCGATCATGGATTTAAGATGAAAATTGGCCGATTTAGATCGGTGCACCCCTACTTAGAATATACAGTATTACGCTGTATTGGTTTCAAAGAGACCTCTATGCCTTCTGTTCTCTTGGTGGGTTAAAACTCCAAATCGTTTAAGCTCTGTTTGTTGCAGTGGCATTAGCTATGCTTGGTGCTGCAGGTGAGTATCAGGGAGAAGCAGGCATTGACCGATGCCAGCTTTGGCCCTTTATTCCTGCTGACCACTCAACACTGGACAGGGACCTTTAAGGCAACTCTGCCATGCTGTCAACTGCTATAATTACAGCAGCACAGGCCCACTGTCACTTCACTCATTCAGTGTGATTATTAAAGTCAGCAGTGAATCATACACATCTCTGGACATACTACCTCAGCATGCAGTTTATGACAACCTACTTTGAATGAAAACCTGGCATTAATGCAGTCAATCTTAGATTTAGAATTTTCTGAAATGTAAATATTGTATTGATGGATGTATGTATATATATATATATATATATATATATATATATATATATATATATATATATATATATATATATTATATATAATGTATATAGATAGATAGATAGATAGATAGGGTTGCACTGACTAGTCAGGTATCAACAAAATTCTTGCCCATTCTCTGTCTCTGTATCGCACATGCGCATAGCCATGGGCTTCAATTTTAAAAATGGTGGGGGGGTTTGGGACTATAACATCACGAAAAGGGAAAAACTCAATACTTAATAATGAATAGTAGTTAGGTTATGTGTCGTTTACACATGATTATTCTGAAATAAAATGATCTATACATCTAACACTTTCAGTATTGGGATTTTGTTAGTCAGTGGATAAATACATGGATCAGTAAGGCATGAGCCAGAATGGCTGATTTGTTTCATGGTAGTCTTCACTTCTAGAACAAAGAATTCTGGATTCTAATCGTCCCTAACTTAATTGCATCTGTACATTAAGGGGCTTATATCATGAGCAGCGACACATCTGTTTGTCTTTTTCTTTGCGAGTTAAGTGTGCGTCTGGATGCACAAGAGAACATCGCCGCCCATTGTCTTTCAGTGCTACTGAAAACAGCTGTAACGAGCACTCATCATAACATTTAAAAAATCCAGTGCTAGATATGTAAGCGCAGCGTAGTTCTAGCAGGAAGACTAGCAGCTGTACATCATCGCACCATTAGCTACGTAACTCCTAGCCAATCACATGTAAGCCAATACTTTATTAGTCTGCTCACAATCTATCACATTGCTGTATCTGTGTGCTAACACGGCAACCTCCACCACCCCACCACCACCAGCTGAGTCCCGTCCTGCACAGGGGTAGGCTCCTCTCCACTGCCTCCTATCTCCGGCAGGATATGACGGTTCCGAGTACAACTTCTTCGGACCGCCAGAGAGAGACATTACATTTCTGTTTTATATTCATCAAATAAATGTTATCTTAAATTCACTCAAGTCTGCGAGAATTCTTCCTGATAGAACGCTACTTATTATAACACATATGAACAAAATGGAAACTCTGCAAAATGTTTTTTCTGCATTAGGCACTTACCTAACAAAAGCTATTTCAAAAAAAGTGGGGACAAAATTCACAAAGTTAAAAAGCGGTAGGGACATGTCCCACCCATCCCACTCATAAATGATGCCTTTGTGCATAGCATTGTATCAACACTGATAATGTTCAGAACATTCCATAGGCTACTCTGATAAAGATGACACAAATGCTATGGTAACCTGCAACATATGCAAATTGGCCATAAAAAAAAAACATTATCAAAATACTAGTGTTATGCTGACCTGATTGCTGTTCGCTCCTTCAAGAACACGATTTGGTGACAGTTAGAAAATAACTTCAATTTGGAGTCCGATGACCTGACGGAATAAATCCCAAATTTGTCAACTTTGTGTTTTGGGACATCAAGTTGGAGTCCACTGACATGACAGAATGCATCCACATTTTCGTCTTGATCCAGTTGCCGCCCAAAACCATCCGAACATGCCGGTGGAAGAGGGCGGGGAACTGCCTGCAGCTACAGGTAGTCCAGGCTAAATATGTTTAGACACTTACTGTATGTTAACTTTAAGCTAAGTTACAGCTCAACGTATATCTGCCTATTGTGTCACACTCCTAATAAAAAGGTGCTTACTGGTAGATAATGTTATGGTTGATGTTTATTTCATCCATTCTGCTCTGTTCACACAAAACAATACTCAGACTGTCTGTATTTTTTCCCCCTCAGATGTCAAACAACTATGCGCATTTCCATGGCAACCTATGGACCCCAGATAGATAGATAGATAGATAGAGTTGAAGGGAGTCTGTCTTCCTTAAAAGAGGCATGTAACTGAAATGAAACATGATTTTCAAAGAGAATGCATTGCTTTTCAAGTCAGAGAAGTGAGGCAGTATGAGATTTTTTTATTTATTTTGTAACAAGCTATATTTGACTTTCTTGTTATCAAAAAAAAAACAAAAAACAATAAGAACTTCCAGACACTTTAGAAGAGTGGATGTCTGTAAGAAAACACAGACATACAAACAAACACACGCCCACGACTCCCACCTCGCTACCAAGAGCCACAGTCAGCCGGCTGTTGTTTTGCGAGACTTAAGGGTTTTGGGAAAAATAATGAGCTCATCGCTCTGGCCCCAAGGTACCGCTGGCAATTACCATGATCCATGCCTCTGCTCAGCAGGGATTCACTTCCCTCTCAGGTTTTCTGGGACAGAGGAAGAAGACCTTTGCAGTGTGCACGCATTCTTTTCTTCTAACATCTGGATTCATGGGGGGCCAAATATTCAAAGCAACATGTCATTTGCAAAATAAGCCCACTTTATGCATATGGATTTTATGAAAATGGACCCCATCCAATCATAAACAAATGCCCTTGAAGTCGAAGTTAAGCATTTTGTCAAAGTTTTAACAAAAACTCAACAGACAAGATCAACAAATAATAACTTTTACGCCATCCAAAAGCTGAACAAATGTGGAAATTGTCAGGTTGCCCTGTTCACCAGCATATGTTGTGTTTTTCTGGTGTTGGATGCTGGTTTGCTGGTGTCCCTACCAGGCTTCTTAACTAGCTTAACCAGTGATTCTCTCTTGGTCAACCAACTTCATCACAAAGACCAATCAATCAATCAATCAATCAATTTATTTATTGAGCACAATAAAAACAACAGTAGTTGACCATTGTGCTGAACAACCATAATAAAATAAATATCACAGAAATCCATCACATAAATACATCACTAAAATACATCAATACAGCTATGCTGTACAAACCACGATGCAAGATAAAGAGGTACATCACAGCACATATATAATTTGGACTCTAAGGACAATCGTAAGCCTGAGCAAAAAGAAAAGTTTTTAACTTTGCTGGTTAATTAGCATTTTTATTTGCCGGTGAACAACCTGGCTGTGCTGGTTCACCGGGTACTGTAGACCAGCACCAAACCAGCACTAACCAGCATAAACCGGCTCGGACTAGCATGGAAGTTCATGCTGGTCTAAGGTAGTCATTTTAGCAGTGTTCATACAAAAGCCAAACAAATGTGGGAATTGTGAGGTCATCCTTTTGAAAATACGAGTACTGGATGCTTATTTGCTAGTGTAAATACCAGGCTTCCTAACTAGCTGAACCAGTTAGCTTTGGTCAACAAGCTTCATTAGAAAGACCATACTGGTTGACCTGCATTTTTTGCTGGTAAACAACGTGGCTGTGCTGGTTCCAGGTAGACAAACACCAAACCAGCACTAACCAGTATAAAACAGCTAAAACCTGGAAATTCATTCTGGTCTTTCTAAACTGGTATTTTCAGCAGGGTGTACAGAGTTTGTCAAGGGGCAGTTGGCACGGTGTTGATGTGAGCTGCAAGGTAAAAAAAATAAGGCTGTTGCATCTAGCTGTTGTTTTTGGCAAATACAGTTCATTAAATCTCGGCTGCCACGTCTGGTTACATCCAGTGGTGGACAGTGGAAGAGAGCAAAGGCTGCTGGCAGTATTGAAATCATCCAGTTCTGTCCACTCAATCTTCCTGATAGCCTCATACATAAACACTCATGGTGAGTGAAAATGACATTGTTTATAATTGACACTTTTTCATCTCTGGCCTGAGGCATGGCTGAGGACATTGTTTCCACAGCCATTTTCATGTAGTGTCCACAGCTTTCTCTCTCACCCATGAGTTCCAAAACAACAATGCAAGTGTAATGCTTTATTAATGTTGTGTGTTACATATGCCACCTGTACAGCATATGAATCTACTGTTTTTTGAGTTTAGGGGATTTATATACTTTGGGGGGTATTTATCAAGAATAAATTCCACCCGATGATAGGGTTGTTTATTTGCACTCACTGTCTACATTGATTTAGCGGCTAGTTCACTAAAGGAATTATACAAAGCAGGTAACGGCATAAACATGCCCACAAAATTTGTGCTGGAAACATTTTGAATGGCATAGATTTCCCATCTTGCAGGCCAGTTCTTGGTGCTAGGTTGTGGAGGATGTAGCAGACTATCATACAGTACAGTAGCATACAATGCCTGGACAGTACTGCATTGCTCCACCATTGTAATCTATTTACCTACTTGGCTCTTTTACTGTACTGCTACAGTATGGCGGGGCCGAGAGCCGTGGGAACGGAGCGATGCCGCTGGCACGATTGCTATTGAGCATCACCTGCACGCCACACCGGCCTTGTGTCTCACGGAGGAGCTCCGGGAGGATAAAAGTAGAAGTGACGATAGTGAAGGACGAGAGAGGACCAGGCCTGGACTATTTATGTTGTGTTTTGTTTATGTTTGTGCGGCAGTCGTCCGTGAGGGGCTGCCGCTTTAATTTCGTTTTGTGTTTATTTTATAATTAAAGTATGTTTGAATGTTCGCCGGTTCTCGCCTCCTTCTTCCCTGAACTACTAACCTTGTTACACTGGTGCTGAAACCCGGGACGGAAGGCGGGACATGCTGTCGGAGAGCACTCGCTGCTGAGGAGGTCAGGTAGCACGAGGGTGTGGCAACCGCCAGTGGCTGCCCTAGGCGGTGGTGCTGAAGCGATTGAATGACAGGTGGGACGGAGAGCTCGCTGCCGTGCTTCTGGGTCGAAGAGGGGTGGCTACCATCTGTGAGGGGACAGAGGGGTTGCCGCTGTTCGCCAGAGACCAGACCTGCTGCCGTACGCCATGCTGCTGTACGCCATGATGTGGGAGGAGCAGGCAGACCGATGGAACGGGGAGCTCGCTGCCGGGTGCCGTAACGGAGGAGCCATCGCCGGCTGCCAGGAGGCGGAGTATCGGCCGTCCACCGAGGAGTGTCCAGTACCATCGCATGGCACCGCGAGTGAGGGCCTCTCGGCTGGTGGAGGACCGAGCGGCAGTGTGTCCGGGAAACGAACCAAGACTTTTTTTCTCTCCCCTCGGTCTCTCCTTTTCTCTCGCCTCGTCTGTCCTTATCCCCAGGTTCTGCGCCCCCCGGGGGGGAGTAGAGCGCAGTCTCGAGGGTACCCCCCGGCCTGCGAGGGGCGATGGGGGTATGTGGCAAGCAGGGCGGGGCCGAGAGCCGTGGGAACGGAGCGAGGCCGCTGGCGCGATTGCTAATGAGCATCACCTGCGCGCCACACCGGCCTTGTGTCTCACGGAGGAGCTCCGGGAGGATATAAGGAGGAGTGACGATAGTGAAGGACGAGAGAGGACCAGGCCTGGACTATTTACGTTGTGTTTTGTTTATGTTTGTGCGGCAGTCATCCGTGAGGGACTGCCACTTTAATTTCGTTTTGTGTTTATTTTATAATTAAAGTATATTTGAACGTTCGCCGGTTCCCGCCTCCTTCTTCCCTGAACTACTAATCTTGTTACACACTCATCTCCAGCTTTTGACAAACAGAAAATGTACACAAATGTTTAATTATGTTTACAATACTAGTAGCACACATTAATTGCAAATAGCACTGAGTTTTGTGAATGAGGCACAATCTACAGTATAATGTCCTCCTGAGACCCCCGTGTGACTGCTGTATGCATTTTCTGTTTGGGTTAGGGTTAAGGTTAGCAACTAGTAGCACCTAATAAACAAGCAAAATTATTTATTTTTCTAGAGCAAACCATTTTCTTAAAAAAAATTATGTCCACATTTGTGGACAGTGAAACTACGTTGTGAAATTTTAAATAACACTAAGTTATAGAAAGTCAGATTTTTTCATCAAATTTTTTGTTTCCAAGAGTGTAGGTTTTTCATGTTTGAGACGTTACTGACATTACAGCTGATTTTCTCTAAAGTTAAATAAATAATTCTTATTCAAAGTAATGTCCAGCATCATCTAATCACTGCCAACCATGTTCAAATAAAATGTTGCATTATAAAATTCTGAATCTATGTACTGCCAAACATGTTGAGTGGTCCAAACTTCATCTGCAGCCTGAAACTGAACTTTTGGTCAGATTTTAGGATTGAATGCATTTAGCTGCATAGAAAGCTATAGGATGTGCTCCCTAATTAGTTAATGATTTAACCCCCAGTGTGCTGTCTGTCTTCACTGGTCTAAGAACATTTTGATATGCACCTTATTTTCATCCTAACTCCATATAAAGCCTCTGAAAGCAATATTTTTCAGCTTAATATTTCTCAATGCGAAAATGCACAGTAAATATATAGGAATGCATTAACTAATGTTAATGAATAGAATCATATTGCACAGTGAAAACAAAATAAAATATAACAAAGTGTATATTAAAATGAAGCGAAATGACCCACAGATGTGTTAGAGTTGCAAATTATTCAAAATGTTTGTTTTTTTTACTTTTGAGGAAATGCGGAACGAGTTTCCACATATGTGGATATCATGTTTATCAAGGCGCTGAATTCTTTAATGCGGCATATCAAACGGAACTAGAGACTCTCCTCTTTACAACCGAAACATCATGGTTACTTGTGTAACCTCCGTTCCCTGATGGAGGGAACGAGACGTTGTGTCGATGTAGTGACACTAGGGGTCACTCTTGGGAGCCTGAGACACCTCTGGTCTTTGATAAAAGGCCAATGAAAATTGGTGAGTGGTATTTGCGTGCCACTCCCCTGGACATACAGGTATAAAAGGAGCTGTTATGCAACCACTCATTCAGGTTTTATGCTGAGGAGCCGATATAAGGTCCGGCCATTTCAGCGGGTAGTTCAGCGTTGTGGCAATAGGGACACAACGTCTCATTCCCTCCATCAGGGAACGGAGGTTACACAAGTAACCATGACGTTCCCTATCTGTCACTCACTCAACGTTGTGTCGATGTAGTGACACTAGGGATCCCTATACGAAACGCCACAATTGGCTGAACTGTGTTACGTGAACTGGCGGTGTGTGGTGGGCAGACTACTGTGTGCCTCATAGCCAGCACACCAGGTCGACACGTAACCTCCCCCAACATATTTATGAGTGTCGAACGGCCCTTTTTGGGGACAAGTCGACTACCCAAAAGATAGAGACAGGCTTAACCCAGTCGTGGCCTCTTTTACCCTTCTTTTTTTCCACTCCCTAAAAAAGAAGGGGGATTATCTGACTCCCAAGGGGAAGACACCGCAGAGACCACACCTCACCCAAAGAGAGGGGGGGATATTTAAGTGGAAAAATACGTCACATGGTCTTTCCAACCATTTGGGGAGTCTTCAAGGTAGATCCTGCCCAATGGGGGAGGAGTTACTACAAACATGGAGACTGGGGCAGAGGGCCCAAGGAAGACGCAGTTTGCCAACAGGGAAACAAATTAGCGGAAGATAAATAATCGCATGGGGTTAGCCTTACAGGGAACCGCCACATGCAGAACACCTACCACAGAACAGGGCTCTTAGTTAGCACGTGTACTGGGCCAGCAGCGAGTCTCTCCGAATACTAGACTGCCACAGGGCTCGGAGGAAGTCAACCAGGGAACAAAGTTTGTGAACACTACTGGGAATTAATGGCGCACGTCTTCAGCTCCAAGGGAGGTGGAAAGCGCTATGTGCAAGCGATACACCCGGCCAGCTATCCCGGGCTTATCCGCTTGTGTTGCATGCCACTACCTGGGACTAAACCAGTTCCACCCAGAGGTTGTAGAACCTTGCACGCTGCTCTGCAAATGTCTGTTAGAGAGGCACCACTGGCCAGGGCCCAGGGAGCCACTACACCCCTGGTAGAATGGGCTTGTAGCCCTACCGGGGGCGGCATGTCCTAGGTGACATGCCATAGTTATGGTGTCAATGCGCCAGTGGGCGATCCTCTGCTTGGAGACAGCGCTTCCTTTCCGCTGTGCACCAAAGCAGACAAAGAGTTGCTCAGAGATTCTAAAGCTCTGCGTGCGATCCAAATAGATGCGTAAAGCGTGCACCAGACACAGCGACGACAGGGCTGGGTCTGCCTCCTCCTGTGGCAGCGCTTGCAGGTTCACCAACTGGTCCCTAAAGGGATGATGGGAACCTTGGGCACCTAGCCCGGTCAGGGTCTCAGGATCATGTGAGAGTAACCTGGACCGAACTCCAGGCATGTTTTGCTGAAAGAGAACGCTTGCAGTTCACCTACCCTCTTGATGGAAGTGAGTGCAGTCAGGAGGGCAATCTTCAAGGAGAGTGCCTTAAGCTCAGCTGACTTCAAAGGCTCAAAGGGGGCTCTCTGTAGACCCTGAAGGACTACAGAGAGGTCCGATGAGGGAACGAGGCGTGGTCTGGAGGGATTCAGCCTCCTGGTGCCTCTCAGGAACCTGATGATCAGGTCATGCTTCCCTAAGGACTTACCATCGACTGCATCATGGTGTGCTGTTATGGCGGCAACGTACACCTTCAAGGTGGAAGGGGACAGCCTCCCTTCCAACCTCTCCTGCAGGAAGGAAAGCACTGATCCGACTGTGCATCTTTGGGGTCTTCCCGACTGGAAGAACCCCACTTAGCGAACAGACGCCACTTAAAAGGCATACAGGTGCCTCGTAGAGGGGGCCCTAGCCTGAGTGATCGTGTCTCCCACCGTAAGGTGTGCCGTCAAGGAGAATGAGTCCAACTCTAAACCGAGAAAAGAGATGCTCTGAACCGGGAGAAGCTTGCTCTTTTCATAGTTGACCCGAAGCCCTAGTCGGCTGAGGTGTGAGAGCACCAGGTCCCTGTGTGTGCACAACATGTCTCGAGAATGAGCTAGGATTAGCCAGTCGTCGAGATAGTTGAGAACGCGAATGCCCACCTCCCTTAACGGGGCAAGGGCAGCCTCTGCGACCTTCGTAAAGATGCGAGGAGACAGGGACAGGCCGAAAAGGAGGACTTTGTACTGATACGCCTGACTCTCGGATGCAAACCGCAGGAAGGGTCTGTGTCGAGGAAGGATCGAGACGTGGAAGTACGCATCCTTCAGGTCTACTGCCGTGAACCAATCTTGATGCCGGATGCTCGCCAGAATGCGTTTTTGCATCAGCATCTTGAACGGGAGTCTGTGTAAAGCCTAGTTCAGAACTCACAGGTCCAAGATTGGCTGCAACCCAACGCCTTTTTCCGGTACGATGAAGTAGGGGTTGAAAAACCCCTTCTTCATCTCGGCTGGAGGGACAGATTCTATCGCGCCCTTCCGTAGGAGGGTAGCGATCTCCGCGCAAGGTAGCAGCGTTTTCGTCCTTCACCAAGGTGAAGTGGACACCACTGAACCTGGGCGGATGCCCAGCGAAGTGAATCGCGCAGCCGAGTCAGACGGTCCACATCAGCCCTCGCGATGGATTGGAAAGCGCAAGCCATGCGTCCAAGTTCCGTGCAAGGGGGACCAAAGGGACAACATCATCGGACATACCGGCAGGTGGGGCCTCGTGGCGGGGCGGAGCTCGAGGTGCCACACCATGTCGTGGCCGTGCTGAGTCTAAGGATATCGAAGCACTTACCTGGCTCCTTGTGACCACCCCCGGAACAGCCTGGGACAGGGGAGGAAGTGGCCTGTCCTCGTGACCCGTGGAGACTGTCACATCGGGGGTGGATTTGTGCCACAGCTGGGCGCTCAGGGGCGGGAGACCGCCACTGGAGCGGCAAACCTGCCAAATAGAGTGGTGGACGGTGGTCGTGATGACGGCCGTGCACACCGGATACGTGACCCAGAGAACAAGGAAACCGCTCTTGCTGAGCTCTTGAGTACTGCAGCCACTTGGGCATGCAGCGCAATTAAATGCAAAAGGTAACAAAAAGATGGAGATCTGCTTACCAGCTCCAGAGCAGTGGGTTTTGTTGTCCCTGGGTTGCCCGTCTCAAGGGCGCTTTGAAGCCTTTCATGGGTTCTGGGTGGCCGCGAGATGGGTGACCTCTGCTTCCTGCGGTGGGCTTCACGCCGGGCCAAAGGGGCGGGCTGCGGTGGAGCCGGTGCAGTCACCGCAGGGGGACACCCTTGGCGATGAGTAGACAGGGTGCGGGATCTTGAGCCACGCTGGGGCAGGATATGCCGGCTAGCATCCATCTACTGCTCTACCATCGAAAACTGCTGGGCAAAGTCCTCGACAGTGTCGCCGAATAGGCCCACCTGGGAAATGGGGGCAGCAAGGAATCATGTCTTGTCGCCTCACCCATCTCGACCAGGTTGAGCCAAAGGTGGCACTCCTGGACCACTAGTGTGGCCATCGACCGCCCGAGAGACCGCGCTGTGACCTCCGTCGCTCAGAGACCGAGGTCGGTCGCTGAGCGCAGTTCCTGCATCAATCCCGGGGCGGAACTACCCTCGTGCAGTTCCTTTAGCACCTTGGCGGACTTGCAGGAGAGCCATGGCATGCAGGGCAGAGGCGGCTTGTCCAATGGCACCATAGGCCTTGGCCGTCAGAGACGACGTAAACCTACAGGCCTTGGACGGGGGCTTTGGGTACCTGCGCCACGTGGCAGCGCTCTGCGGGCATAGGTGCACCGCGAGCACCTTTATCCACCGGGGGATTGCCGAATAGCCCTTGGCCGCCCCACCATCGAGGGTAGTGTGGCTATTGAGGGCGCTGATAAGGCAGTAAACCGGGCCGGGCAGTAAAAAGTGCCTCCCGCGACCTTGTCAGCTCTTCATGCACTTCCGGGAAGAAAGGAACGGGGGTGGGGCGTGGCTTTGAGCAGCATCGCGAGCCCAGGAACCAATCACCGAGCCGCGAGGGTTCAGGGAAGAGCAGTGAGTTCCACTCTAGCTGACGTTTGTGGCTGCCCGGGAAAGCATATCTTCATCTCCGCATCAGCCTGTGACTGGGCAGTCGACCCTGAAGGGAGGAGCCCAGCTGAGGCTTCCGACTGGACGAGCCCGCTCTCCGATGCTGCGCTCGAGAGCTCATCACTTTCACGGGCTCCGAATAAGGGGGATACCTGGCTGAGTCCCATTGGGGTCCCCAAATCGCCCCCAGTGCTAGCCGCGCTGGCCTCATACCCGTGGGTAAAAGGACCAAGGCGGGGAGCCTCTGGGGTGGCTTGCTTTCTTACGAAGGTGAGCCACGACCGCAACGTTGCCATGGACATATCCTCGCAATGAGAACATGACCATCCACGAACGCTGTCTCCGCATGAGCAGTGCCCAGACACGAAAGACGTCAGAAGGCGAGAGATAACGAGCGCAACCAGGAATAACACGCAATCGGAAAAGCATTTTTAAAAAGACGTTCCATGTGTGCTGCTCTTTTAGAGAAATATACTCTTTTATTTCTGCCGAAGCGCCCAGGGGCATTCTCTGCAGTGCACCAGTGCAGAGGGGGGAGAAGCCGCTGAAATGCGCCGTCAGATCCAGCAGAGGTAAATGAACAGTAGTATTCAGCTCAGTGAGCATGACCGTTCGGCTCCAAAGAGAAAATCTGAATGAGTGGTTACATACCAGCTCCTTTTATACCCGTATGTCAGAGGGAGTGGCATGCAAATACCACTCGCCAATTTTCATTGGCCTTTTACCAAAGACCAGAGGTGTCTCGGGCTCCCAAGAGTGACCCCTAGTGTCACTACATCGACACAACGTCGAGTGAGTGACAGATAGGGAACTGGCTTTAATGAAAAAACTTCTAAGCAGAAGTTAACCTTATAAATGACAGTCTAGAGTCTTGTGAACAGTATCCAGTCAGTTTTTATTTATTTAAATTATGCGTTGCATATAGCGAAGTCAAAATGCTACATCCACGAATGTGGATACGGGGTCGCACGAGGATATACCCAATTAGGTGTTTTCGCTAAAAAGAATGACAATGACTTAATGTACTCACTATGCAGTGCTATTTCAGTGCATTTTGCACCTGATTAAACTGTATTTGCCAGTGATAAGTGAACAAGGTGCAAGTTTTTGCCCTAAATTTACTTGGTGAATTCACAGGGTGAATTTGCCCTGTACTGTTTACTTACTGTTACTTCATAGTTGTAAACTTTTGTTTCTCATTATATTATATTAAAATATAGCCACAAATGACAATCATCAGGATTAAAGGAGATTGGAAAAGGAGAAGAAATTACTACAATTGCTAAATTTGGCTGAATCGATGCAATTAATTGCTTCAACTTCCTTGATCTCAAAGCTGCCCAGCTATGATAATTTTTAGTTATAATGCCCCCTAGGGGTGTATTTTTTTATTTGGTGTGCATCCTCAGATTGTCTTTGTTTTCATGTTCACCAAGTTTTATAAAATTTGGACATTGCGTAACCAAGATATACGTTAAAATGTTGTTATTGTCTACACACAATTACTTTGGCTTACATCGCAAAACGACTTGACAACTTGAAATTCCCGGAACAAATTTTTGACTTCCTTCTCAATGCAAGGACTTTCCTCTACCCTTATCCAGTGCATAAACTGTGCATGAACAGCCATTATGAGTCAACATCACTATGATATGGTATTTAATCATGTCTGTTTATTTGTCGTTGTTATCCTAGATGCCGAAGCTGAAGTTTGCGTGGGTAATGAGAAAAACACACAGCTCCGTTTTTAACCCCAAGAAGTTGGCAGGTGCACAGCTCAGAGCCGCTGATGTTTCACAGCCCTGTTATTAGATTCAATATTCTCACTTCAGTAATAAAGAAAAGGCTGTTTTTCATTACTATGTGAACTTATTAACAAGCTTACTTTATCCTTAAAGGCTCACACTTAATTGCATTTGGAGAGGAAATTAGAATTTGCTTGAATGCCTAATGAGGACTTCAGAATATGATAAAGGGTACATTTTGGATTACATCTTTTATTTATAGTTAATTTTACAATATTAGTCAAATGGCAATCACTCACTCTTTCATGGAATTCCTCCAACATAAGCAGCCTCAAAAACACTAATAGCTTCAAGGATATCTGTGAAATACTACATTTGACACCTCAATGCTCATTATAGTTACAGAGGATGCCCCAACATGATTGATTCCTTGCTGTATTCAGGCTTCTAGCTTAAGATCACACCAGCAGTCTTAGCTTGTTAACATGAAGGATTTCACTGACGAGCAAGCATGCATCCAATATCCATGTTTAGAGCCTCAAACCTGTCAGGGAAGTGACAATTTATGTGTCCATGATGGTCCTCCCCTAGGCACCCTCTGTGGAGAGAACAGCAGAAGTCTGATTGATGGTAAAACAAGAGTCCTACCAAACCCACTGAGGGCCACAAACAAACCCCCAGTGGTTCAACCACAGTCTCCTCTCAGTCTATACACAGCTGGAGCCCCTTTACAGTAACAAGTGACTCATTCGGCTTGTCTCTGTTGGGTGTTCCCACGCTGAGAGATCCTATATATCCACCTTTACTCTTGCAGACTTGACCAATTACTACAGCACACTGTAATTCATTGTGTACATATATGGTACCACAATGAGGTGGTTTATATAATATTTTGGAACCAGTAGCTCTGAGAACATAGTGACTGTATGGAACACAGAGTCACATGCCTCCTTGTTGTGGCCAGCTTATTGTGATGATGTAACCATTGGTTTTCTGAGCTTATACATGTGTCAAACTCACAAAGGTTTTGTAGACCACAAAGTGATAGAACCACAGTTTGTGCAACTCCAAGACGTTGTTTTTATGCTCAAGATTTGCAAGCCAATTTGCAAAGAGTGAGGTTATGTTTAGAATAGCATCCTAGCCTACTACTTACTGAATACTGTGCAATGTATACTGTATACTGCTTACTTAAAAAAATAGTATTCGGAACAGAATGCATAATGCAAGGATAAACATTTCAAACAGAAGTATACTTGTTGTACAGTGTTAAGTGTATCTTAAAGTAATTAGTTACTGTAATCACATTTTTTTGTCAAAAAAGTAGTGTAACACATTACATTTTAAATTCTTGTAATCAGATTACAGTTACTGACTTTCAGTTAAATTAATTACTTTTTAGAACATTACTTGTGCTAAAGTAATACTTATAATGCATTTAAAATATAAATTCATATGTACATCTGTTAGCGTTTCTGTGATGGCTGAAGGAACAAGGAAATATAAACATTTTGTATTTGAGCAAAAAACCAAACAGTTTTCTAGGAAAAGTGATTTAGAAGGTACCTTAAAAGTAAAATAATTAGTAATGTGATTACTTTTTTAGATTAAGTAACCAGTAAAGTAATCTGATTAACTTTTAGAAAAGTAATTAGTCATTTGTAGTGGATTAGTTATTTTGAGTAATTTACCCAACACTGTTGTTGTTACATCACTTCATCACTGTGCTTATTTAATTCAGCAAGTTGTCCTCTTGGAAATACAGTAAAACTGCTATTTTAATCCCATTTTTTTTTTTTTTTTTTAAATGTCTTAATTTTGGCAGCACAATCAAATAATGAATCAAAATAGAGATACAAATTTGTAGCTGATATTACTTCTGGTTCTTTTGTTACACTAGAAATGGGAGGACATTGTTGTATATGTAGTCAAAGACAGTTTAGGATGAGACTGGCACTCATTTGATTGGGAGAAATCGTGATGCTAAATGTAGGAACGTTGAAGGTTCTGCCAACAGTTTAATGAACCAATCACCTTCTGGATGTAGACATTGGCCGTCTGTTTACTCGAGAATGTGAATGCACATTAGCTGGACTGGATTGAAAAATAGCAGGGTTTTTTTATCCAAACTAATCACACTGTGAATTCGGCAAAAGTAGGTTGAAAGTTTTCGGTCCATTCTAACTGATATTCTAAACACTGCCCCCCAGAGGCCAAAGCTGGAAATGTTTTTGAACTTATCATGTCATGTGTGAGCTCCAGTTTCCAGGTGAAATGTCCACAGAGTGGTGCCAAAAGCAAGTTGTATTTTTAGTTGTAAATGATGTTATACTGTCAACAGAAATGCATATTTTATAACTGTACCCCCAAACTTCAACCCTTAACCTTCTGTCAGTCTAGAAAAAAATAAATAATTTTAGAGCGAAAATACAACCTTTGAATCATGCTCACCATTATCTTTGTAAACACAATTACTTGCTGGGTCCCATAGGACCAGAACTCGAGTTTTGGAGGTTGCTCATGCAACGTGCTATCAGTAGCGCCACAGGGAAACATGATCACAGTTGAACTGATACAAAAATTGTCTGATGGGGAATGCCACTTGTCAGTAATTCAGAAGTATGCAGTTGATTTCAGGGTACATGAATTTTGGAAGCTACATGTTGATTCCCCATGTGATTGTGTTATTTAATTTTAAATTTTTTTTTTTTTTTTTTTTTTTTTTTGAGGATTTGAGCTAAAGAAGCACAATTTATTATACCATTGTTGTTATATTTTATTGCATACTTGAAATACATTGTTAGAACATTATATTGGCCAACAGCTTTTGAGATTTCCGAATTCACCTATTCAAGTAGATAGGATCTCTATTTGCATGCCTAAAATATAGCTACCCGGAGGCATTACGAATATGCCTGCTGAATGACCTGACTTGCCTTAAAGGGACTTTGATACAGTATTCAGCGCAGTGTGTTCTGTTGTAAACTAATCATTTTTGCAAATGTAGTAGGTCATCTGGATATTCTATGCATACAGAAAATGTGCATAATTTGTACAGTGTATATAGTGTTCTAATGCCATCAGCCAATTTAGTTAATGTTGATGATTCACATTTTGTTTAATAAGGATGTCCGAATTAACATAATAATTCAGTGTGTTCAAAAATGTAATTATGTGTTAAAAAAGTTAATGCAAATAATCAAGGCAACTTAATAAGGTATGTTCCACCAATGGATCAATTCAAGTTTGAAGTACCACTTCCATGTTTTTATAAGTCTCAGTCAGCAGGGGGCAGTAAGCACAACTACAGCTGTACAGGCAACACGCAGCTGTACAGATGACAAAGTAAACTGACAGCTGTTCCAAGACAGCTGAGTGCAAGGGTCTCTAGATGCATTTTTTCAAGTTTCAAACAACATTTAAATTGAAACAGCTTCCTAGAAATGTGGCGTTTATGGCTAGAGATGCCACAAATCAATGAAACATGATGAAGCCACTGTGAGACGCACCAAAAGCGTTCATCTAATGTATGTGTACAGATGGAATACAAGAACGTGTCCTGTGAGAATATCTTTTAAGTCTTCCTTGTACAGACTGATGTACTCAATTGTAAAATAGATCTCTGTGGACTGCAGGCCAGTGATGGGCTAATGTTCAATGATATGGATATCAAGCAAACAACATATTAACTTTTTAGGCCAATTTTTGTATTGTCTGCCACAATATAGTAAAGTCTTTGGGATTATCTGAAATATTATATTTATAATTATATAAACATAATATTTGATTATTAAATATTGAATTATCTTTATTTGGGGTTCAAATATTGATTTGATCAATCAGCATATCATGTAATTTGTTTTAAAAAAAGGTAATTGATTGACAGCTCTAGTTTTTAATGTATATCTTTGTTTTTATTTCCAGCTCTTCATTTTCCATGAGTTCTGTAAGATGCAGCACAGAATTCAACTGATTATCTACTTTGTTTTCTTCCCTCAGAAACTGCTTTTTGGTGCTTGGCTCAGATTGAACATTCATTATTGGTGGGCAGGACACAGCAAGAAACTGCAAACGGCCAAAGTTCATGCAAAAAAGGAAAAAAGACCTCCTCAAGAGGAGCTGAAGAACTCTAGTATCAGCAAAGAGAAGCCAGAGGCCCATAAACAATAGCCCTCTACTCACAAGAAGTCTTTGCACCAGCCAGGGCTGAAGCCCAACAATTCTATATCTATTCCAGTTGCCACAGGGTGTTGGGCCATGGTGAACTCTGACCCCTGGCCTCATTTTCAAAGGCGATCTCTGATCCCTGTTGTGGCTCAGCTATTCGCTGTGAATCTCGACGTGCAGAGAGGGGAGCAGGTGAAGCGCTCTTCTTCTGCTGTTGTCTTTGATGTGGAACATGGTCTGGGGCGATTTCTCAGTGTGTGCAGAAAGCATACACAATGCAAGGATGGAAGTCAAGAAATCTGGCTTTAGACATCGAAAAGTCCACAGCTAACTATACAGATGTTGGCTGAAGTTTTGTTTGTATTGTCTTTGTTTTTTTTTTTCATGTATTGATTATGAGTTTTAGGTGAAATGTATCTAAAAACCAATTCTGGAAACTTCCAAGGTCTCGAAGAACCTGAAGATTCCGAATTCATTTAAAATCCCTGATAAAAAGACCAGCTTAATCTAACATGAGTTTTTATGCTGATTAGTACTGGTTTTGTGCTGGTTACCTAGTGAAATGTAACTGGTGAAAGTGGTGGAACTAGCTGGTCATTTTTGACCACTTTAAGATTTAAAAACAGTGGAAAACTAATCTTAATCATAAATGTGGTCAAAATGCCTTTGGGGTCATCCTCAACATTGACTAAATGAATATGTAAAATAATAAATAATATGTGTTTATATTTATTTAATGTCAGACTTGTCTACCCTTTTTATGTTTGGGTCAAAAATGACCATGTGGTAAATAATGATGATTTTCAATGTGTTTTCATGAGTGAAGAGTGTCACAAGATATCTCTCTCTCTCTCTCTCTCCACACACACACACACACACACACAAACACACACACACACAAACACTGTTATTTTTTAGTTGTCTATCTTCACAATGTTGATTTTACAATGTTGACAATGTATTTGTTGTACAATAATGTTGTATGTTCTTTTTTGCAATATTCCTATGGTTGTAATGTTGCAGAATATAAACAATGATTCTGTTTTTTCTTTCAGACTAATACATTTGTATCAGCTTATGTTAAGTACTGTAATTCCTTACAGTAAAGGAAAGGATTTACTGTATATCTTCCGTTCACAATTAGTACCACAGCTGACATAAAGGTGGCGCTCTTTCAAGTTAAAATGTTACTATATAGACTTTGTTCAGTGTGAAAACATGTAGGTAAGCATATGACAATTTTCATGTTTATAATTAATAGATGAGTGTGCTGTAAAACTAATGCAAGTCTGTTGTACTCTATACGGGTCATTTTTGACCTGAACATCATAGTTTTTATTTATATCACACATTATGTTTTAAACATAACAGAAGGATATAGGGATAGTTCACCCCAAAATGAAACATCTTATTTACTCACTCCATGTTGTTCCACAATGAATTTCTCGCTTTTGTGAAACACAAAAGATGTTATGCAGACAGTTATCCTCAGTCACCATTCACTTTCATTGTATAGGGGGGGGAAAAAACAGTATTTTAATTTTTTGGTGAACCATGCTTTTAGAAAGGGGACACCAGTACACCTGCATTCATCTTGGGGACCAGCATTCAAAATACAAACTATGCTAATAAACATCAATGCTGGGATGTTTTAAACAGCGCTTAGGCAAAACGTTAATTTGTTTTTTTCTCTCTTTCTCGCTTTCTCTGTGTATGTGTGTGTGTGTGTTTCTGTGTGTAAATCAATTTGAGCTCAAGGCTGATCTGCCTTACAGGCACCTTTTCCTTTGATTCGGTTCCCACTGCATCCTAGCGGAGGACTTCAGCCAGCCTTAAGTTCTTTGAGGGATTTGTACTCCCCCTATTTTTAGCTTACCAACACCCGCATTGACTCTATCTGCCACCCTCCATGGGCTCTGAAACAATGCTAGGAGAATATGTAAACTTTGGCTTGATTCTGTGGGAATACCGTCAAAGGAAAAGAGGCTTTCAGTGCAGACCTACCTGCAGGGCAAACGTCCTTCAAAAGCCGTGATCAGAAACTGTTTATAAAGAAATTATGCATAAACATAAAGAACATTTGTGAATGTTTACTGCTTTCATTTAAGCATCTACATTACCTTTAAAAGACAACCTTGTAAACTTGAATCTAGGTTTATTTGAATTTAAATGAATGTAAACCTGATTTAATTATTTCTTTATTTTTAATTTTTGGAGATGTACAACAATTCCCCTTACGACTATCAAGAGTTCTGGCAAACTTGCCACACATTTGCCATTATTATTTTCACATGCAAATGAGCTTTGTGACAAACTCTTCATTGTCACCAAAGGTTTGCTGCAGGTTCACCACTACCGGTGACGAGCTGTAAAATACTAGCAAATTTCTGCGGCGAATCGCAAGCTCATTTGCATGTGAAAATAATGAGTGCCGAATTTGCAGCAAGTTTGCGGCAAATTTGTCAGAACTCAAGATTTTTTGTAAGGGTAGTGTTAAGTGTATTTATGATAGCTGGGTATTTTAAAGGCGAAGTGTGCAATTTCTGTGGTACTACTGTCACCAAACAAAACTGCAAAAATGTTTACCAAATCTTGGTTTCCCAAATACTCCCTCCATCTCTCATTGGTCATAAAAACAGATAGTTTCACCCCAGACTCATGCTATTGGTTTAGCCAATGTCGCTGTGGGCTGGTCAGGGTGCTCAAACAAGCAAACATTATTAAGAGCCAGAATATTATTTCAGAGCCAAAGCATTTACACAATTTTCAGTCTATTTAACCTATGGATGTCATAATTATAGATGTGTCTGCATATGAAGCTTGGAAATGAGAAAGTATTTTGACACAGAAATTACATACATCACTTTTAAACTTAAGTAAACGTTCAGCATCACTGGTTTAAACATTTTCTTTTTTTTTCTTTTTAATAAGCAAACAGAGTTTGGAATATTAAGAGCCTCTAACAAAAACAGTTTTAGACCATTTTCTGGCTGTTAACTGTGTTCACCTAATTAATTCCCATGCTGAATTGCCATAATTTAAATTGTCCTTTGGAGTGAAAATGAGTTACAGGCCTTGAATTCCCCTTTTAATTAGTACAGCTTTAAAATAACTGCCTCAGAAGAAACAAACACACGCTTTCAATCCATCACAGAGGTTTTTTGTTTTGTTTTGTCTGCTTTGGGGGAGACAGAACAGAGAAAATGATTGAATCTTTACATGTTCCTTTTCACCAGAGGATCTCAACTGTTAGACCTGAGCCCTCCTGACCCCTGTCTTCTCTCATGTAAAACAGCACCCTCTGTCAACAGCCAGGAGCACTGCAGCTTTAATCCATGCACTCAGAGAGTATATTCTGACCCCTAATCACTGTTCAGCAAGCTACTTTAAACTGGAAGTAGCTTGTAACTTGGGAGGCTACAGTTTGAAAGTAGTTAAACACTGGTCAAGGTACTCTTTCTAATATGTTTTATATGTATCAACTGCATATATCTTCTCAGATAAACTATACATCATCTATCAGATGGTGCACACATACATTACAAATATAATGTGTTGGCGAACACTAAATTTGTGAAGTTTTAGCCCTGTGAATTTCTAGAAAGTAAAATAACATTTTTCACACTTTCACAAGTTTGATTAATTTAATTTGTCTACTAACAATGTCCAACAGTGTATGTACAAGCATCACATGAAATTTTAATTTTTAGAGTAATTGTTTTTTTCTTTTTTTCTAAAAGTCAGAATTTACAGTGTCGGGGACATGTAACCATGTGTGGAAGTGTTGCCTCCTTTTGAAGCTGGCCCAACCCCCTTCTGGATTTACCCAACACTCTTTTGGAGATTACGCTCCCATTTGGAGATCTCCGGGCTGCAGCACCGACTTGCTTTACAATGGAGAAGGATATAGCTGCAGGCCGAGCTCCAAAAAGAGGTGTAACAGAACAGCTAATGTATTTATAAATCAGTCTATCTGGGACATTTAACCAAAGTAAAGTCATTTGCAATCATTGTATGGTAGAATATATCATTCAAGCTCAACAGGTATGACATATCATCAATGAATGAAACACGTTAATGAGATGGCCAGACTGCTGCAGGTTATTTATGTTTGATTATTATTCAGGAGCTGAGTATAGCTACATTTGAAAAGGAAAAAAAATATATATTTAGAGGCAAATTTCAGAAAAATGATACATTTGAGATCAGTCAAGTTAACGCAAAAACAGTATTTTTTGTTTTAATCAACTGACCGCCCTAAAAAGTCCCATGAAGAAACCTCTGCATGTAGGTGCTCTGAACGCTCTAACCGGAAACACCAGATTTTATGTATCCTAAATACACACAATGAAATATTTTCTTACTTTTTGAATAATTTGACAAAATTACAGCTTGATTGGAAATGAAGCCCAAAAAATAGTCTGCTCACAATATTTTTATTTGTGTTCTGCAAATATCAGAAATACCTGTATGTATGTGTTTATAATCATATACGCCACAACTGCGGGACAGTTGTAATTATAAGACGATTAGAGAAATCATTTTCACACAATAAATATTGAAATGGTTTATGTTTATTTCACACATTGTTTAAATTATTATAGATTTAAACATTTGTATAATTTGTATTTTATTTCATAATGGATTTTCATAGTTTAACATTGAAAGTCTGGGTCTGGGACAAGGTTAAAACAGTCTTAAAATCTTTACATAAAATTAATTTGAAAAGTATCAAAGCAACAAATGATGAAGGCATGGTAAAAATGTCCTAAGTCAGCATTAATGTGACCATATTACAGAAAAAAAGGTCAAATCTACTAGTTTTAATAAAAATCAACCCCATGGACATGAAATTGCCCAAATTTGTAATATACAGTATATACTGTATGGAAGCAATATGACACAAACAAGAGTGCTGCATGTCTATCTGTCAGCATGGCTGTTAATCGGCCGTAGGCACGAGATCGCTTGCTGAATGCAGCAGGTAATCACAGCCATGCTGATAGATGGTCAGTGCAGCTTGATTGCAAGTGTGATATTGCTTTTATACAACAGTTCAACGAACAAGTAAATAAATAAGTAGGGAAAAACTAAGGACTCAAAAAATTCTCTTGTGTGTGTAACTACTTTCTTGTGCCACGTATTCAGGATCTGCTGTTGCTAGTTCGAAAGATGTGCCCAAGCCTCTTTTAGTAATTCGAAAGCGTCACTTAAGAACTTCCAAGTAATTGGAAAAACTCTCCTGCATGTTAAAAGTTTATGTTTTCTCTCAGCTCTGAAACTTATATCAGGTAGGCGCCCTGAGCAGATTCAGGATCTGCCATCCGTTTGATTACTCCATCTTTCGCGACTCTCAGCTGTGATCGGCAGTAATGCTGAAGCTGTTAGTTTATTTCTCAGCTATAGTGTAGTAGTAATCCAAGCGATCATGTTGTATAAATATAAACAGCGATGTAGCGTTTTGCCATGTTAAATCCACTACTGGTTGGAAAAGTATCTTGTTACTGGAAGTTACACTTTTGAAAACAGCTGAGATACTGTCATTCTGAAACATGAAGTCATGTTAGTAGCATCACTCTTTTCAGTTAATTACTCCCCAATACTGCCCCTAATAAATTACTTTAAATAACATATGACGTCAGTAAATTCCTGGTCAGTTAATCTCTTTTAGATGGTTTATCGGACTGATCCAGAAAAGGTGCTTATCAAAAAAGCTGGCAGTACTTGCAAGTGTGCATATCTGGAGTTCATTTAGTTGGAACACAGTTAGTTAGCTCGTCTGGGCTTCAAAGAAACATATTTCCGTGATTGAGGCCGACTGTAAAGATGTTTTATGAACATGCTAGCAGGGGAAACTCCAGACAAGAAGTGTTTTAGCAGATCTCTCTTTGAACCTCCGGGTGTTTCTCCGTGTTACCTCAACCTGTTTTATCGCCTCATAAAAATTCAGGCATGTTAGTGAACTTAGATTTCCCGTTTTAAATTAAAGCTAAAGTTAAGTTCACATTTACCTGTTTAATTGGTGTTACTTAAGTGTAATTATCACTGTACCTACAAGTGCATTTTAGGGGTCATTCTACAAAAAGGGTGCCATTTGTGTCCCTCATATAAATACAGTGGCCCCAAAAAGTACTTGCACACTTAAGGCACACTTAAAAATGCATGAATGTCTTTGCATTACAAAATAAAATATCAAACAATGTGAAAAGTGAAGTTTGTTCTGAGAAAAGGACTAGCATCATTTGTTTGCAAATGCCATGAAATTGAGACATTTTATTTAAGAATTTTTTACCATAAGTGTCCAAGTGTTCATTAACTTTAACAATGAATGGCAACATTTATATTTGTTTAACATAAACATTTTCTAAACACAATAGTATACAGTTAAATATATAACTGTATATATTTATCCCATAAATATATAAACATAAAGACCTATTATGATGTATTAATTTACAGTAGTTTCAGATTGCACAATTGATTTTATAAACAACTACACACATTATTTGTCTGATAGAATGTTTAAATCTTACACACACAAATCACATGCAAAAAGAATATTTTAAAAATCATCTTATCAAATTGGAAAAGGCACCTATGTAATGGAATAGCTCAAGTTCATTTGCATGTAGATCATTTTCTAGACGCTTTCCAGTGCATATTACAGTTTGTATTGGAAATGAAGTCATTCCACAAGACAAAATACTGACGTATCATGTTTTTGCAGGTTTTCTTTTGTGTGTAAAGATATCCACACATCTGGTTTGAGTCACGCTGAGTGCAGGCTTTTCATATGAGTCCCTACCTGCATGGAAAAATCGAGAAGCAGACCTCCATGTCTCTTTTTTCATAGTCACTCAGTACTTAGGAGAAAAACATCCAGATACCATCAGCATCATCAAAAGTACAGGCTGGCACGATTTTGCATTTTTGTCTGACAAAGGCAGAAAAGTTCTTCCTGGGTCAGCTGTCAGTCAGTTTGTTTACCTACAGTATAAAAAAGTCTCTGGACAGCCCTGCTAATTAACAGGTTTGGCCAGGCCTCTTAATTTCAGTGAAGAAAAATCTTAATGCTACAGCAAACAATGACATTCTAGACAATTGTGTGCTTCAAACTTTGTTGCAATAGTTTGGGTAGGGCCCTTTTTGGTTCAAGCATGACAATGCCCCTGTGTGCAAAGCAGGGTCCATAAAGAAATGGTTTAGTGAGTCTGGTGTCCACATTCTTTTGGCTATGAGGCTGAATACAGTCTGTGTCTATGAGCCCTAATGGGTTATAAACACCAGTGCATGATCACACACTCACTGTGTCTCTGTAAGGTGTTGCAGAGGTCTGCATCTCCCCATGTCTAGAATCAGTCTTGACCATCTGCCCTCATTGCTCTGAGCCCCGTGGATGCTGTAGGTGTCAGTCTGGCTGTCTGCCAGCCTGTGCCTCAGCTGGTCAGTGTGTTTGTCTCAGGCAATCTGAGTGTTCCAGTATTTGGGCTCTTCTAAGACTATATAAGCATTGATTTTTATTAACATCATCATACAGAATTCCAAAAGTAATGACTATTTCTAAAAAGGTTTCCCAAACACTCGCCCCATTTACACTTATTAAGAAAATCAGTCATTTTTAAAAGCTCACCATTCACACATACTTTGGACAAACTGCAAAAATTGGTCTCATTTTTCAGAGAACCTCCCAAATAATAATAATAGATGACTCAAATTATTCATGCATAAACAGAAATATTTTTAGGAAAAAAAAATTGTTGCCCTAAATTTGTAAACGTAATTTTCAATGTGAATGTTTTGAGGCCTTATTTTGTCATTTTAAGTAATATAAATGCAGAAGTGATGGTTATCTCTGAATTATAAGCTCTCCAATGATACCTCATTTGCCTAATTTATGTATACGTAAACATTAACATTTTAAGTGTAAACTTTTTTCACGATACAGCGCCCCCTTTGGATTCTCTGTTTCTCAGTCAATGATCACACGGAAGGTCGGCATGTTGTTTCAGAAAGTTAAAGTACCCTAGGATCGGCAACATTATGCAGACTCTCTGAGAAGCGCTAACTCCCATCAAACAATTTTGCATCAGCTCAAGCAGTTTACCTTCCCTTGTGGCGCAAGGACACCTGATTCCTATGTAGAAATCAGGAAGAAATCATGTTCGCATAATCAGTGACAAGTGCGATACAAAGGTTGTATTTTTCTCTCTAGCATTAAATTTTTTGGTCCACTAATGGTTAGGTTTAGGTTTGGGTTGGGGGGTTGAAAACCACACGCTTCACAACTTGCATTTAGTGCCCCTCCGTGGACATTTTACCTGGAAAATGAAGCTCACACGTGCCCATACACCCAACAACACTTACCGCTTTGACCACTGGGGGCAGTGTTTTGAATTTCAGTAAGCACAGACTGATTTTTGCTAAAGAAATGTCAACCAACTGTTTTCGATTTCACTGTGAGATCAGTCTGAGTGAATAATGACTTAAATTTTGTTTTGTTCCTCACAAAAAGCTGACAAATATGACTTATTATAAGTATGATGCATGACTTTTAGAAATGTTAATGGTAGCTTTTTTTCATCTTTGGAGCCTGATAGGCCCATTCCCCATTCACATTTATTTCTGCTTTTTTTAAAGAAAAAGAAGGGACAAGTCAAAATGGATTTTTGTGGTAATCAACATTATTTCACAAATGCTGTTGATTGAGTATGGGATATTCCTTTAATGGTACCATTTTTAATTTAAAAGATACAGCGAAGGGCAGGATTTTCAACCAATAGCGACTTAAATCTTTGTTTGTTCCTCACACAAAGCTATCATACATCTTCTGACGATTTAAAAATACAGCGCACAAGTTGGACTAATTTTATGGAATGTTTATTGTGCCTTTTGGGTCATTTTGAAGAGGGGAAAAAAAATCCCTTTTTGTGTTCAACTAAATAAAGAAAATCATAGTTTGGAACAATATGAGGGAGAGTAAATGTATACACCAAGGACAACTTGTGTTTGATATAATAATATGATATCAACCCTTTACAGCTAACACAGGTTTCACACTGACTGAAATGTCTAATCAAAAATCTCTTTCCAGTCCTAGTTAAGTAAGTCATGGTCAGCCTCACTAGTGTGCCAGGCAAGGTGAGAGAAAGCTCCACCTTTTGAAGTAAACACAGCCGAGCATTTGAAGTGGCTAAGACACTCATGTGAAACTGTGCTCAGATTAATGGGCCTCCCCCAGGTGTTTATGAGTGTATGCTCTACCCCTAGCTTGTTAAAATCTTATAGTATGTTTATTTTATATAGCCAGAGGTTGGATGGAATAAGTAGCCATTTTGGTGCTTTTACCATCCTGAATTTCCTTTTTCTACACTATTTCCATTTTAAAAGCTACAGGCCAAAATTTATGAACCTTTTTTTTCTTGTTGAGTGAATGGTTATATGATGTTCACTTCTAAGTTGTTACATAAAATATGCAGTTTGTCAGACAGATTTAGGTGCCAGTTTGTTAGGTTATGACTATGCTTGCAAAGGTCACAAGGGGTCAGGCGACCTGGGTAATACACAAAGTGCAGGAAAACAGAATGCAGAGGCTTACTGAACCAGCCACGGAAACTGTATATTAATCCCCTCCCAAAAGGGAATATTTCATTGCACCACATCTGGCAAAACACAGGACACACATCTCTGTGTGTGTGTGATTGTATGTGTGTGTGTGTGTGTGTGTGTGTAAGCCATTGCTTTTTCAAGTGGCATTTTTAGATACAGTATGTATGTGCCCTGTTAGGCCCTAGGTGAATATTAAAAATATATATAAAAAATATATTAACTCTTACCTACACGGTAAAAATGTTTTGTCAGGTAACCTAAAAATGCGCTTCATGTGGTAACATCAG
Organism: Myxocyprinus asiaticus; assembly: GCF_019703515.2. Classification (NCBI taxonomy): domain Eukaryota; kingdom Metazoa; phylum Chordata; class Actinopteri; order Cypriniformes; family Catostomidae; genus Myxocyprinus; species Myxocyprinus asiaticus. The sequence goes on from NC_059359.1 coordinate 39,005,140, forward strand.
AATTAAATTGTTTTATTCAAGTTCAAGAAACAGAACTAAGCCATAAAAGGCTATCACTGAGTGCTAGATAGTGTACAATGAATATACAATTATGTAATACATTAAAATCCATGTTTTTTATACTGAATAAGCTATCAAATTGTAAACATGTTTTGCATAATGGAACTTTACAAACAAATGTGGTTAAATCTAAATTTGTATTATTTAATATGACTGCATCAACCTGACTGCATTAGTTAACACCATTGGCAGATTGTTTTAATGGGTCAGATCAGGTAGAAATAGATCCTTAAGGTAACAACTGCATGTTTTCACTTTTTACAGTATAGAAGCTATGATGCAGATAATCATAAAACTACCTCAATGAAGTGCACAGCATATCAGCTGCACATGTTTGCTACCCGAAGTATATAACTAGGCAATAATTATCTACAGGAAAGACATGTGGCTTTAATGATCTGTTTTTGTAAAAAAAAAAAAAGAAAAAAAAAAAGGAACATAAAACATAATGCTCTTTCCATCGTAAAAGTGGGCGCACTAAACTGTAGATATAAGCAGGCCCCCCGAGGAGAGGTGCACTCTACGTTCTAATGGCTCATTAAAATGTGGTCCTCCTCTCTTCTGCCCTCTCCAGTTGTGAGCTTGGCTGTAGGACAGCCCTCAATAGCAGGGTGACGATGACGAGAAGGAGGGGCAGGTCGTTTACGGCACATGAATTTAAAAAAAAAAAAAAAAAAAAAAAAAAGGGGGGCCTGGGTAGCTCAGTGGTAAAAGACGCTGGCTACCACCCCTGGAGTTTGCTAGCTCGCTAGTTTGAATCCCAGGGCGTGCTGAGTGACTCCAGCCAGGTCTCCTAAGCAACCAAATTGGCCTGGTTGCTAGGGAGGGTAGAGTCACATGGGGTAACCTCCTCGTTGTCACTATAATATGGTTTGCTCTCAGTGGGGCACATAGTTGAGCATGGATGCTGCAGTGGATGGTGTGAAGCCTCCACACACACTATGTCTCCATGGCAACGTGCTCAACAAGCCACATGATAAGATGCGCAGGTTGACGGTCTCAGAACCTGCTGGATTGAGGCAAATCACTACGCAACCACGAGGACTTAAAAGCGCATTGGGAATTGGGCATTCCAAATTGGGTGAAGAAAAAAAAAAAAAATTTAAAGAGAAATCTTTAAACAGTATCCTAGCTGCTCTTTTCCATAAAATGGGGATTGGGTCAGTCAAGCTTTTTGATTTTAGTGTGGGTTTTGTTGTATGGACTTATTTTATGTTGCTTGTATTTGTCATTTTGGAGTTTAACATCCCCAGTCCCCATCAAGGTTATAATAGTTTTAATTTTTTATTTAGTTTTTATTTCTATTTCGTTTTAAATGTATCGCTCCAATTTAGTTTAGTTTTTGTTTTGTTTGTTAGTTCTTTGTAAGTTTTAGTTTTTAAATATTTTATAGTTTAGTTTTAGTTTTTTCATTACATTTAGTTTTTATTTAGTTTTAGTTTTTATATCTAGTGATACATATTGAATGGGGAAAACAGGCATTTGTGCAACATAGGCCATATAGCTGGACACCCAAATGTACAGTTTGTAAATAATACTTATAATATTAAAAATCTTCATTTTAATAAGACCAACTGAATTTCATTACTAATATTACAGTAGAAGAAAACACATAATTTCAATTTAAGAATGCTTCTTTTTAATTGAACTTTAACTTCAAAGTCCTCTTTAGTGCATTTGAAATGAGAAAGTAAGTCTTGTTGCAACTCTTAAAACTAAACATCAAACAAAACTCTATATATCGAGAGAGAGAGAGAGAGAGAGAGAGAGAGAGAGAGAGAGAGAGAGAGAGAGAGAGAGAGAGAGAGAGAGAAAGAGAGGTTCATATGTGTCATAATTGAACTCCCAGACACGTCTAGCATGTTTTCTATAGGTAGACCAGATTTGGAAAGTTTCAAACTGGGACACCTGGGTGGTCGGCTTCTTTCAGCTTGTTGAACATGCATTTTCATTTGGGCATTTCTAATTTGCATTGGATCATGACAGATTGCGCCAAGTGTGTGAGTCGTTGTCATTATCTTCCCTTCCCTGCAATCGATACCAGACACTATACCAAGAAGGACATTGAGGATATTTAATTTAATTTTCTACCTTCTTTGCTTCTCTCCATGATGTACTGTAGAGATTTCCTCCCGCTCTGTCTTTACTAATTAGTGATGGGTCGTTCATGAAGGATTCGTTCATTTTGAACAAATCTTTTATGTGACTCAGAAGAACAAGTAGTCTCAGAGAGTGATTCGTCCATTTTGTGTTGGCCGCGCATGTGCATTGCGCAACTTCCGTTCATTTGTTATGTGAAAACCGCATAGGCACTGTACAGGAAACAGAAATGATTAGTTCACCTCTCGAGTGTTCTGGTCCGAGTTGTTCGTTCTTTTGTCACATGATAGCCGTATACGCTATGCATTGCTCACACAGGAGACAGAAATGATTAGTTCACCTCTCGAGTCTTCTGGTCCGAGTCGTTCGTTCTTTTGTCACGTGATAGCCGTTTACGCTATGCATTGCTCACACAGGAAACAGAAATGATTAGTTCACCTCTCGAGTCATCTGGTCCGAGTCGTTCGTTCTTTTGTCATGCATTTAAGCTATGCACATACGGCTGCCATGTGACAAAAGAACGAACGACTCGGACAAGAAGATTCCAGAGGTGAACTTATCATTTCTGTTTCTCATAATTTGTCCCCCCTTATTTGCTGCATTATACATTTTTCCTTATAGGGACTTTAATCAAAGTTTGCGTAAGTAGACGTGTTGGGGGGATTTGGCTATTGAAAATGTAACATTTTAATTTAATTCTGCTCAAATGAATGAAATGACTTGAATAAAGATTCGTTCATTATGCTGAACGAAATTCAAAGATTCAAGTCAATAAAATGATCCAATCTTCCCATCACTATTGCTAATGTAATGAGGGCAATAGGCCATCTGCTTATGCCGTCGCCGCCGAGTGGCATCTTCATGTTAAGGTGATAGTGGGTTTAAAGGTTTAAAAACTAAATATTTTTTATGATTATCTTTATTTTATTTTAGTTTTTTTCAGAGCCATGAACATTTATTTTAGTTTAGTTTCAGTTTTTCCAGTTATGTTTATTTGTATTTCAGTTTACGAAAAAAAAAAAGTTTTTGTTTTCGTTTTAGCTTACGATAAAACCTTGGTCACCATTCACTTTCATTATTTGGAAAAGAACACCAAATAAAATAAAACAAAACAAATAAAATCATACAGGTTTGGAAAAATATAAGGGTGAGTAAATGATTACAGAATTTTCTTTGAACTATCACTTTTAAATTACAAAGCTCAAAAAAAGGTACTGACAGATGATCACTTGTGACTGTGCAAGACAAGATAAATTTATATAAATTACTCACATATTTATTTGTGTGTCCAGGCCACGGGGGCATGAACCTGGATATGAGATGGCATGTGTGTGTGTGTGTGTGTGTGTGTTTGTGTGGTGGGTGGCCCATAGAGCAGCCTGGCAGCAGCTGGCTGTAACTCTCTGAACTTCCTCATTAATAAATGATCACAGACTACCATCTGGAGAGAGCCAAGGCCTTGTACATGTGTGTGTGGAGCCAGGGTGGTAAGCACAGGAGCCAGGGCTCCTCATCTGCATGGCTGCCAGAGTCAGAAAAACCATAGAAAGAGAGAGGCAATCAAGGCCATTATTGTAACACTCAACTTTAAGATTCACCACACCCTTTGGCTCCGGTTTTTCCATGGCTTTCTCTGTCTCTGCTCAGATGTTCTCACCCCAGCTGACCCATCTAAACTCCCTCACCCTTTTCCTGCTTTAACTGCAGCCCACATGTGCAGCTTATGTAAAACAAAGCACATGGGTGACTTTTACTGCAAGAACAAAAGGATGATTTAAATTATCTCTTTCCAAACCGAGTTCCTGTTTCATTTGTTGCCAGGGTGTTGCTACGTGGATGCTAAGGTTTTCTGGGTGGTAACCTGTGGATTGCTAGGTTGTTCTGCGTGGTTGCTAAATGTTTACTGACTGGCCCAAGTCAAAAGAACCCATCTCCATGTCTCAATGATACTCTTTATCCAAGTTGTGGCTTGGGTCCCTCCATCAATGTAAATCTAAGGGATTTTTTTCCGCGATGGGAGAAAGGTGCCTCTGGTTGTTCCTTGCAGGGTACTAAGCCTTAGAGGCTCCATATGGTTAGGATTAGGGTGGGGGTGGAGTTAGGGTATCTGCCGCTTCCCAGGAACAAACTGAGGCCCCTTTGTACAACAGGTGATTTTTTTCACCCATTTTATTGTCCTTCAGGTGTAAGGATGTTCTCTTAGGAAAGGCATAGCACACTCTTCTAAACAAGGTGCGGGGCAAGTTACTGTACATGTCAAAGTTTTTTTCAAATCCGTAACCCTGAGTATGAGCAATAGTAATATTGATGGATTTCTTAACAGACTGATCACACTGTGAATTCAGTGACAAGAGTTTGAAGGTTCTTCAGCTGAAATCGGTCTGTGCTTACCAACATTTTAAACACTTCCCCCAGTGGTGAATTTGGAAGTGTTGTTGAAAGTATGAGCAGACGTGAGGTCCACAGAGTGGGGCCAAAAATGATTTGTAAAGTGAGTTGTTTTTACTTGTGATGTAATACAGTCAAAAGGAATGCATATTTTATTAAACCCTCTAACCCAGTGGTTCCCAAACCTGTTCCTGGAAGCCCCCAAACACTGCACATTTTTTATATCTCCCTTATCTGACACACCCAGTTTTGGTCATGGAGTCTCTACTAACGAGCTAATGAGTTGAATCTGGTGTGTTTGGTTAGGGAGATATCCAAAATGTGTAGTGTTTGGGGGACTCCAGGAACAGGGTTTGGGAGCCACTGCTCTAACCCATATCCCAAAAAAGGATTACCTGAAAAAGGATTGGTGACTCTCTCTTGTCTTTTTGCACATTGCTTGTCCAAGGCCAGAATAGGGTAGGGTTAACCTCTATGTAGGCATCAGTGAAAAAACATGGTTTCGAGGCCCCCCTCTTTTTACATAAGGGTCCCCCTTCATATACCCCCCCCCCCCCACCCCCGGTTTATAAAAATAAATGTGATTAATAAAATTCTACTTGAATTTGACGAGTCTTTATTTTAAATAATTCTGTTGAACCTGTTTGGTTCAGTGGTCAATTCCACAATAACCCATTTGGGAAGACCCTGGTTCAAGTCACATGGGACATGCATGAGTTAATGAAGGTCTAAGAAGGACTATTTGAGGTTAAACAAGTAGTTTTTATATAAAGGTTATTTAACTATTTATTTATTGAAGATGTTCATAGCTGAAATGATACATATTTCTCTGCTTCTACTATGGGAGCTAAGCCCTCGAGAACCACCATGGTGTAGTGGTCAATCTCCCTGTATTCCTGATGGAGAGACCATAGTTCAAGTCCCATGGTGGACTCAGAATTTGTACCTTTATATTTTAAGGTGGACTGCTGTGCATTGAACAAGCACTACAAGGACGGCTTTAACTGTTGTGCACTGTTACCATGTCAACAACTGCGTCTCCCACTGAAAGTGTTTAAACGTGCTCCTCCTGCTGGGTCCCATTGGAGTTGTAGGCCCCTGGGCTTCAGCCCGTATGAGCCTGTGTGTTAATGCGCCCCTGGAGATGATAGAAGTTATGAATGCATCATCTTCAATTTAGCTGTTCCAAGCCATTTCTCATTATTGGCCAATCAATGTTTGCCATGCAGCAGAGTGGTTACGGCTATTTACATTTATTTATCTTCTTCATGTTGGTGTTTAATGTGCTTTATAGTCTCATTAGCATCATTTCAGAGCTCGACGAAACTTTTCCTGTTATTTACTTGCAACTCAATGGCATGAATCTTTCATGAGGAAGGTACAGGGTTGAGCCCTCATGATTGTTCTGCTCAAACGAAGATCTCCACAGAGGACTTACTTTCATTAGCATCCTCTCTTGGTATGTACACAATGCCTTTGCTCTCTCACTGGTTCAAACTCTTTCTTTGACCTGTGTTGCTTTTCTTTTTTCCAGTGGATGGTAAGACAGTGTGTTTACGTTTACCCCTGAGTTTTATGAAGCCTTGTGTATTTTAATATTCATTAGAAAAAGCCTGTGATTAGTGTGATTATGAGGGTGTTAACCTCTAGGGCTCAAGTTTGTTACATGGGCCGTAACGGTTTGACTCAAATGAGCTGGAGATGAAGAGATGAGGGACTCTGACAGCCTAAGGAAGAATTGCAAGTTAAAGTCGCAGACTTGCTTTGTGGGTTCCTGGCACTCTACAAGTGTCCTCTCTTTCTCTCTGTGTTAAAATCACATTGTGTACATCAGCGATGTAATGAAAATACAGCAAAAAGTTTTCTAAAGCTCATGTTTTTGCACTCCTTTGAGAATATTCTTAATCATACTCCACAACTTTGCAGGACTGTAGCCATACCAAGGTTTGGTAGGTTTGAACATGGTCCAGTAACTACACCATTCTCTGTGCATAAAGCATCTTTCTCCATTGACAGCCATTCAAAAGTAGCTGTGCAATCCAATTAAATCATCATTTTTGCAAGCAATTTATAAAAGCAGATGTTTTCCCACTGTTTTTTTTTTCCCTTCTTCTTAAAAACATGAAATGGACTTTTAAACGTCATTGCCTATCAGCATTGTCATGAGATCATTTTCCTGTGACTCCAGATTGATTAGTCACATGACACTTACTAAGGTGATTGGCTGAAAAAAAAAAAAAAAAAACTCTATCCCAAATGTCCATAAGCAAAGATGGCAGCATAAAGATCAGGTACTTCTGGGGCTGCCAACCAAGCAACTGCTGTTGAGATGTGGGAATGCTTAAAGATAACAATTATTATGGACCTTGAGAACTTCTCAGAGCCTGAGAGCTCATTGGGTTCTGTTCAGGGTTCTGAGACACTTAATCATGGTTGATTGCTCAGCTTTAAAAGAAATACCTTTCAAAACCAAACTGTATCATCAGCGCTTAAGGCACTTTTGTATGACACTTTCAAAAAATGTAATCTGAACCTGTGCTGAATTGGAAAAAAATTCATATCTGAACAAAACTTAGTCAAGGTGTGTTAAAAGACACTGATGTAATATAAAGCATAATATATAGTAATCCAAGCTATTCTCTGGATGTCTTGATTAGTTTTTGATCCCTGTATATTCAGAGGGTTTCACTTCAGTAATTTTAAAACCTTAATTTCATATTTTTAGTTTAATTTAATCTTTATGATGACTTCTTGGTGCCTCATATGACTAGTAGATTTATATGAGCATATTATATGTCTATTTTGTCTGCTTCTGGGTCTGTACAATATAATAGGCCTACTTGTGTTGCATGTGCTGTATAATTTACATACATGCAGGAACATTAGTAGAGCTGTTGGAATTTCCACAACCTTTAAACTACATTACCATGAATGGTGAAACCTATACATTATTTTTTTTAAGAAATTATTCCCCTGGAGTAACCTAGGGATAAGTACCTTATTGCTGGTATAGCTCAAGGCTCACCCTTTTTGGGGTTCAATAAGACATAGGCAACTAATACTATTCAAAAGCTTTTTTGATTGCATATTGGCAACCCCCAAAATATTTGGATACTGAAGCTAAACATAGAAATACATTAATTTAATTGAATTCAAAATATTAAACCAAGTGGCATTTGCAATATATCTATTGTTAAAAATTGTATAATTTAAAACCTAACAAATTCATTTTTGAATAAGAAAAAAATAAATAAAAAAATAAATAAATGCCACTTGATCTTATAATTAGGTATCTAATTCATCAGCATTAACTGTTGCCAAAAGTGTCCAAATACTTTTTTAAGCCACTGTATTCAGAATCAGAATCAGAATCAGAATCAGAATGAGCTTTATTGCCAAGTATGCTTACACATACAAGGAATTTGTCTTGGTGACAGGAGCTTCCAGTGTACAACAATACAAAAACAATACAAAAACAGCAGCAAGACATAGATAATAATAAAAAATTTAAAATAATTATACACATACGTACAGACACACACATACATACATACACACATACACATGGGTAGTGCAAATCTAATACAATCTGTTATGTACAGTGTAAATACAAATCTGTTATGCACAGTGCAAATGTTTTTATTTTTTTTTTTTTTTTTTTTTTCAGAGGAATGAAATGGCAGAAGAGGTTGGATGTGTTGGATAAATATAAGAAAGACTAAACTGTGTATTGCACATAGTTATTGCTCAATGGGGCAATTTAACTGTTCATGAGATGGATAGCCTGAGGGAAAAAACTGTTCCTGTGCCTGACGGTTCTGGTGCTCAGTGCTCTGAAGCGTCGGCCAGACCTAAGAAAGGTAGTGGGCAGGGTGAGTGGGGTCCAGAGTGATTTTTCCAGCCTTTTTCCTCACTCTGGAAGTGTATAGTTCTAGAAGGGGGGGGCAACCAATAATCCTCTCAGCAGTCCGAACTGTCCTTTGTAGTCTTCTGATGTCTGATTTCGTAGCTGAACCAAACCAGACAGTTACTGAAGTGCAGAGGACAGACTCAATGGCTGCTAATAGAACTGTATCATCAGCGCCTGTGGCAGGTTGAATTTCCTCAGCTGGCGAAGGAAGTACAACCTCTGCTGGGCCTTTTTCACAATGGAGTCAATGTGGGTCTCCCACTTCAGGTCCTGTGAGATGGTAGTGCCCAGGAACCTGAATGACTCCACTGCTGCCACAGTGCTGTTTAGAATAGTGAGGGGGGGGGGGGGTCAGTGTTGGGGTGTTCCTCCTAAAGTCTACAATCATCTCCACTGTTTTGAGCGTGTTCAGCTCAAGGTTGTTTTGACTGCACCAGACAGCCAGCTGTTTAACCTCCCTTCTGTATGCAGACTCATCATCATCTCGGATGAGGCCGATGACAGTGGTGTCATCTGCAAACTTCAGGAGCTTGACAGAGGGGTCCTTGGCGATGCAGTCATTGGTGTAGAGGGAGAAGAGTATTGGGGAGAGCACACATCCCTGGGGGGCACCAGTGCTGATTGTACAGGTGCTGGAAGTTAATTTCCCCTGTCTCACAAGCTGCTGCCTGTCCGTCAGAAAGCTGGTAATCCACTGACAGATAGACATGGGAACAGAGAGTTGGTGTAATTTATTCTGGCGTATAGCTGGAATGATGGTGTTGAAAACCGAACTGAAGTCCACAAAAAGGATCCTTGCATATGTCCCTGGTCTGTCCAGATGTTGCAGGATATGATGCAATCCCATGTTGGCTGCATCATCCACAGACCTGTTTGCTTGATTAGCAAATTGAAGGGGATCTAGAAAGGGTCCAGTGATGTTCTTCAGGTGGGCCAGCACCAGTCTCTCAAATGATTTCATGACCACAAATGTCAGGGCGACAGGTCTATAGTCATTAATTCCTGTGATTTTTGGTTTTTTTGGGATGGGGATGATAGTGGAATGTTTGAAGCAGCATGGGAGTTCACACTGCTCCAGTGATCTATTGAAGATCTGTGTGAAGATGGGGGCCAGCTGGTTAGCACAGGATCTAAGACATGCAGGTGAAACGCCATCTTGGCCCTGTACTTTACTTATCCTTTGTTGTCAAAAGACGCGGCTCACATCATCTTCACAGATCTTAAGTGCAGGTTGAGTAGCAGGAGGGGGGAGGAGGGGGGTTGCAGGAGGTGTTGGTGTTTGTGTGAAGTGAAGGTCAGAGTGGGTGTGGGGTGTGAGATTGGGCCTTTCAAATCTACAGTAGAACACATTCAGGTCGTCAGCCAGTTGTTGGTCCACTACAGGGTTGGGGGCAGGAGTCCTGTAATTCGTAAGTTGTTTCATGCCACTCCACACTGATGCAGGGTCGTTAGCTGAAAACTTGTTTTTCAGCTTCACAGAGTATCTTCTTTTAGCCACTCTGATTCCCTTATTCAGCATGTTCCTGGCCTGATTGTACTAGACTTTATCCCCAACTCTGTAAGCATCCTCTTTGGCCTGACGAAGCTGCCTGTGTTCCGCTGTAAACCATGGTTTGTCATTGTTAAATGTTAAATAAGTCCTAGTAGGAATGCACATATCCTCACAAAAACTGATATATGATATAACAGTATCTGTGAGCTCAGTATCTGTAACAGTATCTGTAACAGTATCTGTGAACAGTATTAGTGTTACAACTTAGTTGTCAATCTAATGTTTTATGATGAATCAAAGCAGAACAAAATGATCAAAATGATATTGAAAGGATTCAAATGCTGTTCTTGCGGACTTATTGAGACCACTTAAAGCCTCAATATGCAATGATCACAAAATGCAATGGATTTAATCCAGCACTGTAAAAAAAAAATCCTGTTAAATTTACAGTAAAATACTGGCAGCTGTGGTTGCAAGAAATTCACCGTAAAAAATACGGTAACCACGTTTCAGGTTTTACAGGATGTAATTTTGATGCCTGTATATTTTACGGTGCATTACCGTCATTTATATTATTAAATAATAAACTTGATATATTAACCTTCTGAAACTGTAAAAATCTGCTTTTCACTTTATAATGTATTGTTAATCACCGTAGTAATTACAGAAGGGCACATGATGACATGAAGTTCAACAATAGAGGCCCTTCCTGGAGCAATGACCAATAAACATGTAGAGACAGTGCTTAGTGTCACTCACACAAACACTAAAAACCATCAGGGGAACACATGTGAAATTAAAATAATGCAGTAAACATTAACTAAACTACATCAAATATAACACAAAACACCCCAGTGTACGTAACTGATATTAAAAATAAGAAACATAACTATTACCATAAAATATAATGAAATGAACTGGGTCACACAGGGAATTCTGGGAAGGCCTGATTATTGTTTTTTACCGTAATTTTAACAATAATTTACTGTAAAAAGTGCATGTACTCTCTTGTTAAACATAACATAAATTTTTACTGTTAATTATACTATTATGTGTTAATTATAATATTATTAAACCATACTTTTTACATAAAAAATTATAATTTTTACAAAATTTTACCGTAAAACTACACGTATTGTATTACAATTAATTGTTACCGTATATTTTAAGGTAACTACCCGTTAACCAATTAACATTTTTTACTGTAGCATTTTTACAGTCTTTACCATTAAAATTACAAAAACAAATTTACAGTGAGGCCACTCAGCCTGAGTTGGTTTGATAAGAGTATGGGCTGTTTGCAATGTTCCTTTGAAAATGATTCACCCTTAGCTTGCCCTTTATCTCTAGAAACCTCTGTGAAACATCTACTCTCCAATGTCCCACAGCTTTATGCATATTTCCAGAAGTTATACTTAAAAAGCTTTCAGTATGCAATGGCATTAAAACAGTCTGCTTTAGGTGATTTTCACCCAGACAATATTCTTCATTTTTGTGTTTTTTATCATTGATAGTCCATTTCTTCGAAGATTTTTTAACATTTTAAAACATTCTGAGATATACTCCATCAATTGCTCATTAAAACTGTAATTTATAAACATATAAGTTCCACAACATCACCCAGCACCTCATTTAGCATGGGTGAATGTGATTGCCAACTCCTCTCTGTAGAGCATCTGCCATCACTGTAGCTTTTACCAGGAGCTGTCAGTGCAAATCTGGTCCAGTAGTCCACGGGCCATGAAACGACCTGCCCCAACACTAATTAATCCTCAACTGTCAGTGTAAACTGCTAGTGCATGCAAGTCATTAACTACATAATGATCATTAAAATGGAGCCAAAGATGATCATTACTGTAATCGTAGTTCAAATCTTGTCAGAAATCTTGTCAGAAATATTAGATAAATTGTGTGTAAGACAGTGGCAAATTCTGAGGGCCAGCAAAGCATTCTCTGCTGGCTTAATATGTATAATGACAAATAAATAAATATTTTTCATCCTTTCATTCTCAATCACCTCTTTTGCCTATCACCTTAATGCCTTAATTAATCTACAAACAAACAGAGAAAAACGAAAATTTTATCCAGTCAGAATTTATTCCTTGACACTTACAAGTGAAGCGAGACAGCTGTTTCACAAATCACATGCCCGAAGCAGCGCGTGAGTCTGAGCTCCACCTCCTCAGGCCTTCAGAATTTCCACAGAATCCCTCAACAGTGCAAATTAATGTGAACCTAATGTCAGATTGTCAGATTCATCAGCCAGTCAGATTGATTTATTTGTTCTTGGTGGGTGTGATCTTTAGGATATGTCCCGGTCGAGGCCTTCTAGCTCTAAGTGATGTATGTAATTCAAGAGTGAAAAGCGTGAGATCAAGCTGTCTGAGGAGTCGGCTGTCATCACTGCCGCTTTCTATGAAAGAGATTCTTATGGATTTAAAAACACGAGATGTTCTGCATGACCGTGTGATTGTTTAATTTATTAAACAGGAAAGGAGGACTGATTTTCACTTCAAGTAAATTGGTAAGTGCTTTTTGCATTGTTTTAACAACATCAGGAGTTTTCTAAGTGTAAATTAGGCTGCTTGAGCATTCAGTGTCAGATCAAGTTTTGAAAAGTAGTGCTGCGTTCCATTCAACTCGGAAAGTCAGATTTTACAACTTCCTACTAGGAAAAGTGCAATGGAATGCATCTTGAAGTCAGAATTACAACTTGTAGGCTCTTGCAGAAATTCCGATTTCGCTGAGATGCAGGGGCATGATGTCACACAAACATGTCGACACTCAGGGAGATATACAAAGTAAGTTATAAACATTCACTTTATTAAGTAATATCGATAAATGAGTTTGTTTCCACATTACATGATATAAAAGCATGTTTAACAAATGCCTGCAGAAACAGGTGTATAAAACATTATAATCTCTTTTGATAATCATACACCTGTAGCACAAATGCTAGCGCTGCAGCATTGTTTATCAGTTGGGTTGCTAGGAGACATCTTTAATGAGAGTCAAACACCTGCTAAGCTAACAGGAGCTTTGCAGTTCCGAATATCGGGGAATGGAATGCATTTATGGTCAGAGAATATCAAGTAGGAATATCCCACATCCAACTTGAATGGAATGCAGCATAACCATGTAACCTGACGAAATGAAATTTATTGCAAGCAACATTTAAATCGCAAATATTTTTAGATAGATTTTTCCAGGTATTACAGGCCTCCTTGGTAGATTCATATGAAAAATTATGATTTTTGAATGTCTGTTTGGGATACGTTCATTTCACAAAACAGTCATGCTGCAGTTAAAATTAGGCTTGATTGAGCATTAAGTGTCATTTCAAGTTCTGGCTTTCGTGCGTGGACGTGTTTTTAAAATGTCAATTGGTATTACTAGTTAGCTGCGACATAATGTATAATGCCCAAAAGCATTTGGTGTCTTATTCATTGTGAAACTGTATTTTCTTAATGGCATGAATCATACTGAAGGCCTAGACTTTAAATGCACAGCCCACCACTGGTGAAAGATGATGGTTTGATTCACTGCCTTATTGGCGGGTTAAAATTGCAACTCAATATGATAATAGATGGACAAGTTTCTTTCTTTTTTAATTTTTTTTAACTCCTTACCAGGTGCGAAGCAATTAATGTCTTCCATTTGTCAGACAGACAATCCCACTTCAAACTCATCCCATTGGTTGAGCCGTTGCTATGTTGTGTTTAACCTATGTGTTTAACCTAAAATTAGTATTATTTATAAGTATATGGGTAACACTTTACATTAAGGTTCCTTTTGTAAAGGGTTTATAAAGAGGTTCATTTATGACTAATAACTCATTTATAAATGCATTATAAATTATTTATATGCAGTTATAACAACATTAAAAAGAGGGGACTTTCATGCGGTTCTTGCCTAATAGTGAGCAAATTTAAACTCACATGTTATAAATGCTTAATAAAGTTACTTATTAAAACTTATTTGAATCAAAATCATGAAATGTCGTAATTCACAATAGTGAGATTATAAAGTGTTGTGTTTGTATTTCGTCACTTTCTTTGTCACTTTGATGTCAAAATAAAGGGTAATATACCAAGTGGTATCTTTCCAACAGCTTTCAGCAAAAACACTTTTCAGGTCTTGATGCTCTTCTACAGCAATGTATAATCATTTTGAATATCTCAGTTGTCCACTTTACATTAAGGTACACTTTCATAGCTTATTAATGTTGGTAAGTCATTAATAAATGGTTCAAGAGTGTCTACTTTACATTAAGGTACATTTTCATATCTTCTTAATGTTGGTATGTCATAAATAAATGGTTCATTGGTGTCAACTTTACATTAAGGTACACTTTCATAGCTTATTAATGTTGGTAAGTCATTAATAAATGGTACAAGAGTGTCTACTTTATGTTCAGTTGCACTTTCAAATCTTATTCATGTTGTTAAGTCATTAAAAAATGGTTCATGGGTGTCTAATTTACATTAAGGTGCACTTTCATAACTTATTAATGTTGGTAAATCATTAGTAAATGGTTCATGGGTGTCCATTTTACATTAAGGTACACTTTCATAGCTTATTAATGTTGGTAGGTCATTAATAAATGTTTCACGGTGTCTACTTTTCATTAAGTTGCAATTGCATATCTTATTAATGTTGGTATGTCATTAATAAATGGTTCATGTGTGTCCACTTTACATTAAGGTACTCTTTCATAGCTTTTTAATGTTGGCAGGTCATTAATAAATGGTTCACGGGTGTCTACATTTCGTTAAGTTGCACTTTTATATCTTATTAATGTTGGTAAGTCATTAATAAATGGTTCAAGTGTGTCCACTTTACATTATGGTACACTTTCATGGCTTTTTAATAGGGGTGTAACGGTACATGTATTTGTCCCGAACTGTCACGGCACTGACGTCACGGTTCGGTGCATGCAGTCAGATGAAGAATACATCTCAGTCAGTCACAGGCGATCCACTCCAATCCACAAGGGGGCGCGCATGGTAATGCAACACTGTTTGCTAACCGCCACAACAGGAAAAAGAGCACAAGAAGAAGAGACCATCTATGCACCAACCCAAAACAAGAAAGGCTTCTCCTAATGCACAAGTTTTATTTTTCATTATTCTATTTATTTTGTACTTTTATAAACAAGAGATGCTTTTCAGTATTATAGCTGATTGTGACCAAATACCTTTTGTTTTTTATCAACACTTCAAAAAATATGGCCTGTGCAAGAGTGCATTCTGTTTACTGCTTAGTGCTTAATACACTAAAGGAGGCTGTACTGAACCAACTACCTCAGGGGGGACTAAATGCCGCTAGGTGGAACAAACTGTAATTTGCACTACTGTCTGTTCAAAATAAATGAAAAGAAACCTAGCATTTGGGATTTGTTGCTTTTTCCTGTTGTACCGAACTCGTATCAAACCGTGACCCCAAAACCGAGGTACGTACCGAACCATGACTTCTGTGTACCATTACACCCCTACTTTTTAATGTTGGTAGGTCATTAATAAATGGTTCACAGGTGTCTACATTTCGTTAAGGTACACTTTCATATCTTATTAATGTTGGTAATCATTAATAAATGGTTCATGGGCATCCACTTTACACTAAGGTACACTTTCATAGCTTATTAATGTTAAGTCATAAATAAATGGTTCACGAGTGTCTATTTTACTTTCAGTTGCACTTTCATATCTTATTAATGTTGTTAAGTCATTAATAAATGGTTCATGGGTGTCCATTTTACATTAAGGTACACTTTCATAGCTTATTAATGTTGGTAAGTCATTAATATATAGTTCACAGGTGTCCATTTTACATTAATAGCTTATTAATGTTGGTAAATCATTAATAAATGGTTCCCAAGTGTCTACTTTACGTTAAGTTGCACTTTCATATCTTAATAATGTTGGTAAGTCATTAAGAAATGGTTCATGGGTGTCCACTTTACATTAAGGTGCACTTTAATAGCTTATTAATATTGGTAAGTCATTAATAAATGGTTCAAGGTTGTCTACTTTATATTAAGGTGCACTTTAATAGCTTATTAATGTTGGTAAGTCATTAATAAATGGTTCAAGGTTGTCCACTTTACATTAAGGCACACTTTCATAGCTTATTAATGTTGGTAAGTCATTATTAAATGGTTCACAAGTTTCTACTTGACATTAAGGTACGCTTTCATACCTTATTAATGTTTGGTAAGTCATTATTAAATGGTTTATGGGTGTCTACTTTACATTCAGGTACACTTTCAAAGCTTATTAATGTTGGTAAGTGATTAATAAATGGTTTACTGTTGTCCACTTTACATTAAGGTACAATTTCATAGCTTATTAATGTCAGTAAGTCATTATTAAATGGTTCACAAGTGTCTACTTTACATTAAGGTACACTTGCAAACCTTATTAATGTTTGGTAAGTCATTATTAAATGGTTCACGGGTGTCCAGTTTACATTAAGGTACACTTTCGTAGTTTACTTATGTCTGGTAAGTCATTAATAATGGTTCACTGTTATCCACTTTACATAAAGGCACACCTTCATAGCTTAATTATGTATGTAAGTCATTAATAAATGGTTCAAGGTTGTCTAATTTACATTAAGGTACACTTCCATAATTTATTAATGTTGGTTAATCATTATTAAATAGTTCACAGGTGTCCACTTTACATTAAGGTACACTTTCATAGCTTACTGATGTTGGTAAGTCATTAATAAATGGTCCTCGGGTACATTCTTTTATCACCAACTCGACAAGCAAAGTGACATGAGTCAAGACATTAGAGTAATGAATAGAAACACAACACTTTTTTATTTCTCTCTATAATCATCTATTTTTGAAGCATCATGAATTATGACATTTCATGATTCTGATTAAAATAAGCATTAATAAGTACCTTATTAATGCATTTATAACATGTGAGTTTAAATTGGCTCACTATTTGGCAAGTATTGCATGAAAGTCACACTTTTTATTCATGTTGTTATAACTGCATATAAGTTATTTATAATGCATTTGTAGATTAGTTATCAGTCATAAATGAACCCTTTGAAACCCCCATAAATGAACTCACATGGTCCATCCACACTGAAGCCATTGTGAAGAAGGCTCATCAGCGCCTCTTCTTCCTGAGACGGCTGAGGAAGTTTGGAATGAACCGCCACATCCTCACACGGTTCTACACCTGCACTGTAGAGAGCATCCTGACTGGCTGCATCTCCGCCTGGTACGGCAATAGCACTGCCCACAACCGCAAAGCACTGCAAAGGGTGGTGCGAACTGCCAGACACATCATCGGAGGTGAGCTTCCCTCCCTCCAGGAAATATATACAAGGCAGTGTGTGAAAAAAGCTCGGAGGATCATCAGAGACTCCAGTCACCCGAGCCATGGGCTGTTCTCACTGCTACCATCAGGTAGGCGGTATCGCAGCATCAGGACCCGCACCAGCCGACTCCATGATAGCTTCTTCCCCCAAGCAATCAGACTTTTGAACTCTTGATCTCCCATGATCAAAATACATCAGCACGGCACTTTATTACCCTTACTCTTATATCTCACACCGGACTGTCATAAATGATGTTATTATTATATTATATTCTCTCTTAACAACTGACTATCAACCAACAGCCTGAATGTCAATACAGTACAATACTGTACATTCTATATATACTATATATACTTTTTTATATTTTTATATTTTTTATTTTTATTGAATAATGTGTATCTATATAGTGCGTATTGTATACTGTACAGTGTATGTTATTATTTGTATATTGTTGAGTGTAATAGTGTATATCAGATGTTTAAATTGTGCTGTGTTAATTTGATGTTATTGTAAATTGGTATATGTCTCATCACTGTCACGACTGCTATGTTGATCGGAACTGCAGCCAAGAATTTCACACACCATTGCACTTGTGTATATGGCTGTGTGACAATAAATTGATTTGATTTTGATTTGATTTGATTTATAAACCCTTTACAAAGGGAACCTTAATGTAAAGTGTTACCAGTATAGGTAATGTTGGATTTGTTATAGGAACTTGTGCAACTTTCTCTTTAACATTTGGAATTGTATTTGAAAACCTGCACACCATTTCCTCCTCTGCATAATACTTTAGAGTAGAATGACAAATGGTTCACTATCCTGTGATGTTTTCCTTCATGTGACATTCTCTTATTTGATTGGCATCACACAGGCTGTGGAACTGTCAGTGAAAAAAGTCAGACAACTGTTTGGACTCTGAGCAGTTAACAGAGTTTTCAATCATCTCAATGTGATGGCTTTGTTTTATACATGTTAGGCAGAATTAATATTTAATCAAATAGACTGCTGGACTGAGGGTACCTCCCAACTGATAAAACAAACAGCAGATCATTGCACAGGATGCAGATGAGATTTTTCTTATTTGTTGTTTTCTCTTCCTCTTTCTCCCAGACATCTGTACCTCTGTGCAACACTCTCTCTTAAATATGTTTACACTATCAAATAGTTAACAGGACATTCTCACCTTGCCAGATTTGTAGAGACAAAAGTGGCACGTCAGACGTGCGACGGACCGCCTGCAGTGAGAGACAGTTGTAGTCTGACAGCTAGGAGATGTGCTAACCCCTTTCTCGCTCCTGTCAACTGATTTGGGAATTTTACTAACTTCATATGTAACTAATGAAAAACTAAACAGTGGTTTTCCACAATGACCAAATGAGAGTCAGACTTGTAATTTTTAAGATGAAGATATCCACATCTGTGCCAAACTCCCCAACCCCCACCCTCCCAAACAACTCCCTCATTAAGACACGCAAATGTAAACATTTTTGCAAAAAGAAATTATTGGGATAAGATTAATTACTTTATTATTTCCATTACTCCTTAACATAATTTACTTAATTGGCAATAACACGTTCACAGACTGAATCTTTCTCTTTCCCAAAGAGAAAGATGTTAAAGTAAATTTACTGAAAATGTAAATTTAATACATGTATTTTTACTTCCTAATCACTGTGTGACCATGGAAAACTATGATGCAATCTATTTGAGTATTACAGTATTTGGACGACATGAGCTTTGTAAACAATGTTTGTAAAGCATCTGTCATTTCATGCACTGATTCATACGGAAATATATCCCTTGGATCTGCAATCACAGACATTTCCATTCAGATGGGAATAGTTTTCTCAGAGGACTCCCCAGTTAGCTGGTAAACGGTAGGTAATTTGCTCCATAATTTTACTGAGGTTGTGTGAGAAAAACACAGACATGTTTGAAATCAGATAGTACGTCTTCGAAACATCCACCACCCTGTTAAATTATGTTATGTATGAGGACGAATGTAAACTGCTAAAGACAAGATGTGTGTGCTACAAAAGGGCTATAGAGCCTGCCCAAGCTTTTGAACATATTATGTTCTTACTGACAACCATGCTTCAAAATATGTCGCAAGGACATGCCACCCAGGGTCACGTGATCATAAATGGTCAAATTTCTTCCTTGGAGTGACCATCGCATGTAACATTTGTTTACCCTTAAGTTTAACCCCTAACCCAAACCTAAACCTATTTATGATTTTAATATGAATATCACTGTTGTGATCCACAGAACAAAGAGATACGTTTGTGTTCTGTACTAACGTTCTTAAGATTTTCCTAATTTAACCCCTAACCCAAACCTAAGCCAAAACCTAACCATAAGGTCTAACCCCTTTCCCAAAACCTAAACCTAAATAAAGTGTTGGATAGGAGGCTAGCTAACATCTTAAAACTACACTCACTGAGCACTTTATTAGGAACACTATGGTCCTAATAAAGTGCCCGACCTGGTCTTCTGCTGTTGTAGAATTTGACTCAAGGCTTGACGTGTTATGCATTCTGAGATGCTGTTCTGCTCACTACAATTGTACAGAGTGCTTATCTGAGTTACCGTAGCCTTTCTGTCAGCTCGAACCAGTCTGGCCATTCTTCACTGACCTCTCTCATCAACAAGGCGTTTCCTTCCACAGAACTGCCACTCACTGGATGTTTTTTGTTTTTAGCGCCATTTTGAGTAAACTCTAGAGACTGTTGTGCATGAAACCCGGGAGATCAGCAGTTACAGAAATACTCAAACCAGCCCGTCTGGTACCAACAAGCATGCCACTGTCAAATTCACTGAGATCAGGGGGCCTGGGTAGCTCAGCAAATAAAGACGCTGACTACCACACCTGGAGTCACAAGTTCAAATCCAGGGCATGCTGAGTGACTCTTGTCAGGCTTACTAAGCAACCAATTGGCCCAGTTGCTAGGGTGGGTAGAATCATGTTGGGTTAACCTCCGCGTGGTTGCTATAATGTGGTTCTCGCTCTCGGTGGGGTGTTTGGTGAGTTGTGCGTGGATGCCGCGGAGAATGCCGTGAATCCTCCACGTGCACTAGGTCTCCGCAGTAATGCGCTCAACAAGCCACGTGATAAGATGCGCGGATTGACTGTCTCAGACGTGGAGGCAACTAAGATTCGTCCTCCATCACCCGGATTGAGGCAAGTCACTACGCCACCACGAGGACCTAGAGAGTGCGTTGTGAACTGGCCATTCCAAATTGGGAAGAAAAGGGGAGAAAAAATAAAAAAATAACTGAGATCAAATTTTTTCCCCATTCTGATGGTTGATGTGAATATTAATTGAAGCTCATGACCGTATCTGCATGATCTTATGCATTACACTGCTGCCACACGATTGGCTGATTAGATAATCGCCTGAATAAGTAGATGTATAGGTATTCCTAATAAAATGCTCAGTGAGTGTGTATTGTATTGATTTGAATTTCTGTTTGTTGATTGGATAGTCTCTATGGGAATAAAAGTCAGACCTTTTCATACGAGTCAAGTCATACACTATGTTATGATTTTGCCATCTCATACGAATGTTGTTACGAGTTGTCATGAGATTACTGTATGTTGCTGTGTTGCTAGTACATACCCATCTAAAACACTGCCATCATAATAGGGCTTTTAAATGTATATGTGGTAATATGCTACAACATAACTAAAATAAAGTCAAAGCTTTAAGCAAGAAACCATAAATAAAATTTTCACATATGCATTTGATATAGGTTACATTGTTAAAAAGTGCTATTATCACACACGATTTGCATACACATGTGAGTCCTGAAATGAGGCAATTCTTATAGCCTCGCTTCTGGCTCAGTCAAAGAAACTAATCCTTAATTGTGTACGTGCCTGGCATACTTATGCTATTACAGGACTTACTCCAGCCTGATGGGGCATGAAGGATCTGTAACGAGCCTAACGATGCTCCTCTCCCCCCACTTTCTCTCCTTTTAAAATTCTTGCTGTTAAATGGATTTATGATCAAAGCGTCATATCAGCGTATTGTCTGTTGAGGCGTTAGTCACACACTGCTGGACTGGATTTGATCTTCTTGAGGCTTAAGGGACTGAAAAGTAGGCAGACGGCAAAAAGGGAATAAGAGAAAAGGATGAAAACGAGACGGAGTGAGATGTATTTAGTTCTGGGATTGTCTTTGTGTCTACCACTTTGAGTATTTTGAAGGTTTGCATTTAAAGTGTCGCCCACCAGCGTTCCAATGTGGTTCAGGGGTGGAGAGGAGCTAGGTGATAAAAGCTACAACTAAAAGCATGAGTCGCGTCAATGTTCCCAAATGCATTGAACCAGTGGTATGCACATATCTTAGGGACGGGGGGCGGAAGGATAAAAAAGGGTAGTGAATATTTTTGGACACTTTGAAAATGAATTTGTTTTCATCACCAATAACTCCTTGTTATCTTTATGACAAAATGTACCATTGCATTACAGTTTTAGACCATGATATTCTTTGAAGTTTGTCTGATATCCAAAACCAGTCAATACCTTGTCATGTTAAATCTTCTACAAGAGTCAAGTTGCAGACAGAGGCAGCAGGCGAAGAGCAGAAAACAGGAGACAAAGTAATGTTTGTCACGTTTCCAGTGAGTTCGTCAGTCTGTTCTGTTTGTTTTGTTATTTCTCTCCCTCATGTGTCTCTGGCGCTGTTGGCATGCACGATCAGTGTTTCCATGGGAACATAATCATGCCATTAATTAGCGTGCTAGCAGCACCTGTCTCTCCACTAATTCACTGCGCATTTAAGCCCTTTGTTATGTCATGTTCTTTGCTAGATTGTTGTTTGGTGTTGAAGTAACTCACCTCGCTCTCTCTGCCTAGTTGGTCCTGTTTCATGTATCAGTTTTGGTTGCCCATCTCTGCCAACATGTCGGGAGTGTGGTTGCCTTCCAGTTTGCTGTACACCTGTTCTCTTCGTCCACATCTCTTCAATGGAGGATTCCTCACGAATCTGCTCCTGACTACCACAATGTATACACTCGCCAAGAACACACTCTTCATGAAGGATTCCTTATGGATCTACTCACTGCGCAGAAGGCATGCACTCATCGACAAACACACCAATCACCTTCTACTGCAGTTGGTGCCGGGATATCCACACTTCACCTGGATCTGCTGAATTTATAATTTATTTTTAATAAATCCTTTGAACTCTTTCTCTGCTCTAGGGTCTCTTTGTCTCAACTTTGTGACAGAACAATCTAGCCAGGATGGACCCAGCAGGGGAATCTACTCTTCACTCAGCCCTGTCTCAGCAGGGGGCCCTACTGAGACATCAGCAGGATCAGATCTCCACTTCTAACCGGGTTCTTGAGATGATGGCTTCGCAGCTCGCTGAGCTCACCTCTATCATTCAACAACTCCGCCAGCCTCCTGATTCCGGTTCTACACAGGAAGTGTCCTCACCGGCTCTGAAGGTTCCCCACTATTCTGAACACTCAGAGGCTCGCATCAACCCTCCAGCCCCATTCTCAGGTGAGGCGGGGTCCTGCAGCACTTTCCTTTCACAATGTTCCTTGTTCTTCATGTTGCAGCCCTCTGCTTTCCCATCGGAGACAATGAAGTTGGCATGCGTTATCACACTTTGTGCCGGAAGGGCCGGTGAATGGGGAACCGCCATGTGGGACAACAGACATCCCTGTTGCTCTTCATTTCAAGCATTCGACATGGAGCTCCGCCAGGTGTTCGATCGCTCATCTTAAGGTTGTGAGGCGCCGAGGATTTTATCCAGACTGTCTCAGGGAAATTGGTGATGCGGACTATGCTATCAAGTTCCGCGCCCTTTCTGCATCTTGTGAGTGGAATGATCATGCCAAGTGAGGTCTTTCCGACAACATCCAGGATGAAATCTATCCCTTGGACCTGCCTCCTGCTTCGACGACTTGGTGGATCTGGCCATCCGAGTGGATCAATGTCTGGCCCTATGCCACCGGCTCCATTATCCACCTACCTGGGTGGCTGACCACCATACCCAGTCCACAGTTTCGGCCAGGTCACTGGAATCATGGCCCGAGGCAGAGCCCATGCAGGTCGGCAGGGCTCAGATTTCTCTTAAAGAGAAGCAGCGATGCCTCATTCAAGGACTCTGTTTTCATTGTGCCCTTCCTGGCCATTTCTCCATTTCCTATCCAGTAAAAGACACCGTTTGTCGATAGGCAGGGGGTTACTGGCGAGCGCAGCTCCCCTTGAAAAAAATCCCCCGGATTACACATACTTCTCCCGGCCCGGCTACAGTACGGTTCAACCAGTCACACTGTCTCCGCATTGGTGGATTCCGGAGCCGAAGGGAACTTTATTGATTACCAGTGGTTCAGTTGGATTTCACAGCCCACACCCTCAGCGGCACACCCTTGAACATCTTCACTCATTCCACCAAGCCAGTCACCTTCATCTCTGGAAATCATATGGAGCAGTTGTCATTTTACCTGATCTAATCTCCATCGGTGCCGATAGTATTGGGGCATCCTTTGTTGGTAACACGCAACCCACACATAGACTGGTCAAGCAATACTGTTCTTGCTTGGAGTTCTTACTGTTTGTCAAACTGTCTTAACTCTGCTGTCTCCCCTGTCCAGTCTTGGGTTTTGTTGCAGGATGAACCAGCGGATTTATCCGGAGTACCGTTGACATACCAGCGCCGCGACCCTTCCTCCTCACCGCCCGTATGACTGTGCCCTTGAATTGCTTTCTGGCACTTCTCCTCCTCGCGGATGTCTGTATTCTCTCTCGGCTCCTGAGAGTGTGGCCATGAACAGGTATATCAATTATTCTCTGGCAGGCAGTCTCATCCGCCCTTCCTCTTCGCCGGCAGGGGCAGGGTTATTCTTCATGGAGAAGAAGGATGGCTCGCTTAGACCTTGCATAGATTATCAGGGACTAAATGACATCATGGTGAAGAATTGTTATACTTTGCCATTGATGTCCTTAGCCTTTGAACTCTTGCAGAGAGCGTCCATCTTTACAAAGTTGGATTTACGCAACGCTTATCACTTTGTCTGGATTAGGGAGGGGGATGAGTGGAAGATGGCTTTTAACACCCATAGGGGGCACTTTGAATATTTGGTTATGCCTTTTGGATTGGTCAATGCCCCAGCCGTCTTCCAGGGGCTCATGAATTACGTGCTTAGAATCATGGTTGACCATTTTGTGTTTGTCTATTTAGATGATATTCTGATCTTCTCCCAGAATATCCAGGACCATGTCCTATCCTAGTAACTACCAACCCTGCATGTCAGTTTAGGGTGGAGGTGGATGCATCGGAGGTTGGTGTTGGAGCGGTCCTGTCACAGCACTTTTCCTTGGATGGAAAGATGCATCTGTGTGCTTTTTTTCACACCGCTTAACACCTGCTGAATGGAAATACGACATCGGTAACAGAGAATTGCTGGATGTCCGGCTGGTTTTGGACAATGGCATCATTGGTTAGAAGTTTCAGGGGTACATTTCATGGTCTGGACTGATCATAAGAACCGAGAGTACATTCATAGCGCTAAATGTCTTAACTCTAGACAGGTTCACTGGGCACTATTTTTCACCCATTTCAACTTCGTCCTTTTGTATCGCCCAGGCTCTAAGAACATCAAGCCCAATTCATTGTCTCGATGTTTCGAAATTGAGACCTCTACCATCCCACTGGATACCATTCCACCCACCACTCGGGTGGTGGGCATGGTATCCTGGGATGTGGAGGCTAAAGTCAGTGCTATGCTATGAAACACAGCGTCTCCCACTATGTGTCCCAGCTGTCAGTCCCTTCGAGACCCTGGTTGCACATAGCCATGGATTTTGTTACTGGTCTCCCCCCTTCCCATGGCAACACAGTCGTTTTTAACTGTTGTGGAGCAGTTCTCAAAAGCGGCTCATTTCATTCCCCTTCCCAAATTACCCACAGTGAAGGAGACAGCGGTGGCAGTCATTAACCATGTCTTCTGCATTCATGACCTCCCGGTCAATGTGATTTCTGACAGAGGCCCCCAATTTGTGTCACATTTTTGGGCAGAATTCTGCCGACAGCTGGGGGCAACTGTGAGTTTGTCCTCTGGGTTCCACCCCCAAATGGGCAAGTGGAGCAGGTGAATCAGGAACTTGAGGAAACCCTGTATTGTGTGGACTCTCGTAATCTGTCTTCTTGGAAAAATAATTTAGTCTGGGTCGAGTATGTCCACAACTCCTTGCAGTCATAGTCTACGGGGTTACCACCCTTCTAGTGTAGCCTTGGTTACCAGCTCTCTCTGTTCCCTGCTCAAGAGCCTGACGTTCAGGTCCCATCCGTTCACGCCATTATGCAGAGGTGCCGGCGCACCTGCCAGAGAAGCCCTCATATGGACTGGCTCTCATGTTAAGAGGTCGGAGGACTGGCACAGGTCTAAGCCCCCAGCTTACGTGTGTGGTCAGAAGGTCTGGTTGTTCTCTTAGGCCATTTCACTCCAACTCTCCTCACGTAAGCTGGGTCCCAAGTTTATCGGGCCATTTCCCATCACCAAGGTCCATCTCAAATTACCTCTTTACCTCAAACGCATCCATTCTGTTTTTCATGTTTCGGAGATCAAACCAGTTTTATGTTCCAATTTGCATTCCACCACACCCGTCCTGCCTCCTCCGCTTCAAGTTGAGGGCTCTCTGGCATATACGGTCAAGAGGTTGATCGCAAGGTTGACTGGGAGGTTTATGGACCTGAGGAGAGATGTTGGGTCCTGGCTTCAGGACATCCTGGACCGTAGGAGGCATCCCTAGGGTGTGGGGGGTGTACAATCATGGTTCCGGTGAGTTCGTCGGTCTGTTCTGTTTGTTTTGTTATTTCTCTCCCTCATGTGTCTCTGGTGCTTTCAGCATGTGAGATCAGTGTTTGGAATGCTGATCAGGCCACTAATTAGCATGCTAGCAGCACCTGTCTCTCTACTAAATAACTGCCCATTTAAGCCCTTCATTGTGTCATGTTCTTTGCTAGATTTTTGTTTGGTGTTGAAGTAACTCACCTCGCTCTCTCTGCCTAGTTGGTCCTGTCTCGTGTATCTGTT
Organism: Myxocyprinus asiaticus; assembly: GCF_019703515.2. Taxonomy (NCBI): domain Eukaryota; kingdom Metazoa; phylum Chordata; class Actinopteri; order Cypriniformes; family Catostomidae; genus Myxocyprinus; species Myxocyprinus asiaticus. Next base: position 39,031,494 of record NC_059359.1, read on the forward strand.
TTGGTTGCCCATCTCTGCCCATGTGTTAGGAGTGTGATTGCCTTCCAGTTTGCTGTACGCCTTCTCTTCATCCGCATCTTTTCAACTGAGGATTCCTCACAAATCTGCTCCTGACTACCACAACGCATACATTTGCCTACGAGCACACTCTTCACAAAGGATTCCTTACGGATCTGCACACTGTGCAGTCAGTGCATACTCATCGACAAACAAACATATCACCTTCTACTGCAGTCGGTGCCGGGATCCCCACACTTCACCTGGATCTGCTGAAGTTATAATTTATTGTTAACAAATCATTTGAACTATTCCTCTGCTCTTGGGTCTCTTTGTCACGCCTTTGTGAAAATGTTACAAATGTGTGCCATTTATTTAATAATATTAGTTGTGTCTTTCTCAGTGCTCAGTCTAACTTTGTCTGACCAGCAAAAATTCAAAAACTCTTATCTCTGACTTGTGAAGACAATACAGCACACAAAATATCAAGAGCAAGAAACAATATGAAAAGAATAAAAAAAATAAAAATAAAAGAAATAATAACATAAATTAGTATATATTTAAGAAAATAATATGGAAGAAATAAAGTGTGTAAATGAAGTACAACACAGATGTTTGCTCTCTCTAACCTGTACACACTAAGGTTGCTTTAAAAAAAAAAAAAAAAAAAAAAAATCCAGCAATATAATGTTAGTTTACTATTTTTTGTCAATAATAACCCTTAGCAATTAGTACTTTAAAACAATACTGTGATGGAACTATAGTACATGATGGTATCAGAATGTAATATTATAGTTCTGAATGATTACCTTGGTACATGTTCATGTAAAAAAAAAAAAAAAAAAAAAAAAACATTTTTGTGAGTGATTTGAATGGCTTATTAGTTTAAACAAAAAGTAACTTTTAGCTAATCAGGCAGTTCCTTCAGTTTATTTCAGTAGGTATCCTATGGAAAATGTTCTGTAGATACACTGAATAAAATTTTTGTCCACACTGAAAGCAACAAAACGATGTCAGAAATGCTGTAGCAGACAAGGATTTTGTTCTTTTTAAAGAATTTAGCAATAAAGAGTGGATTGTCTGTCGTACTCTAATCCGATCTGCTGTAGCATGTGCTGTTAAAGATACATCCGCCTAAATTTCTTTAATCCTTCTTTGATTTACAAGGAAATCTCATATTGACACATTATTGCTGTTATTGATTGTATTATTATACTGTTATTATTACTGTTTTCTAGTTAAATTTTTTAATCACGATTAATCACATAATTGTTTGTATGGTTAGGGTTAGGTTAGGGTTAGATTTTAGGGTTTGATTGTTTTGCAGATTTTGAGAGCTCAAATGTTTTTACCTAATTGTTTTTCTCATGATAAAATTGCTATTAAAAGTCATTTTTTGATGACCAGAAGAGAACATTTAGATTTGAGTCAAAAACGGCAGGAGCTCGAGCCTCTGCTGACCTTTTGGAAATATAAATGATGTATATAAAGGGATAGGTGAAATGATTATTATTATTATTATTATTTTATTTCTTTTTTTTAATCACACACTGCAGCTTTAAGAGAAGTGAGTTACATTCATCATACATTTTTAATGGAAAAGTTCACCCTAAAATGACAATTCTGTCATCATTTACTTACCATCTGGTTGTTCCAAACCTGTATGACTTTCTTCTGGGAACACAAAAGATGTTAGGCAAATGTTAGCCTCAGTCAGCATTCACTTTATTTGCATATTTGTTCCCCTTACAATGATGAATGACTGATGCTAACATTATGCCTAACATCTCATTTTGTGTTCCATGGAAGAGAGAGTCATATGGGTGTGAAACAGCATGAGGGTGACTTAATGATGACAACATTTTCTTTTTTGGGTGAACTATCCATTGAAGCATTGATGCAGCAAAGGAACCGATTGTTAAATAGATTGTTAAATAGTTCTTTCAAGAAAATATGAAAGATTATTTTATTATGCATTTTTTTTAAATAAGGGAATGACATTTTGAAATATTTCTGTTTGGGGACAGTGATGTATATTTCATACACTTAGACAGTTCTTCTCCAGTGGGCGACCTCATAAACATATGGGTATGAGCCCTGGGGGTGTGTCCTGGCTGAAACAATGTGAACAGACAGACATAACCTAACTCTCCTGATGGTTCTACCCGCCTGTTGGGACTGAGGGAAAACATCTGAGTGATGGCCCCTATACCTCAGAGATAGTCCAGTCGAACTATAAGTGGAGCAGTGCCTCAGAGGTTGACTAAGAGAGGATGGAAATCATGACCCTCAGGGCACCAGGGCATCTCCTCATTGCCCCAAGCTGCCACACAGCCATTGTAATTGGGGGTCGACCAGGCAGCCTTCAGCTAAGCTCCCCACAGAGCCGAACAGAGTTCAGAGGTTAGTTTGACATTTTCTGTGCATCCACAGGAGAATAGACTTTACCTCTGGAATCTTCCACACCACCTGTGTTTCATGGAAAACCTCACTCTTAGACAGCAGTTATACAGAAAAAAAAACTTTTCTTATGCAGCAGTTAGTTCTAATGCATCTAGAATCTACACATTTAAAACTTTTTTACATGAATTGACACAACACCACTTTGTGTAATTATAAATTGGTCAATTAAATATTACTATTCTTTATTAAAATTTGTGGTGTTTGCTTATATACGAATCTCAACTACTTTTGCTCAGACTTAGTAAGTAACCACCTAGCTACCACCTAGCAATGTCCTAGCAATCGCCCAGAACACCTTAGCAACCACAAAGCAAATCTCTGTAAACCACACAAAACACTCTAGCATTCTGTTGGTGTGGTTTGTATGGGCAAGCACCACTTTCTTCAGAAAATGTGAAAATCTAGTTAAACAATAAATGTATACCTCAGGCCTAAAGTGACCACCGCCCCCTTATCACTGATTGCTTAATGACCAAAGTTTATAGGGTTGCTAGTGACCAGACAAATGTAATAGTTTCACAGTCTATATTTGTGCTCCCATAAATAATATTTTTAGGTTTGTTTCATATCTAAGTAAGCTTACTAGAGTGCTATATTCATACAAATGAGTAAGTTAGTATATATTTGACAGTCAGTTGTGTCTCATAAACTTTCAGCACAGAAATAATGATTCTGTTCTATGATTTATTGCATCATCTCTTTGATAAATGAAAAATGAAAAATATTTATAGGAAATAAAATATTCTATTCTATTATTTTCTTATTGTCTTGAAAATGCTTGAAATTGTTACAATATCTGGTCATTTTGTAGATCGACTCGTAACAGATATATGCTTTGTCGCTAAAAACCCCGAGGTATGTACTGTACCTGTATGTAATAATGATTGGCAAAACACCCATGCATTAAAGGGTTAATATTACTACTTATTTATTCAGTCCCAACTTTTTTTAAGTAATCTGTATATATTGGCAAGCCTCATTCAGAATTGGTACACTAATGAGCTGTTGACATTAATTTAGTTGGCACATCTATTAAAAAGCATGCTGAATTGGGCAGACTAAACCTGTTGACCCCCCACAAAACAAGTCTCAAATGTATGACATCACCCTGTACCCAGCCATCAGACAGTGTGCCGTACCTTTAAAACCTGGGTGACCTGTCATTGTTTCTCTTGCCTGTGTGTCCCCTGCCCCCTCTCTGTCAGGACAGTGTGGCAGCAGTGGCAGGGCCCTCTTGTCCCCCTGGAACTTGTTAAGAGGACAGCTCCCTGCCACATGAACACTAAGAGCAGAGGGTAAATGTCAGGGGTCCCTCTATCGTCCAGGTCTTTCATGCCCACCTGTCTGCCCTTGCCTTTCAAAGAGATGGCATGTGTGAACACAGGGCCGCATCAGTGCTCAGGCTTACCTGGGCTTAAGCCCAGGGCCCCCAACTCCCAGGGGCGCCCCCCTTCGTGGTGTTGCCACTCTATTCTACCCTATCTATGGTCGCGGGTGGAGTGTATGTAAACGTGTTCAGTGGGAGACGCTGATATAACCGCGGTGATGTTTCGCAACAGCCTAAGCCGTTCATCAAACACATATGTAAAATAACGGTCCGCCTTAATGCGGCCCTGAGTGAACACAAACTATATGATGAATAGAGTAGATGCTATGCTGTTAAGGAGTTATTGAACAAAGACTCAGGCATAAAAATGACTTACTACTGATACAATTTATATGATACTGAGCTTGGTCACACTATCTGATAGAAATAACACTAATTAGTGTGTAATGCAAAATAACTTTTACATAAAAGGAATTTTATTTTTCAATCTTTGTTTTTCATTAGAATATTAGCCAATTTGCAAGTCATCATTCATCCATCAATTTTAATAGGTTATATAATATTTAATAACTTATTAATAATAAAAAAAGATTTTATATAATCTGTATATAAACTATACGGACAATCTTTACATAATCCATGTATTTTTTTCCTCCAAAAGATTGTCATTGTTCAATGTGTTCATCCCTGTTATGATGTGACATTTCCCCCTTAAAAACAATGGATTGGTTTTTCTGAAATCATAAAAATTGGATTATATGGTTCTAATAGAGGTACAGCATATTTCTCTTACAGTGTTTCTCAGTATTTCATTATGTTTACATTTCTATTAGTCTTATCAAGATAATGAGTTTACTCTTTTATACGAAAAATAACAGTTTAACAGTATTATTATTATTATTTAGGATCATGCCCCTTTTTTATCTGTTAGTTTTCGTATTCTAACTCTGCAATGGGAGTCTATAGCAGCCCTATGAACCATACAGAGGAAAATGATTAAATTTGGCACACTAATAGGGATGAGTATGAATAGCCCCCTGACAAAGTTTGGGGTCCCTAGGCCAAACTCCTTTGACCTTGTGCACCAGAGGAAATAGTGTGCAGACATCTTGAAATATTTATCTCTGAACTTCTGGTGTAGCGGTTGCTATATAGATATCTATTGTGTTGATATCAAAGCAAAATTAGCTAGCGAAGTAGATTTACAGGTTAAAGAGTTGCCAAAAGTTCATCACGAGTATTTTAAAGTGAACAGGGGATGTCATAACAACTGGAAGTAGAGGAGGTTAAATATTATAACGAGAGCATTTCATTAATAGATCCAAATGATCCTACATTCACACTGCGGATGTACTGATATGCCTCTGTGCTTATGCAACTCCAAGAAACAACACAAAGTCATTTAAAAATATCTCTGAACTACACCTCTGGCCATCTACTCATCCCCTTTGCCATTCACCCATCACATTATAGTTTAGGTGAACTGGTTAAGTCTCAAGCTGGGACAAGGGAGGGCAGTGTCACTATATACATATACACGCACATAAATATCTAGTATGTGAAAATGTAAGCTCTTATTTTATATTCCATTTCCAACCCTTTTAATCACATTTAAAGGGATAGTTCACCCAAAAATGAAAATTATCTCATCATTTACTCACCCTCATGCTATCCCAGATGTGTATGACTTTCTGTCTTCTGCAAAACACAAACTTAAATATTGATCTGTTTCTCACCCACACCTATTATATCACTACAGAAGACATGTATTAGACACTGGAGTCGTATGAATTACTTTTATGCTGCCTTTATGTGCTTTTTGGACCTTCAAATTTCTGGCCACATATGGACCCATTGAGCCGAGATATAAAAAATCTTCATTTGTGTTCAGCAGAAGAAAGAAAGTCTTACACATCTTGGATGGCATGAAGGTGAGTAAATGATGAGATAATTTTCATTTTTGGGTGAGACTACCCTTTAAGCTTTTAAAAAAATGTAGGGAGACAAATTAATTTTAAAAAGTACAAATATGTATTTTTCCTTTAATGACATGATATTGCATGCATACATAATGCGAGCTGTCACTGAAATTTCATGTCAGCTGCACATTCTAACAAAATGTCCAAAACGTTGGAGCCTTAATATAAAACTGAATTCCTTTTTAATATTTAAGCACTTGTATCATGAAAAAAGTACAGAGTGTCATAGCTGTGCGAATGTGATCTGCAAGATCTAATTTACCTCCATGAATGTCGGAAAACAAACATTTACAGTGACAGCAAAACAACTCGCTTGCATTTTCATGTAGCAGAGGAGTGGTATAGCCTCACAACCTCACCCCTTGGTTAAAAAAAAAAAAAAAAAAACTTTCTGTGCTCCCACACATATTCCATTTTGATCAACTCTTCTTCAATACAAACTAAAAGTAGGAAGTCATAACCTAAAAGAGTGGTGCGCTGAAAGGGGATGTGTCTGAATAAGGTCAACAGCTTCACCACTATACCTATGCTTTGACCTATACACAAAATTCATTTTTGTGTAATGAAACATTTAAACTCCGCCCATTACAGTGGCTGCCATCTTGGATTGAGTCATTTATCGTTATTTTTCCACATCCTACAAACTTTGTCCAATTTGCCTGACAATTGGCTCAGATTATGTTTAAACCGAGCTGCACAGAAATGACTGAACAGAATTTTGATTCTCACTACCGTTACCGTAGTTATTTCGGCAACAATTTAGTCTATCAAAACGAAACTTGGTATGCTTCATTAGGTCCATGATCTGAAGGTGCATGGCAAGTTTGGTGACAGTGCCACCTCTTCCCCATTTCTAATTTTCATATAAAGTGATATATCTTTTGAACGCTTCATTGGATTTACAAAGAAAATTGGTAGGTGTCTTGAGCATTATGTACATGAGCAGTTTGGAGACACCACATAGTTCTTGAAATGCTTAGTCAATTTAAACAAAACTTTTTATGTATCATTGCTTCCTTATCCAGAAGAAGTCTTCAGATTAAAGTGGAAAAAATTTTTTTTTTTTTTTTTTTTTTTTATTAAAACCCTGCATGAACATCAGCAGTATCTCAGTGATGATTTTGTGTGCTGACTATGAGTGTGGTATGTCTATTTGGCATCATTTAGAATTGTCAATTGTGTAGTGCAATGATTAAAGCTCTGACCTACGGTTCCAAAGATTGGGTGTGTTTTAGGCCGTACTTTACCCCATACTTCCTGCTTCAATTCAAAACCACTTAGCTGTAACAACATTTTCTAAGAAATTATTTTGTATTCTCACTCCTCGGAAAAAGTTAGGTGTTTGAAACTCACCTCAATTAGTCTTACAGTTGTACCTCTGTTGCACTGGAGCTCTTTGCATTGTGCCTAGTGAATGCCAGCAGGGCTTGGCCCCGATTATTGCTGCTGGCAGCTATATTTGTTGTTATTATAATTATAATTGTATTAATTCAGCCCCAAATATTTTGAATGTAACAGGATTGGTACAAACATGTTTTGAAAGAGAAATGTCATGGGTTATTAATATTTTCATGTAATCTTTTACAAACACTCTGAATTTGAGTGAAAGTACCAGAATTTACTGAGTTAACTATTCAAATTAGTAGTATTTACATTCCAAACTTACCATAACAGGGTTGAAATAATGTAGTTCTCTAGGGTAAGGGTTTTACTGCTCTGTTATTTTCCTGTGTAAATCATTCCCAAGCACTCTGAGGCTTTTAAAATGTAAGTTTTTAAAAATATTCTTTAAAAAATACAGTACATTCTGGTTAAAAATATTCTGTTGCTGATTTGCAAATTAAATTTGCCTGCAAATCTCATTGCTAATAAAAGCACAATTACAAATATTAGATACTGTATTGTGCTTGCTCGGAAAGATTACCTCCCAGAAATATAACTTCTGCCATCTCAGTGCTTCTGATTAGGAAACTCTCCCAAGCCAATAATGTGTGAGCTCATCTGAAGCGAGATTACAGGACACTCCACACTGACCTATATAAATAGCCCAAAGAAGGCGTCTGTTCACATGACATTATGTCTGGTGAAAGGGCATTAGCTGATTTTGTGCTTCACGAGTCCCTCTGCATTAATGTTGGGCCTTTTTCTCATGCAGTCCACAAATGTCTGGACGGTAGCGGTGTTGACATATTTCCCAGTTTCCCAGGGTGAGCCACAGCCTGCATTGTTCTGAGCGGATGTCAGGATGCATTAGGTCTGGCTGGGTTGTGGTGGGGAAACCCCTGCTAGGAGACTCTGCTGTCAAAACTTGTAATTACATTTAGATTGTCAGTACGGCAGACGCATATGAATGCAGGCACAGGCGGTGGTCAGGTAAAGGAAAAGATATCTTCTCAGCTCAATGCACATACGCAAGTTTCAGATTAGACTCAGTCAGAACACAAATATACAATATATAGACTGGGCAAATGTTAAGAGCCCAAATAGTCAGTAACTGTATAAAATGGATACTTCCAACTTTAAATTCTGATTGGATGAGCCACGTTGAAAGTTGTGTATGAAGTCAACAAATGCACACCTGTGGAACATTCTATATTATTGCACCAAGTTTCTTGGGAACCGTTAACAGCCTACAGTTTGACTAAAGACTATATTACAGACTATTAGACTAAACTATAGATGCTTTTCAACCATTGAGCTGAACGATTAGCATGGCGAGTAACGGTTCCAGTAGTATTTCCACTTGAACTTGGTAAGGTATGATTTCAAAATGTTCCCAGCCCGGATGCTTTTAGAACGTTAGTTTACCATACTCAGGACAGATAACCATGCTGGTGGAACATATTTAGTGACGTGGCAACTCACCATTGGTCACTTGCACAGTAAGTCCATGTTAATCCTGATTTCGCAGTACCACAATGGAAAAAGAAACTGTAACTATGTCAACAAGCAACAGTAACCTTTCGGCCCAGTAGTGGAAAATCACCTTATATTGTTACTTGTTGGAAGAGTAGTTTATTTGAATTATTTATTGAACATTGCTGTCTTTTATCAAATTGCTCTTGTTGCAGTTTTGTAAAATCAATAAGCCATCCAAGGTCATGTGTTACAGTGATTTTACCTTGATTAAAGGTTTTTTGGTACTCCACTCTGTATCGTGCCTAATAATACCCCTTAAATAATTGTGTAAAGCCTCTCATGGCTTATCGATTTTTTATGGGGTTTTTTTGTTTCGTTTTTTCGGAACAGTGTCTCACCACATATAATTTTTGTAGCTATTATTTTTAATTTGAATCTCAAACCTACAGCAGGAGCATTTAAGGTGAGCAAGAAGCAAACAAGAGAGAAAATAATGAAATTCTGATTGTATATTCAGATGAAATAGCCCTCCAGCAATAGTATCTCGAGCATGAAGTATCTTTGTCAACCACCCACTGTCAAGGTCAGACTAGAGCTGAAGAAGAAATTGTTTGATCAAACAGGAAGTATAGTTTCACAACAGGATTTTGCTATTTTGACACTCACCTTATTTAAACACACTTTATGAATTCACATTAAACGCTTATGAATATAAATTATTAATGAATGTGCAATGTACATCTCAGTACCAAGACTTATGATTATAGAGAGCTATTGACATATTAGAGAACTACATCACAAAATAAACATATTTCATATATGTTTAAAACATCTCAAACTTTCTCATTTGTATCCAGCTGTTATTGAGTCTGCAATGGTTGTCATGGTAACCTGGCGAACCTGCAACACCATCTTTTTTTTAAATATTTTATATGGCATTACCATTTTTCATCTGATACTTTTTTTGCATTCTGTCTCTCCCTTTCTGTGTGTTTATGTCTTTTTATTAGATGGGAATGTATTAATCAAAATAATTAAAAAATCAAATGTCATACACACTGTAGTAATACCACTAATTCCAATGCCAAAAACTCAAAAGCTAGTCGACAAAGTAAAATGTGCCATGTTGAAAATCAGAATTTGTCTCCTAGAATTATCACCATCCATCGACCATTACATCTGTAACATCTGCCTGTCTGTTCGCACAGAGCAAACAAACGTTGAGTCTCAGCTCTTTTATAGGCCAGCAGCAACATACTGAACCTGAAACAAATGCTTGACCTTCCAAGCTTATTAAATTGATAAACAGAGAGCTCCAGCTGCACAGCAGGGCCTCATCTGAGGAGAACAGGCCAGGAGAAGACTCAGGGTGGCCCATACACAGTCAGGTGAAGGAAGACGGTGCTGGCCCAATTATTTCCCTGAACATGTTCCCTGAAACGAGCGCCCCGGAACTCAGACCTTCTATATTTCTGAAGAGTTCAGGAGCCGTGGGCAGTGGACCATGGATGGACTTTGAAAAAGGTCATGGATGCTGTTCTTTTTTATTTATGTTTGTTCTGAAAACTAAGAGTCACAGTGGTAGATGCCCCAGAATTGCAGCTGCAAATGCTGCCCAGAGTCTCATTTGAGAGATGTTGTATTTGCGTTCCCTGTAGTTTTGATATAACACCTCCCTCCTTTCAACCCAACAAAAGCCCATCTACTGGATCATTAAATAGCTCAAAGGAGGCCAGTGAGGTTTTGTCAATCAATACCTTTGCCAGCAAACCTGGCTTAAAACAGGTCTAATGGAACGTGCATTAGTGCATTAACACCAATTTAACCTAGCTGAGTCCTCTGCTTCTCTGCTTTGGTAAAATTTTATTTTTTCAAGGTTCTATAAACATCAAACAGTTAAAGGTCTAAGAGCTTAAAAGCTGTAGAGTGCAAATTTTTTTTTTTTTTTGTGGTGGTAAGCTTTTTATTTTGTGGAGCACATTTTGAATATATGTCCACTTCCCAGCATCTGTAAATGTATTTGGTCTCTGCCCTATTCAACATAATAGTGTATCTCCTATATGTTTATGCCTGGTTGAAAAATCTGAGTATTTTTGGCTGGCCTGAGCAGTTGATAGCAAATTCAGAAATAAACACACTTATTTTTACTTTGTATGATAGATCCTATCTCTCAAAAATGTAAACCCCAGATGTATGAATTATTAAATCACAATATTTAAACAAGGTATATAATATATGAGTTTTATTTAACATCTTACAGAGTTTTGGGTTCCTTGCCACAGTTGCCTTTGGCTTTCTCACTGGGGACCTGATTTTTAAGGCATGATTTTCAATGACGTTCTTTAAGGAAACTGCTCAGCTAGGACTATAAGATTGCAGACATTACAGCATAATTTTCAGTAAAGCTGCTTTGAAATTATGTGTATTTTGAACAGTGCTATACAAATAAAAATGACTTGACTTGATTTGACTTGACCAGGTAATGCCCATCTCGGTGGGTCCTTTTATGGTGAATATGGGAAGGAGGCAATCCAATCATATGTCTGAGGCCTACAAACTGTATGTATCCTGTCGGCTAGCAACCTCTGTTGCTTAAAACCAATAAGGCAATAACCCTCTTTTATCATTTGTCAGTGGCCGACTTAGGGTGTCTAAGTGCTCTTTGGCTCTGAAGCCATGTGCAGAGTAAATTGTTTGGCCAGGCAGTGCACGACAGGAAGCACCCGGTGGCTCATTGGTCTATGGGTATAATTCTCACTTATGGGTGCGAGAGGTCCTGAGTTTAAATCCTGGACGAGCCCGGCTATTTTTGAAGGGGCTCTTCAGCCAGACAGAGCAATGGTATGTGGTCGGTTAGCTCAGTGCTTCCTCATTAGATTCCATTGTATTATGTTTACCTCTCCAGACCTGAATCCTGCAATCCGAGTTCAAATCTCACTTGGAATTTATTGCAAATGTGGGAAGGCAGAAATACGCTTATATATATAATATCCATAAACTGTGTGTTTCTCGTCATTTTGCACTCTCTGCTGCTTAAGTCACATAACCCTTCTCCCACTGGTGCCTTAAATGCCCAGTGTGTTTTAGACACTGTTGTGTGACTACAATGCAAAGCCTCTTCCAAGAGTTCCCAAAGGTCTTCTCAAGAGACAGTCAATTCCAACACGTTAATGTGTTTGGAGGTTTCTGTTACTATTATAAAATGCCCACCCTGAGTTTGGTTGGTGTAATATTCTGAGGGGAACATCTGTTCTACATTGTAGCATGACTACAAAAACAGTTTAATCAAAACATTAAATCAAGTTCCACGCTAGATTGTCTTTCCATGCTTTCGAGAGTAGCATTCAAACTATCCTTTCCCCTTGGATCAGCAAGTGCAACACATGCAGCTGTTAGTCTTTAATTTTGCCTGTGAAATCTAACAAGTCATGCACTAATCAGCAACATTTGATCCTTGAATGTTTCCAATTTTAAATTTCAACATTTTGACCAAATTGTTAGCTCTTGATTCTGACAAAAATATAATCCCAATATATAACCAAGAACACACCAAACACCCTCTGACTTTCACATCTTGGACATTAGGGAGTTCACTACTCTATCTATTATATATCATGCTTGAGTCCCTCTACAGACAACAATCAAGACCTTTCGAGATGATTTCCACATACACTGCCGTTCAAAATTTGGGGTTACTCGACTGAGATGTTTCTCATGATCTTAAAAATCTTTTAAACAGGAGGTGTATTCTTTTTTGTAGACAAAAATGTAATTGTGCAAACATGTTAATTTATTTAAACTAAAACTGTATTTTAAAAAAAAAGTTTTTGTAATGGATAATAAATGATAGCAGCCAAAAGTGCCTAGCATAGATGGGAACTCCTTCAACACTGTTTAAAAAACATCCAAGGGTGATACCTCAAGATGTTGGTTGAGAAAATGCCAAGAGTACATTTCTGCAAATTCTAGGCAAAGGGTGGCAACATTTAAGATGCTGAAAAATAACATAGTTTTTATTTAATTTAGATTTTTTTTAGTCACAACATAATTACCATATTTCTATTTCTGTTATTCCATAGTTTTAACTTTACTATTATTCTAAAATGTGAAAAAAATATTAATAATAATAAAGAATGAGTAAGTGACCCTAAACTTTGACCAGCAGTGTACTTCTTATGCATTGGTGTCTTTTATTGTGGGAACAGTAGGGACATGTCAATGTGATCACGAAAGTTCATGTGCCCTGTAATCAACCCCATGCTGCCAAATTACTAACAAGCAAAATACCCCATCAGACATTTTTGCATTATTTCAACCATGGTCTCCTTTCCCTCTAACACTACTGACAGCACTTGCTGGGGCAACCTCTGAGACACTGGTTATAGTTCCATGGGAACCAGGAAGTAATTTTGGTCACATTAACCAGTGTTCCCTGTATGTCACTCACTCGACGTTGTGTCGATGTAGTGACACTAGGTGTTCGCTCTTGAGAGCCCCAGTCACCTTTGCTTTATTCAGAAAAGGCCAATGGAAATTGGCGAGTGGAATTTGCGTGCCACTCTCTGCCCCAGACATACGGGTATAAAAGGAGATGGCATGCACCACTCATTCAGACTTGTTCTTCGGAGCCAAGCGCATGTGTGTTCATCCCGTCACCTTACCTTCTGCTGCTGGAATTTACGGTGCATATCAGCGGTCACCCTCACACGATCAAGTGTTGTGCTTCCCCTGGGCACTTCGGTGGCTGAGTCCACAGGTGTTAAAAAAGTACATTTCAAAAGAGTGTATTTTCTCTAAAAGAGCTCGCACAAATGACTGCCGTATTTTTAAAGATGTCCTTTCACCTTTGTGTTACTGGGTGTGGCTGTTATCTCTCCCCACCGGATGGCCACGAAATCTGTCTCAAGTGCTTGGGTCACCAGCACGCCGAGGAAGCTTTTGTGGAGGGGTCATGTTCTCACTGCGAGAACATCCCCATGAGAACGTTGCAGTCGCAGCTCTCTTCCTTCTTCATGAAGCAGAGAGCCACCGCGGCTGCTTCCCGACCCAGTCCATCCTGAGTTGAGACTCAGGCGGCTGCGTCGGCGAGCACCGCGGGCGATCTGGATGTGGATATGGGAGCGTGTCTGCCGGCTCAGTTCCCGCGGACCTCCCATCCCCCAGCACGCTCGTTCTGCCTGGTAGAGTTCACGAGCGAGGCAGGCGGTCCGCCTCAGGGTGGATTTAATGTCTCATTCGGGGCTCGCGACAAGGATGAGTTATTGGTCGCAGCATCGGAGGGTGGGCTTCTGCTTTTGGAAGTGGACGCTCTTGGGTGGTAGAGCTAAGGATGAGGCAGACGCTGAGTTGGCAGCCGTGCTTGCCCAGGTGGCCATGAACATCGGGCTTGAGTGGAACCCTCAGCCCTGCCCTGAGTGTTCGCGGCTGGATGATTGGTTTCTGGGCTCGGAGCGCGACTCATGGCCACGCCCCGCCCCAGTGCCCTTCTTCCCGGAAGTGCACAAGGAGCTCACAAAGTCGTGGAAGGCACCTTTCTCTGCCTGTACACGCTTCGCTGGCTCGTCCACCCTAACTTCCCTCAACAGCGGAGTGGCTAAGAGATCCGTCAAGCTTCCCCAGGTAGAGTGTGCTGTAGCAGTGCATTAGTGCAGCCACCTGGAGGAAACGACCAAGGTTCCCTTCCAAGGCATGTATGTTTTCTTCGTCACTAGTGGCGAAGGCTTACAATGCCGCGGGTCAGGCCGCCTCCGCCCTGCACGGCATGGCTATTCTGCAGGTCCACCAGGTCAAGGTGCTTAAAGATCTGCACAAGGTTAGGACCAACCCAGGGCTTATGCAGGAACTGCGTACCATGACCGACCTTGCTCGATGGGCGACGAAAGTCACGGAGCACGCCCTGGACTTGACAATGTCCACCATGGTGGTCCAAGAGCAACACCTGTGGCTCAACCTTGCAGAGATGCGTGACACCGAGAAGGTCCGCTTTCTCGATGCAGCCATCTCCCAAGGGGGGTTCTTTGGCGACACTGTCGAGGACTTCGCCCATCAGTTTTCGATGGTGAAGAAGCAGATGGAGGCCATCTAACACATCCTGCCAAGGCGCGACTTGGCTGCCTACAGACCTCCGAAGTCCCGCGCCCAATCTGCCTCTCGTCAGGGCCGTCCTCCTGTGCTCTTTGTCTGTTTTGGAGGGCAGCAGAAGGGGAAAGCTGTCTCCAAACAGAGGCCGGCCCATTGGATTGTGGATGACATTTCTCTGGCTTACCAATCACAAAACCTGCCATGCCCTTTGGGAGTCCAGGCGCACTCCACTAGAGGTGTTGCGTTCTCCTGGACACTGGCGAGGGGCACCTTTCTAACAGACATATGCAGAGCAGCGTGTTGGGCTGCACCCAATACCTTTGCGAGGTCCTACAACCTGTGCATAGAACCGGTTTCGACCCAAGTGTTACGGGGTAACAACAGGTAGGCCAGGCAGCCGGTCGGGTGCATCGCTTGCATTTGCGCCTTTCCCCTTTTAAGGTGATAATGTGCGCTATCTTGTCCACAACAGTTCCCCACAACTGGTGAACACTGGACACCTCTTTAATTCCTTAAGCATTATCCGGTGGCAAACTCGGTGGAGGAGTAACGCCGCTAGGCCCAGTACTCATAGTATGCCCCTTTTCAGGTGAGCCTGCGTACTTTGGCTCAGTGCTCCATATGTGGTGATTCCCCCCTCGGTAATCCTGTATCATGCATTTCCACTGTTTGGTTTCCCCTTAGGTGAACCCTGTGTTCCCCCTCGTCAGAGCTCTGCTCTGCCTCGGCCACTGTTGCTGTGTACCCTCTCCGTAAATAGGGTCCTCCCCAGTGCCATCATTCCATATGTGAACTTCCCCATCGGTAAGTCCATGTGAGGTATTCTCTACATATTAACCTCCGTAGTGCTCTCCCTACTGGAGAGGGAAGAGCACTTCCCCAGCGCTATTCTAGCAGGTGCTCGGTGGGAAATTTCTTAATACAAAAATCAGGAAAGGCCACTGCCTGTAGCCTCCTCAGGTAAGTGCCTTCTCCCACCCTTATCAGGACCAGGGAGATGCCTTACCTAACTCGCTGGAAGGTCATGACGTGGTCGAGCACTCGCTGTGAGGCACGCAGCAGCCTGCCCATGTCCGCTCCTCCGTACCTCGTGACACGGTTCAGCACCTGCGGCGTTTGTATAGGAACCCCTAGTGTCACTACATCGACACAACATCGAGTGAGTGACAGACAGGGAATGTCTTGATTAATGATGTAACCTCTGTTCCCTGATGGAGGGAACAAGACGTTGTGTCCCTCCTGCCACGGTGCTGAACGGACCGCTGACATGGCCGGGACTCCCTCTCAGCTCCTCAGCATAACTCTGAATGAGTGGTGCACGCCATCTCTTTTTATACCCGTATGTCTGGGGCGAAGAGTGGCATGCAAATTCCACTTGCCAATTTTCATTGGCCTTTTCTGAATAAAGCAAAGGTGATTGGGGCTCTCAAGAGCGAACCCCTAGTGTCACTACATCGACACAACGTCTCATTACCTCCATCAGGGAACAGAGGTTACATCAGTAACCAAGACGTTTCCCAACACTGTTTCAAGAAGCACACCAATAGTGCCCATTTTTGATGTCTCCCTGATCTGACGCATCCATCCATTTTAGGAGTTTTGTCTGCCCATACTACTCTTACTACTTCTACCATATCTGTCTATGGCAAACAACTGTAGGAGTAGCATGGTGGAATGCCATTCCAAACTCAGCATTAAAGTACTCTACTAATGAGCTGATGAGCTGAATCAGGTGCATTAGATTAAAATTTGTTCTACTCCAGGAACAGGGTTGGGAAACACTAACATAAACAATGGTTCTGTCAGGAAAGACTCAGGATGACTGGAATTAATACAAATGTAGAGATATTTAGATCGTTTGGTGTAAGCCCTGTCCTACGGTTCAGAGCTCAGGTACTTACTCGATCCATCAAATCCTGGTGGAAGGCAAAGATTGCAGGGGAGAGGAGCTTACCCTTATGCAGGACCTAAACTGGTGGTGATGGGGTGGTGGGGGTGAAAACAACAAGGCTTTAAGAGAGATGAAGGCAGCTGTGTGAGCTTATAAAAGCAGAGGCTGTGATTGGATGAGATGCCTGATTGAATGAAAGTGTAAAGACCACAATTTTGCTGTTAGAACTACCGCCTATGCCTCCATTTCTATCAGGAAAGTCTCAGGATGACTGGAATTAAAATAAATGTAGAGATATTTAGATAATTTGGTGTAAGCCCCGTCATACGGTTCAGAGCTCAGATACTTTCTCAAACCGTCAGATCCTGCCGGAAGTTGAAGACAGCAGGGAAGAGGAGATTACCCCAAAATGAATCAGAACCTAATTTAAAACTTTTTACACTGTTAACTTTACCCCTAACCCAACCCTTACCCCAAAACCTAACTCTAACCACTAATCCTAACCCTAATCCTACCCTTACTCCTAAACCTACCCATACAACAACCTCCGTAGCAATAAATGTGGGAATTTTGCAGAACAACATGTAGTTACACAGTAAATACATAGTCTTGTATTTATTAAATGTTAGTACATAGTAGTTAAGGCCACCTAATATAAAGTGTGACCATATAAATGAATGATACAAACATAAGCCTGTATATGACTGTACAAATATACTACTATTGTGTCATACCCTGCATAAGGCTCATAGCCCCTGCGAATGGGTGAGTCTTGTTTGTGCAATATCTTTGTGGAAGGGTAAACAATGCTTGTTACTGAGCCCTTGTTTTGTGATTGAGCCCTTGCGGTAAGGCGGGGCATTGCTTGTGCAAAACCCTGCAAAAGGATAATCAACATTTGCATTAGAGCCCTACGATATGGGTGACGTTTTTGTGCAAAACCCTTGCAAGGGAATCAGCATTTTGCGTTTGGGTCCTATTTGAGCATTGTGATAAGGGCGAGCACTGTTTGTGCAGTACCCCTGCAAAGATAAACAATGCTTCGAAATGTGATGGGAGAATACATGTTTTATTTATCAACCACCTTTGCAATGTCATGGGATGCTTAGAAGCATGACCCTAGAGATATGCCACAGTTGTGGCACCTGGACAGCACATTTGCACTGCTTAGGAGATGTACTGGGCCGAAAACAGGAAACATGGCATATTTGTGGCATCTGGACGGCACATTTGTGCTGCTTAGGAGATGGATTGAGCCAGTAGCAGGAGCTCCGCAGATGTGGTGAAGCATAGACAAAAGGCTTCATGAGTTGCGTTGCATATGACTCTTGCGAAAAGGGCGAGCGTGGATGCACTTCCCAGAGAGACAAAGGGAAAATGACACATGAATTGTAATAACATAGAGTGCTGTTCCAGAAGAAGGGTGGAAAAATTCCAGGCAATTAACTATGATATTTTATAAAAAGTAAACAATAAGGCCAAAGCATATCAATTAATAATGTAAGTTAAGGAAAGGAAAATACCTTTAAATGGTTCACTTTCTATTTGAAATCTTAAGACGACTGAAAGGTCAAGGAACTGGCGAATGCCATAAGATGCACATCAAAGGCAAATATGTAAATGCTAATAATGATGTGATGTTTGACACTGAGACTTCTGTTTAAACCTGCGTCAAACCAACAACACATATGCATAATCCATAACTTGAAGCTTAAATCAACTGAATATTCGGTATCTGCTTCAAAATAAGCGTTAATCCAGCACTGGTTTTATCCCAGTAAAGTAATGCAAATACTTACCTGCTGCTAATGTTACTGCCCCAACCACAAGCACAAATATAGTGAATGGAGTAAAATGACCAAACTGTAAATGTAACTTAAAATAAAATATAATGTTGTTAAGCTAATGTAGTAGATAATTAATGGGAGTTAATGCAGAAAATTTAACTGTATGTGGAAACTTGAGTAATAAAGCTTTGGAATTCAAACGTTTGTGATAAAGCCCCATTGTAAGGAAGATTCAAGTCCTATCGCTAATAAAAATAATTAAAAGTTGGATATGTGGAGTTATGGTATGTGTTGGTGTTGGATATACAATTACTCTGGAAGGTGGTCTAAAAGTTGTGATACAACCAGAGACAGCATGACATAGTTCTAAGTAGCAAGGGTGTATGCTTTTATGACAAATTCACACTATGTGGTTTATTAATGCTATATGAACATGTACTGCAAGGAAACAGATCTACACAGTAACTAATGTTATTTCTCTTGATACAATTTATCTGTTCTCTCTCTGTGTACTGTATGGAACAGATTGTCTTCAGGCACCTTAGAACATTGAAGGTTCTTTCTGCCTTAGAAGACAATAAAAACATCTCCAGGAGCAAGTGTCTTTAATAGCCCACAGACCTCAGATACTTGTTCTTCAAGATACTGACCCTTTTAGAGCTACTTCGGTAGGTATATGTTGCATGCAACATTGCCAGCTGCACTTTTAGAGACCAAGACTCCAGCTTATATGTAATTCAGCCACGTCATTAACTTTTCTGGAGATTAGGACTTTTTCAAGGCTGACAAAGTTGTGTAGGCCTTCCAGTTAGAATCAGTATGTCAGTTGTATTGTCACAGTGTCGACCACATGAAAGAACTGCACACCATAGCTCTACTCAGGTGTAGATGAAATGTAGGGCTTAGCTGGACCAGTGTGTCTCATGTGAAGCTTTCGTAAGTGTGGCAGCTTTATTGGCTCAAGGTCCAGGGATGTGACTACTTCAGATGGTTTTGAACAGACTTTCCTGAAAGTACTATTTACTAGTGTTGCAAATTTTAAGAAATTTTCTTAATCAACAATCGTTAACATTAAGGACTGAAAATCGATTAAAACAATAACAAAAAAAACACTGTAAGTGGTGAACAGCTTGTAACTCTTTATTTATTTATTTATTTATTTATTTTTTTTGAAGACGCATATTTTTCTTCAGTCAAAGCTTTATTTATACAAAGTTTGATTTTTGACTGACCAACATTCTAATGCAAAATTGAAAATGTTAACATCAGAGAAAAATTCCTTACTGTAGAAGGAAATATGACAACAGGAAACAGCCACTGAAGTATGTGCATGTTTCCTTATGTTTAAATATAATTTATGCGAGTATTGGTATTTTCATTGTAATATATTTTCAGTTCAGTGTATACATTCTTGCTGTTTAGTATGAATTTTAAAATTGTTTAATTTACCTTTAATGTATTACTGTAAATAAGAACTTGTATAGAAGATACAGATTCGAGTTCATTAAAACTTCACTGTAACAGGGTTAAAATGGGCAAGAAGGAGGGGGGAACCGGCTGAACAGCCGGCTTAAACATTATTTTAATGTCATCATGAATGGCGGCCATTCCTCCATGTCCAGATGGCTGGCAGCGACTCCGTCCCCCGGCGGACGGCCGCTGCTGCTCCTTTGGGTGGATGGCAGTGGCGAGGACTCCACAACAGCGCATCCCTCCTCCTTCCCAGGTTTCGGCACCAATGTAACAGGGGTAAAATGGGCAAGGAGGAGGCGGGAACCAGCTGAACAGTCAAAATAATGTTTAATGAAAACTTAAAAAGACATAAACATAAACACACATGGCAGCTGCGTGTGGCTCTCTCTCTATCGAACTGCTGCATTCGGCTCAGCTTTATCCCTCTCCTTGGCTGATTAGCCCGATTGGGGGCCAGCCGTGTGCACTCACGGCCTGGCCCCACCCTCGTCCTCGTCACATTCACGTTGTAGATAGTGGAATATTTTTGTATTTATTTGAAATTAAGTCAAATAATAACAGTTAACAGCATTCCTATACACTGGTGACTGTGATATTTTAGGTGAATGGACCAATGGATCAACAATTTTGTTGTCATGTTGTACTTTAACACACTACCATGGTTTATGTAGTAAACATAATGTTCAACTATACAGAAACACTCCATTGGGCCCGCTTCTCTTTACAAGCAAGTGAAGGGCGTGCGTCTGTGTTTTTTTATTCTGTGTTGCTGACAGGACGTGCACGCAAGTGGCAGTGCACCCTCTAGCAGTGCATGACTGCATAGAAAGTATTTTCTCTATCTGCTGGCATGATTACTGAACACATTTGTGCTGAAATTAATTAATCGATGATCGAAAAGCTTAATCAAATTATTAATAAAGAATAATCAATCATCAATTATTAATTTACATCCTTACTATATACTGTTCTTTGGTCTGGAGAACTTTTCTTTACACACACTGAACACTGTAAAAAATATCCGTAATTTTAACGGTAAAAGACTGTAAAAAAAAAAAAAAAAAAAAAAAACTTACATTGGTTAACAAGTAGTTACCATAAAATATACATTAAAAATGTTTCATATATTTAAAAAGACAATACATGTAGTTTTATGGTAAAATATTGTACAAATTCCATTTTTTAGATGTAAAAAGTATAATTTTCCAGTATAATTAACGATTAAAATTGACATTATGTTTAACAAGAGAGTACATGTACATTTTACGGTAAATTATTGTTAAAACTATTATAAAAAACTGTAATCGGGCATTCCCAGAACTCCCTGCATGACCCATTACATTTCATTATATTTTATGTGAATAGTTATTAATAGTAATAGTTTATTCTTATTTTTAATATCAGTTATGTACATTGTGGTGTTCAGTTTTATATTTTATGTAGTTTAATTAATGTTTACTCTATTATTTAAATTTCACATGTGTTACCCTGATGGTGTTTAATGTTTGAGTGACACTGACACATGTTTATTGGTCATTGCTCCTGGGCGAGCTACTATTGGTGAACTTCATGTCATCATGTGCCCTTCTGTAATTACTACGGTGATTAACAATACATTATAAAGTGAAAAGCAGATTTTTACAGTTTTAGAAGGTTAATATATTAAGTTTTTCATTTAATAATATAAACGACGGTACTGCATCTTAAAATATACTATAAAAACAACAGTTTTAAACTGTAAAATGTACAGGTTGTTCTGAAAGTTGTTTACATTTTTACTGTATTTTTTTACTTTTTTATTTTTTTTATTTTTTTTACAGTGTGCCCTTAAATCCATAAAAAGTTGGATTTTTCTATTTTGGATGCTTGTTGATCTCCTAGGCTGCATATCTTTTTTTAGGCTCAATTACACAGTTCAGAAAAATGTCTTCTTTTTTTTTTTTTTTTTTTTTTCTGGAGAGGAATGCATTGTTGAAAAAAATAAAATATTAAACACAGATCCAGACTAATTACAGAATCTCAAGTACAATAAATAAGTACTCGTTAATTTGCAGTCTGTCTGTATGTACTGTATGATACATCAGCCAGAAACATGTGTGTGGACCTTGGTCATCTGCACAGCTCCACAGTTCGTACAAAAATTAAAAAAGTCTATCATTATTTACTCATCCTCATGTGAAGCTAAAAAATAATAATAATAATAAAAAAATAAAAAATAAAAAAATAATAAAAAACTGAAAATGAAGTTCCAAATGTCAGTTCAGCTGACAAACATATCCCAAGGATAGCTTCCCCCACTCCGGTGCCATACCTCCACCTCCCAGTCTTCACCCTTATATATCATAATGCCCATACCAATTATCATCTCAAAATTGTCTTTCTATTCCTTTCTTTAGTCAGATCATCGTGCTCGAGCCACTCCATTATGAACAGCACACCAAATCCATTTACTTTAATGCGCTCCATGATAATACAAATACAAAAAAATACAAAAACAAATAGCCTAATTTAAACAGGTGAAGTGGAATTCCTAAAGAAAGTGCAGGAGGTGCATGTTTATATAATTCTGCCATTCATAATTCTATGATTATACTGTATAAACAGCCACTAAATTCCTTACCATTCATACCTCTTCACCTCAGCTCATTCCCTTTTCTCGCCACAGTTATGTACAGTAAAGGTGGGGAATTCTCAGTTTGAATCGCATGTTATGTTCCTCCATTAAAGTCTTTAAGTAAACCAGTCGACCATTACCTATCATATACAGTATGAAGTACATATTCTTGATGTAGTACCCAACATGTATTTCATGAACATGAAGAAGAAATAGATATAATCCTTAAGAGTGATACAGGTAAACAGATTTGGCTTGCTCTCCATAATAGAAGGCACACATTGAAATCACAAAACTCAACTCGAGCTTTAAGATGCATCCACGACTGATCTGATGTTGTCAAGGGTTGACCATTCTTCATTCATCTACAGCATATCCAGTGATTAGGAGCTCTCCCTCTCCTGGTTTCTCTTCCTAATCACAGTCAAAAACAGAGTTTTCCAGGGAAATGTTTTAAGATAATGTTTTGGTCCAATCCCATCCCACCCCAGGAAATAACCACACTGAAAGCTCTGTGAGTGATGGTCTCATCTGGATGTTCTGGGTGAGGCTGTGTTTGTTGACCAAGTCCACCATGGAAAAGCTGACTTCCTCTGCCTCTGTTGCCAATATGAGACTTCCTGCAGGTGTCCAAACACATGCTGCCATGCTACAGAATCCACCTTATAGCACTTCCAAACACTCATACCTTTTCAGAGGCTAAGCTGCTTTTTTAATTGAAGCTTTAAACTGAATCTGCAGCATTTGCTTCATAAAAATTGTCCTGGGAACAACAATGTTTTTTTTTTTTTTTTTTTTTTTTTTTTATGTTAAAGGGTTAGTTTACCCAAAAATGAAAATCCTCTCATGATTTACTTACCTTTAAGCCAACCCAGATGTGTATGACTTTCCTTCTTCAGCAGAAATGAAGTAAAGATTTTTATAAGCACATTTTAGCTCTGTTTGTCCATACATTTAAAGTAAACTGGTGTCATCAGGCTGCTGGCTGTTTGATGGTCCAAAAGTCATGTTTAGGCAGCATAAAATTAATCCACACGTCTCCAGTCGATTAATTAATGTCTTCAGAAGCAAATTGATAGGTTTGCGTAAAAAATCAAATTGATAATTCAAAATGTATAAACTTAAAAAAAAATAGCTTTTTTGGCATATGTAGGGTTTCCATTCACATTTGTATGTGGGTTTTGGGATATTGCATAAAAATGCTGGATGGAAGCACCAAGATGCAAATGAAATCTCCAAAATGCAAATAGAAAACGTATATGCTCGCTTGAGGTGGATATATTTCTATTCATAAAACATCATGCACATAACTGTGATGCAAACATATTTACCAAATATACAGTATTTCTATATAATTAATTAAAATCATGTGACTTTGTCTCAACAAGCCATGTGAATACATATAGTAATTCGCTCAATATCATCGCATATCTCAAATGTTACCCTGGTTATTCTGAAATGCTGGAGCCAAAATTTGTCATTAAAATGATCAAATTATCAAAATTTGTAACCCAAACCAAGCAGGTGTAGCTGCAGACCGGAGATCTCCAAATGGGTGAGGAATCTCCAAAATAGGGCGAGGTTACTCCAGAAGGGGGTGGGGTTACTCCAAAAGGGGGTTGCACCAACTCTAAAAGGGGGTATTTTATGACTTTGGAAGAAGAATTGAATGGACTTTTATTTTCTTTATATGGTGATTTGTTTGGAGCACAACGTCATGGTTACTTTCCTGATGGAGGGAACGAGATGTTGTGTCGATGTAGTGACACTAGGGGTCACTCTTGGGAGACCCAAACACCTCTGCTTTTTTTAAAAAAGGCCAATAAGAATTGGCGAGTGGAATTTGCATGCCACTCACCGGACATACGGGTATAAAAGGAGCTGGTATGCAACCACTCATTCAGGTTTTGTGCTGAGGAGCCGAGACCAGATCCTGGCCATTTCAGCGAGTAGTTCAGCATTGTGGCAAGAGGGACACAACGTCTTGTTCCCTCCATCAGGGAACGGAGGTTACGAAAGTAACCATGATATTCCCTATCTGTTACTCACTCGACGTTGTGTCAATGTAGTGACAAACGGTCCTACAGGAACAAGTCGACTGCCCAACAATAGGGACAGGTTAGCCCAGCCGAGGCCTCTTTTCCACTCTTTTCTCCCCAAAAAGAGTGGAATTTGTTAACCGACTGGGAGCCATAAGTGTCTACATCAGGGGGTGTCCCTCCCAAGGGGAAGTCACCACGGAGACCACACCCCGCCCAAAAAGGGGGGGGGGGGAGGGTATTTTGAGTGGAATACATCACATGGTCTTACTGAGTCTTGTCGGAAGTATGTCATGTGGAGAAGTCCTGTGGTAGGTCCAACCCGAAGGGGAAGGAGTTTCTACAGAGCATGGCAACCGGGGGCAGAGGGGTCTCTGCCCAAGGAAGACAGTTTGCCGACAGGGAAACGATTTTGCGGAAGATATCACATGGGGAACCAGCACATGTGGAGCACCTTCCTCTGTACAGGGTCTCATTAGCGCACGTACTGGGCCGGCAGCGAGTTTCTCCGCAAACTCAACTGCCAGAGGGCTAAGGAGGAAAGTCCTCCAGAGATCACAGTCTGTGAACATGACTGGGAGTCAAGAGCGCATGTCTTCATCTCAAGGGAGGGGAAAGGTGCTATGCACAAGCAGTACACCCGGCCAGCTGTCCCAGAACTTACCTGCTCGTGCCTGTCAATACACGGGACAAGACCGGCTCAACCCGGAGATAGTAGAACCTCGCAAATGTGTTTGGTGCTGCCCAGCCTGTTGCTCTGCAGATGTCTGCCAAAGAGGCGCCTCTGGCCAGGGCCCAGGAGGCCGCCACACTCCTGGTAGAGTGGGCTCATAACCCCGCAGGGGGCGGCACATCCTGAGCCTGTTATGCCATCGCGATGGCATCAATGACCCAATGGGCAATCCTCTGTTTGGAGACAGTGCTTCCTTTCCGCTGTCCACCAAAGCAGACAAGGAGCTGCTCGGAGCTTCTAAAGCTCTGCATGTGATGCAAATATATGCATACAGCTCACACAAGACACAGCAATGCCAAGACTGGGTCCGCCTCCTCCTGGGGCAGCGCTTGCAGGTTCACCACCTGATCCCTAAAAGGGGTCATGGGAACCTTGGGCACATAGCCTGGTCGGGGTCTCAGGATCACGTGAGAGTAACCCGGACCGAACTCCAGGCATGATATGCTGACAGAGAACGCCTGCAGGTCCCCTACCCTCTTGATGGAAGTGAGCGCAGTCAGGAGGGCAGTCTTCAAAGAGAGTGCCTTAAGCTCAGCTGACCCCAAGGGCTCAAAGGGAGCTCCCTGTAGACCCCGAAGGACTACAGAGAGGTCCCATGAGGGGACGAGGCACGGTCTGGGGGGATTCAACCTCCTAGCGCCTCTCAGGAACCTGAAGATCAAGTCGTGCTTCCCCAAGTACTTACCATCTACTGCATCGTGATGAGCTGAAATAGCGGGGGGGGGGCGTGAGATCCGAGAACCACATCTGGGTGGGACAGTAGTTTTTACTAGGATGACCTGCTCCTCGTCCTCCCTGACCTTGCACAGGGTCTTTACAAGTAGGCTCACTGAGGGAAACGCATATTTGCATAGTCCAGGGGGCCAGCTGTGTGCCAGCACATCTATACCGAGGGGTGCCTCGGTCAGGGTGTACCAAAGCGGGCAGTGGGAGGATTCCCGGGAAGCAAACAGGTCTACCTGTGCTCGACCGAATCGACTCCAAATCAGCTGGACCACCTGAGGGTGGAGTCTCCACTCTCCCCTGAGGGTAACCTGATGTGACAGCGTGTCCACTGCGGTGTCGAGGTCACCTGGGATGTGAGTGGCTCGTAGCGACTTGAGGCGCTGCTGACTCCAGAGGAGGAGACGGCGGACGAGTTGTTACATGCAACGGGAGCATAGACCACCTTGACAGTTGATGTATGCTACCATCACTGTGTTGTCCATCCGGACCAACACGTGCTTGCCCTGGATCAATGGCCGGAACCTCCGCAGGGTGAGCAGTACTGCCAACAACTCTAGGCAGTTGATGTGCCAACGCAGCCGCGGGCCATCCAGGAGCCGGCGGCTGTGTGCCCATTGCATACGGCGCCCCAGCCCGTCTTGGAGGCATCTGTTGTAACTGCGATGCGCCTGGAGACCTGCTCTAGAGGAACCCCTGCCCGTAGAAATGCAAGGACGGTCCAAGGACTGAAGAAGCGGCGACAGATCGGCATGATGGCCACGCAATGTGTCCCGCAGCACCATGCCCATCTCGGGACTCGAGTCTGAAGCCAGTGCTGAAGCGGTCTCATATGCATCAACCCGAGCGGTGTAACCACCGCTGAGGATGCCATATGCCCCAGGAGCCTCTGAAAAGGTTTCAGTGGAACCACTGTCCTCCGTCTGAACGCCTTCAGTCCAACTCCAAACCGAGAAAAGAGATGCTCTGAACCGGGGAGTGCTTACTCTTTTCCCCAGTTGACCCGAAGCCCCAGTCGGCTGAGGTGCCGGAGCACGAGGTCCCTGTGTGCGCACAGCAACTCTCGAGAGTGAGCTAGGATTAGCCAGTTGTTGAGATAGTTGAGGATGCGGACACCCACTTCCCTTAGCGGGGCAAGGGCTGCCTCTGCGACCTTCGTGAAGACGTGAGGGGACAAGGACAGGCCGAAGGGGAGGACCTTGTACTGGTATGCCTGGCCTTCGAAGGCAAACCGCAGGAAGGGTCTGTGTCGAGGTAAGACCAAGACGTGGAAGTACACATCCTTCAGGTCTACCACCACGAACCAATCTTGATGCCAGACACTTGTTGGAATGCATTTTTCAGTACTCGCAGGTCCAGGATTGGTTGCAACCCACCGCCTTTCTTCGATACGATGAAGTAAGGGCTGTAGAACCCTTTCTTCATCTCGACTGGAGGGACAGGCTCTATCGTGCTCTTGCGAAGAAGGGTAGCGATCTCCGCAAGCAAGGTAGCGGCATTCTCACCCTTCACCCGAGGTGAAGTGGACGCCGCTGAACCTGGGTGGGCGTCTGGCGAACTGAAACACGTAGCCGAGTCGGACAGTCCTGGTCAGCCATCGCGACGGGTTGGAAAGCTCAAGCCATGCGCCCAAACTCCGGGCGAGGGGGACCAAGGGAATGATCACGTCGGACATACCGGCGGGTGGGGCTGAGTCCAGGGACATCGAAGTTACCTGGCTCCTGCCGCCCACCATAAGATTGGCCGAGGAGGGGGGAGGAGGAATCTCGTCCCTGTAGTCCACCGGAACCAATCCCGTTTGGGCATGTTTGTGCCACAGCTGGGTGCACAGGGGCGGGGGGGCTGCCGCTGGAGCGCCATACCTGCCAAAATGGGATGGTGGATGGTGGTCGTGACCCATGTGACCCAGGAGATTATGAAACCATTCTTTTGTCAGGCTTTTGGGTGCCACAGCCTCCTGGGCATGCGGCGACAAAAGATTCTCCTCCCAGCCCTCCAATGGGGGATGGAGTGGTCTGTGGACCAGCTCCAGAGAAGCGGGTCTCCTCGCCCCTGGGTCGCCCATCTCGGGGGGGCTTCGAAGCCTTCCTCGGGTTCTTAGCGGCCAGCCGCGAGACGGGTGGCGTCTGCTTCCTGCGATGGGCTCCACACCGGAGCCGGGCCATGGGGCGGGCTGCAGTGGAGCTGGTGTTTTTGCTGCAGGAGGACGCCCTTGGCGACGAGCAGACAGGGTGCAGGGTCTTAAGCCACGCCAGGGCAGGATATGTTGTAAGGCCTCCGTCTGCTTTTTCACTGCCGAGAACTGCTGGGCAAAGTCCTCAACGGCATTGCCAAACAGGCCAACCTGGGAAATGGGGGCATCAAGGAACCGTGCCTTGTCCGCCTCTCCCATTTCGACCAAGTTGAGCCAAAGGTGGCACTCCTGGACCACCAGAGTGGACATCACCTGCCTGAGAGACCACGCCGTGACCTTCATTGCCCGGAGAGCGAGGTCGGTCACCGAGCGCAGTTCCTGCATCAATCCCAGGTCAGAACTACCCTCGTGCAGTTCTTTTAGTGCCTTGGCTTGTTGTACTTGCAGGAGAGCCATCGCGTGCAGGGTGGAGGCGCTGCATGCCATGGCTCTGCAGGCCACAATTGTCAGGGACAACATAAACCTACAGGCCCTGGACGGGAACCTCGGGCGCCTGTGCCAGGTGGTGGTGCTCTGCGGACACAAGTGCACTGTGAGCGCCTTATGCACCTGGGGGATCACCGAATACCCCCTGGCCGCTCCACCATCGAGGGTAGTGAGAGTCAGGGAGCTGAAAGACCGGGACCGGGCAGTAAAAGGTGCCTCCCACGATCTTGTCAGCTCCTCATGCACTTCCGGAAAGAAAGGGACCGGGGCGAGGCATGGCCGTGGGTGGCGCCCTGAGCCTAGGAACCAATCGTCGAGCCACGAGGGTTTGGGGGAGAGTGGTGGGTTCCACTCTAGCCCTACGCTTGCAGCCGCCCGGGAAAGCATGTCCATCATTTCCGCATCGGCGTGAGACTGGGCGACCATTCTCGAAGGAGGAAGCCCAGCTGAAGCCTCTGCATCAGACTGGACTAGCCCGCTCTCCGATGCTGCGCTCTATAACTCATCGTCTTCCCGAGCTCCGAACGAGAAGTCGAACTCACGCTGAGACGAGCCTGTGGTCTCGTGTGAGAGCCCGATCGGGGCAAGACGCAACCGCAACGTTGCCATGGTCATGTTCTCGCAATGAGGACATGACTCATCCACGAATGATGTCTCCGCGTGGGCAGTGCCCAGACACGTAAGACAGCAATCGTGGCCGTCAGAAGCGGAGAGATAATGACCGCAACCAGGAATAACACATAAACGGAAAGGCATCTTTAAAAAGACGTTCTTTTTTTTAATGAAAATATACTCTTTTAGAATATACTCTCTAATTTTCGCTCTGCCGAAGCGCCCAGGGGCATTCTTTGCACTCCACGGGTGCAGGAGGGGAGAAGCCGCTGAAATGTGCCATAAATCCAGCAGTTTTGAGGTGCGTCTTTGGAGGGAATTGAATTCAGTGCACTGAATACAACCGCTTGGCTTCGAAGAGAAAATCTGAATGAGTGGTTGCATACCAGCTCCTTTTATACCCGTATGTCCGGAGGAGTGGCATGCAAATTCCACTCGCCAATACTCATTGGCCTTTTTTCAAAAAAGCAGTTGTGTTTGGGGCTCTCAAGAGTGACTCCTAGTGTAACTACATCGACACAACTTCGAGTGAGTGACAGATAGGGAATGAATGTTATTGTATGGAAAAGTTCTGCATAAAATTCTACTTTTTGTGTTCCTCAGAATAAAAATGATAGCACTTGGAATGACATGAGGCTAAGTAAACAATGCCAAAATCTGAATTTTTGGGTGAACTTTTCCTTTTATCTTCAACAGCAGCACTTTGCCTCATGAAAATTGACCTGAGGGCACAAGAAAGTTTGATATAAATAATGTCTTTACTCTCAGTAAATGAATGTTTTGCATGTAAATATGAAACCTGGAATCTTCTGAAGCTAATTTCTGTGTGTCTGTCTCTGTCTATGAGTATTGTGCATGTTTGATCTGCACAAGTGTATGTACAGTAACTGCTTGTGTGTGTGTGTGTGTGTGTATGTGTATGTGTTTGTGTGAGCCCAAGGATGCTCCGGCAGCAGAATGTGGCTGATTATCCGGCACGGCCTTAAATGACACATGCTTGCATCATCACACGCTAGTCAGACAAAACAAACTGTTCACGTCTCGCTGGCGGCTTGTTAAGGGGGAGGATTTGCTCAACAGAATGTGAGAGCAATTTAGAAAATATCAACATTTCTCCTCTATCCTGAAGCAGGAATTACTGCATCGAAATCACTTTTGATTTATTCACAGAGAGGAACCATTTGGAAATAGTTGTGTGTATATGCAACTAAAAAAGCAATAATCCTTAATCAGCCTAAATTGAAGCTTTTAAAAAATGGAACTAATATGCAGACATTTATAAATCCATGTTTTGAAGTTCATAAAACAAGCATCAGATTTGGAATGAGTGGGTTTCAATTGAATTTTATTCAGTGAGATGTGAATATCATCAAATTTCTGCATGCTGTGATATTTTTGTGTCTCATCATCTCAGACAAAGCTTTCAGACAGGACTTTGCCATCTCCATACAGACGGATACTGCTGCCATCAAGCTAGAGTCTGTGGAATAGCATCCTGTACGCACCACCCCAGCTACAGCTACATACTACAGCTAAATACATTTGTCACTCATCTTCTGAGTGCTTAAAGGATAGTTACTCACCCACATTTTTTTTCCAAACCAGTATGACTTTCTCCATGGAATACAAAAGGAGATGTTAGGCAGAATGTAATGGACTGACTGCCTCAGTCCCCATTCTCTTGTATTGTACAGGGAAAAAAAGAGTAGTGTCAACATTCTTTAAAAATGTATCCACTTATTTTCTCAAAAGAAAGAAAGTCATACAATTTTGGAGCAATATACGGGTAAAGAAATTACAGACTTTTCATTTTTAGGTGAACTAATCCTTCAATGCAGTTTTATATACACAAGGTTTGGTTATTTACATCAGTGACAACCACATTCTACAACTAAATTCACTCATAAAAAAATATAAAAATTGATAATATCAATTGAATTACATCAAATGCCTGTTGTGTGAACAAAACCAAACTACTAGTTGTTAATGCAGTGACGGTATTTTTTTTATTTTTTATTTTTTTTACACTGACAGCTCATTTGAGGAGTGGAGCTAGCAGTTTACAAAATTAGATATAAATGTCTTGACTTATTTGTACATTTTGACACCAGTATGCGTCTCTTGACCACAGTTTCTCCCATCAGCCCTGCACTCTATGGCTCCATTTAAACCTGGCATTAACATGCATTTCTTGATCGAATCGCAATAAGATTATAGCATTTGATCTCACTGATTGCCAGATGTAAATGCATTTTGATGAGATTACTGAAACCACATTCGGAGGTGGTCAAGGACGGATTCTGACCACATTCAAAGAAGTTCTTGACTTAGTACCAGAAATTCATTTTTTTGTTATTCTGAAACAACCAACACACTCTCACAGAGAAATCGTACAATTTGGATTAATTTGAGTCAGCTAAATCTTATGAAAGAGTTTGGTTATACGAATTTGTACAACTTTTGCAACAGGCAATCAGGTGTCTCTCCCTTGTCTCCTTCTAAAACGCAACAAATACTTTCTTCCATTGTACAAAACAAAATCTTTATGCTTCTAATTATTATTACAGTCTCTACTCTATGGTTAGGTTTAGGTATGGGGTTTGAGTTAGGGCATAAAATTAATAAGCATGTACACAACGTCTGACACGCATAACTTTTGCTTACTTCTACCACATCAGTCATCCATTGTTAAAGTGCTGTGTTGCGGATTCTTAGATTTTTCTATTTACTCTGCCATCACACTGTGAACTGACACTGCAGTTTTGCAATGTTGTCACTTGATTTAATGAACAATGTCCATGAACTTTTCCATTTGACTACATATGGAAATGCCTAAAGATACCTTGTTCTTTAACTGTCAAAATGATGGAAAACATTTGAATTATCCATCATTTTTTTATTTTTTTTAATTTGCTAAACAATGGAGAAGTTTCAGTTACTGTAGCCTTTAATGTCATATGTAAGTAACATTTTCCAAATGTGAAATGTGGGAAATGGAGACGCACTTGACTGCAAGGTGTAAGTGCAATCCACGTAAAGATTATCCAGATAATATTCGGATAAAAAATGCATGTAAATACTAGGTGTAAAGGGGCCTAGGGGTGTTTGAAACCAACAGCTTAACGTGCATAAACATGGTGTCTCTGTTGATAGCAGTTAACTAAAAATTGGTGGACGAACACATCTAAGTTCACTAATATTACTTTGGTCAAACATATCAAACACCAGATGTGTTTGCAGCCACATGACCAAAAAGATTGATTTTGTTATTGCTATGTCAATCATATTTTTATTTTTTTTTAGGTGTGACTCCTGTATTCCATACACACAGCAAAAAATAATTTCAGGGGATTCACGCCCATTTGTCCTGCTCCCATTTGGGATACTATGTGATCTATGAGATATCGAGGAAGAAAGAGAGAAAAGGAAAGAAAGCAAAAAGAAAGAGGCAACAGCAAACAACACGGCAACAACAATAAGACAAATCCACCCCTCCTTGCGGCAAAAAAAGATTGCCCCAAAAAAAAAATCACAGAGTCTTCGTCAGAGTGCTGTAGCTCTGAATCTGGGCATGTGCGTAGAATTAACCTCATTTTGCTGCAGTGTGTTCTGTGCGTTTTACTGTGTGTCTAGTCGCAGACTTCATGCTACTGGCTCAGGGGTCTGTCTGCTAGTGCAGAGTGAAACAATAGACACAGTCTGCTAATGACTCCCTGGCTGCAGTCTGGGTACTTTTTGTGAGCATGCACTACATGTCAATTTCGGCTATGTGTTTCTTCTTTGAGTACGCTCATACGAGATCGTCTCAGCGCTAAGCTCGGCACTGTTCATCTTTTTTTGTCTTCTGTGATGGAGGGGAAAGGATTGCATCTTTTTGGTGAATGGAACTGGGATGGACTATGTTAGTGCCGGGACGTCGCCGTTGCCAGCTAGATGGCAGACCGTAAAAGAAAGACAAAGAACTTGTTCTTGTGACTTGTTCGCTTCGATGGGATTAAAATTTGGAATGAAACATGAGTGTATGGCTGAGCTGGTACAGTGAAGTTTACAGGAAATGGATAAACATTCTGCCATCGTGATGTATTCTCCCTGACAAGTTCAAGTCAAGGGTAGAATGGAGACAGGGGAGTGTAAATACACCCTTTTGATCGCTTCAGTGGCTTTTCCCCCAACTTTAAAGAGGAGATCTCTCTGCCGCTGTGGAAGAATGGTCAGATCCACGACTGGAGGTCTACTATTTGGACCAGCCATTAGAAGGATATGTAACATCAGTGGTACAGAAAACTGCTAGTCCCAGGAGGGCTTTAGTCAACCCAGAGAATCATAGTGCCTGTACATTACCACATGTGTTTGCGATAGAATGACAAAGAGAAAAAGGAAGTCCTTGTGGACAAAAATTATCATGTAAAGATGTACAAATACTGTTCATTGTTGTGGAATTCTCAAAGAAACAATAGACTCATTGACTTCAGTGAAGCAAGTAGTTTCTGTGTTGATTTTTAGTTTACATCTATCTCTGGATAGTTTAACGGCTGGAATTTTTTTTTTTTTATTAAATAATATAATAAAAGGACAGTAGTTATGACACCATGTCCCCCCATTCAAATATGTTCATGTGTATGCAAGTGTGTATTTGTGTGTGTATACTGTATGTGTGTTTTTTACTCTGTCACAGTGCATGATATTCAGAGGCTGTGCGGTGGAGTTTTAAGCTTAATTGCATCATCTTGGTGAAACAGGGTCATTAACCAAATTTTTGGTCTGTGACTGAAGGGGAAATAGATGTGTCTTGCTCAAAACAGATGAAAAAAGGAATATAATAATATTCAAACCATTAAATTGGCTTAATTTTAGATGATGCAATAAATTTGTATAGAACAAATGTCGCCCATCACACAGACTGAAAGTGGCACACCAGTCTGGCCTTTTTTGCATTGCACTCAAAAGTTTTTTTTTTTTTTCAAGCTTTGTGGATTTTCTATTTTCAGTTGTGTGTGTGCGTATGTGTGTGTGTATGTGTGTGTGTGGGGGGGCGGGTTTGGTTGGTTTTCGAGGAAATTTTTTTAGGAAACAAACTGGTCATTAAAAGGGTGTTATGCTATAAATGTGGTTTATGAGGACATTTCTAGTGTCCCCATAATTCAAATCGCTTAAAAAAACATACTAAACGATGTTTTTTTTTTGTTGAAAATGTAAAAATGCAGAACATTTTTGGTGAGAGTTAGGTTTAGGGGTAGGGTTAGGGGATATAATCTATAATTCATTCAGTATAAAAATCATTATGTCTCTGGAGAGTCCTCATAAGGATAGCCGCACCAACATGTGTGTGTGTGTGTGTGTGTGTGTGTGTGTGTGTGTAAGGGGACACTAATATACAGTGGCACAGAAAGCTGCATGGTTGTACGCACTGTGATTACCATGACTGGCCTGAGAAACATTTTTCCATTTTTCAGCAATCATGATGTGTGTCCCGTATTTCTGTCAGCTGTTTAAAATCAGAGCTAGCGATACCATAACTAAGTCTTTTAAGTCGAATTGCTAAAACATGTTTGCAAAATGGTCAGAATGAATTGCAACACTTAAGGATAGGGATACATAAGAACACAGAGAACAAACAGAGAGCTTAATGAAGGATATTCAGGATATTTACCTTCAATTAATTGAAAAAAAACACAACTTTTTTGTGAGGTAGCTTTGAGAAACTTCTAGTGCTATGTCATGTGAATAAGGAAAATAAAAATAGTTTTCCTAAAAAATGATGTCCACATATGTGGACAGTGGGACTACGTTGTGAAATGTTAAATAATACCAAGCTAAAGAAAGTCTGATTGTTTTTTTTTTATTTTTTTATTTTTTTATTTTTTATAAAATTGTTGATTATGTGTCCAGGAGTGTTGGTTATTCATGTTTTTGAGATGTCACAGATATTACATCAGAAATTAGCATAAATAATTCAGATTCAAAGTAATGGCCAGCATCATCCAATCACTGCCAACCATGTTAAAATAAAAACTATACATTCT
This sequence comes from Myxocyprinus asiaticus, assembly GCF_019703515.2. Lineage (NCBI taxonomy): Eukaryota > Metazoa > Chordata > Actinopteri > Cypriniformes > Catostomidae > Myxocyprinus > Myxocyprinus asiaticus. The sequence goes on from NC_059359.1 coordinate 39,066,715, forward strand.
AAATGATAACATATACTGTATGTACTGATTACCATTGTCCCATGTCTGCCAAATATGTTGTGTGGTCCAAACATCATCTAAAGCCTGAAACTGAACATTAAATAGGAAGTTTGGATTGAATGCACTTAGCTGCATAGAGGGCTATAGGATGTTTTCTTGCTCCTATTTAGTGCATGACTTAACCACCAGTGTGCTGTCTGTCTGCACTGGTCTCAAAACAGTTTGAAGTGCACCTTATTTTCAACCTAACTCCATATACAGCCTCTAAAAGCAACATCTTCCAGCTTTTGGATGCATCCATTGATTCTCAATGTGATAATGCACAGTAAACATAGGATATTTTAAATTAAGCTGAGCATACAGTCCACGTACGTGGTCAATGTGTTTAACAGCATGTCGTTTTGCAATAAATCACAAAAAAAATTTAAATGGCATATCGGATGCAACTAGAGACTCTAATCTTTTGACTCAAACAGGTTTTAATGTAAAAACTTAATTGGGCTTCTTACCAGATGTAGTTTTGTTTGCATTTCAACCAAACACAAAGTAGTCTGTGATCGACGGCATGTTGTTTGGTCACACGATTCTAAAAGTTTAGTGCGTCGAAAGTTTAACCTTTTACTGACAATACAGAGTCTCCTGAACTGAGAACAGCTGGTTTAAATAAAATTAAATTATGCGTTGCATATAGCAAAGCCAAATTACAACATCCACACATGCGGATGCGGGGTCACACAAGGTTAAGAGGGGTGAATAACTTGAAGCTTGATCATTTTTATGCATTCAGATGACGAACAATTGAGTCTGGTATATAAATGTTTTAAAGAGGATGCCGACAATTTAAATTGGACTCATAAATTGTAAATTGTTTTGCTGTGAAATGTTATACCTTCATGTGGGTAAGACTTGATGACAATGATTATCATGCACAACAAAGAGGCCTAACATGTACTGATTGCATGTAAGGCAACAGATGTTGCCGGAAATTAAAGTGATTATCCTTTCATTCTTATCAAATTACGATCACACACAAGTGGCTGTGTAATTCAAATGTAGAGACATTTTCTTTCACTTTTCCTGTTCTTGTGAAAACCCATCTGTCCTTTGAAAGCCTGAGGAGCATTCCATCTTCCTGCATTTCAAGAAACTCCTCAAGTTCAGGACATCATGCATTGTTTTTTATTCCCCCTCTGCTGGTGAGGTTTGTAATACAGCACCATAGCCGCAGAAGACAATTGCGTCTGGCCTTGATTGATGCTGGCCCTCTGCCAGCATACTGAAACCCTAGAGGCCTGTCAGTATGTGGAGGCCGACGCAATGGCAACTGATTTGACTGCAACTCTAACAGGGTAGTATGTCATTGTGTCACCAGGCAATTGAGGTTATTATGGGGCGGGGCAGACAGATGGGTCAGCAGACCGTGCCATCATTAGAAATGCAGGGCTGACCTACTTGAAACAGTCCATACTGCACTTGCTCACTCTCATCACCTCTCTAGACAGGCCGGTACTGGTAAGACATGCAGAAAAAAGGAACCATGATAGGATGAAACTATTGCTATTGAAATAAGGAAGTCATTATTGGAGAGTACTTGCTACAAAAAATGTTTGAACAAAATATAAACACAAACAGATAGAACTGGTTTTATGTGCTAATAAAGCTGGGAGCTGCAACACTGAAGGTAATTTATCAAAAAATTTACAGAAGAGGTGTAAATGGTTAAATCTCTGATAAACCTATAATAATGATTTATATTTTAGAGCTGTCAGGACGGATTTCACGGGAAATTGCATACATATGTCATTCGCCCGTGCGTGTTGATGTCATATCCGTACACAGATAAAATGAGCTCCTGCTTCTGTGTGTGGGAGTAGCGTGAAGCTGAAAGTTTGTTGTCACAACGAACAAGAAAAATTTACTATGGATCATTCAAAACAGCAAACCTCCGGGTAATCACCGGTTGTAAAAACCAAAAAACCCAGAACAGAGCAGAGTCTACAAGCAAAAAGGGAAAGCAACAGGGTCCATAATAAAACCCGAATCAACATTGGCTTGGCTTTTCAGAGGTGGCGACAACTGAAAGGATTTAAAAATGACCCAGAGATTGCTTTTTTACTCAACAGATATTTTATTGAGATGATTTATGCATAGTTGTGTAATCACACACACACACACACACACACACACACACACACACACACACACACACACACACACACACACAGTGAAATACAATAGTTATACTGTAATTGGTGCAGAACTTTTCACTTGCTAGCACACGTGTGTATTTTTCTTTATAACAGCAATAATTTATATAAATAAATCCTTTAGTCCTAGGCTTGCCAAGGACATGCGAGTCTTGAAATGTTGTTGACCACTGGTTGGTAACAATGGCAATCTAGAAATTAGTTACTACCATGGTCTATTTGGATAGAATATCCTGCAGTTATAAAAACTTTACAACGTTTGACCTTATCAGATTATCAGTCGTTATGTCTAATGTTAATGAACATTGCCTAACTTTTGTAATGTCATTTATTTCAAAACATCAATGTTTCCAATAAATCAAAACAACAGCATAAGATATGGCACTTACCTGCTCAGATATCATGTTTTCAGATATCTGTCTTTTCCTTTCTTTCATTATTTATTTGTCCATTCGCTCTGATAAGATGTCTTGTATCCATGTGTACACTGGTGCCTCAAACCACATTCATCCGTGCAGAGGAGCAGAGTTGAAGCACAACATGCATCATTACCAAAACAATCTTCCACAAGATGCAGGCAGTTTTATTTTTGAACTGCTAGAGGGCCAAAAGTTACATAGTGTAGCTTTAATCTACACATTGCTTATATATTCTTACAGTAAAAATTAATTACCAAAAGATGCAATTTGTTACCAATGTTTCCTATGTCATATTGGCAATATGAAGACAATTTCATATTCTGAATTTGTCTTATTAAATGGCAATTTATCCAAATATCCCCCAAAATATGGCAATAATCACAAGTCATATACAGAAAGTGTATTTTATTTTTCTAGGTAGGTTGTAGTAGGTTGATTTCCCTGAACATGTAAACACTGTGACTCTTTGTCACTGGTGAACTCCAAACTGCATTTTTGCATCCATGAAAGGAGACTTGTGTCTCTGAAGAACAAAAAATGGGCTTTTCCTAATCAGTGGGTGTTTTCAAACCAGGATGGATGTTTTTGAACTGCTTTACATGATTTGCCTACTACATTGAGATTCCCTACTTTCATTGGATAGTTTAGAAATGCCCATCCTGGTTTGGAAAGGCCCACTGATTGCTACATTGGGACTCCTTACTTTCATTGGATAGTTTAGAAATGCCCATCCCGGTTTGAATACGGCCATAGATTGGGAAACACCCATTATTGTTCTGCAGAGACATATACTTCCTTGAATGGGAGAAATTAATCTTTCACAAAAAGAGCCTTCCACAATACTGTTATGGAATGCCATGTTCCCTTCAGAGTACCCACATCAAGGGCTTTGCCATTCAGAGGGGGTAGGGAATAGGGATGCTCACTTTTGACTGGAATTCGCCAACTATTAAAATAATGTGAATTTGGCTACAGTTTTTGAACGCATGGGCACTTGCGAGCTCCAGTTTCTAAGTGAAATGTCCACAAAGTGGCACCAAGAGTGAGTTGTAAAGCGAGTTGTTTTTAGTTGGAAATTATTTAATACAGTGAAGAGCAATGCATATTTTATTAACTGTACCCTCAAACACAAACCCCAAGCCTAAACATAGCCATCAGTAGAGTATATATGTAATCTTAAAGATTACTTACTGGTTCCAACACAGAATGAAAACCCATGTCTACAAGGCAATTGACTCAACTCATCAGTCTTGCCACAGGAAGAGGTAAACACTCTTGAATTGAGGCAAATATGTCTGATGTGAGATGCCGCTTGTCAGTAATTGTAAGAATAGGGTCAATGTCAGTATACCGGAACATTCGGTAGCAATATGTTGAGTTCCTGTGTAATCATGTTGTTCCGACATGGCAACACTGGGCATACCAGTGACGTGTGATTGGAGAGGGACTATCAGTTTGACCATTGACAAATGGGGGAGTGCTGAGAGAGGTTTCAACTTGGTGCGTTAATATCGAATTCCAATAATGTGTGGTTACATGGCTTCAAATGCAGCTCAACCAATCAGAGTTTAGAATCAGAACAGTCCACTTTCTAATAAACAAATGTGGGTTTTTCTGATTAGAAATAATCAGAAAGAATTTGCTAATGTGTCATGCAAAAAGACGGAACAGAAATTGCACAAATGATAGTAATAAATGTTATACAAGTAGACCTATTTCATCCACCAATTTATGTTATTAATGAAATTGTAAAGTTTTTCCAAAAACTAAAGCCCTAATGAACCCAAGGCATAAATGGCACTGTGATTTAATTTGCATTTAATTTGCATTTTCCCCTTAAATATTACAGATGCATTTCTCTAATGTAAATGTAATGGAGATCATTAATTGCTGTAGAAAGAGCACACAGTCAAGTGCTCCAATGTATTGCAAGCAGTTACAGTCACTGCATGGGCAATATCCTGAAATATTTTTTTATATGACTCACTAGTGTATTACAGGAACAGTAATGCTTCCTAGAGAGCCAATGTAGTTTGTTTCTTTGTGAGATCAAATAACTCCATTAAAGCAAAGGAAGGGAAACCATCACTTGTACATCTGAACTAACTTATCATTTTCAAAGCTAGGTTCTCTTGGAAGTGTGTTTGTGTATGTGTGCATATTGAGCTGTAAGCAAAGACAATGCTATGATTATAGAGTTCATGCATGGATTATGCACTGCACCCTTAGGTTAACCTTGAACATTGAACTGAAACCAAAATTCCTGTATATTTATATGTAACTTTTTTTAAATGTATACTAATTCATTATTTGTATAGGCCAGGGGTCGGCAACCTTTTTGACAAGGGGTGCCATTTTTTTATTTTCCTGGTCAATGACTGTGCTGACACCATGCGCATGTATGTGATTTTCCATAGTTTGAGTCCACTTGTGAAAATGTTTCCATTTTGCATTTTTCTATTTTAACTGTTTATTTTTCATTCCAAATGATATTATCAGCATAACAGTTTGAGTGAAAATTTTGTGCAAAACCGGCATGTGAAAAATCTTACATGTGAATTTCACAGAGCATCTTATGAAAGTGCTTTAATGATTTTTTCCCCTTTTTCTCCCCAATTTAGAATGCCCAATTCCCAGTGCACTCTAAGTCCTCGTGGTTGCCTCCGCGTCTGAGACCGTGGCATGCCCATCTCGGGACTCGAGTCTGAAGCTGGGACCGCCGTTCTCCACCTGAACGATTTCAGGCAGTTGAGCACCAACTGCGCGTGCTCGCTCGTGAGGCGTGCCATCTAACTCCAATCCGAGAAAAGAGATGTTCTGAACTGGGGAGAGCTTGCTCTTTTCCCAGTTGACCTGAAGCCCCAGCCGGCTGAGGTGCCTGAGCACCAGGTCCCTGTGCGCCATAACAGATCCAAAGAGTGAGCAAGGATTAGCCAGTCATCGAGATAGTTGAGGATGCGGATGCCCACTTCCCTTAGTGGGGCAAGGGCTACCTCTGTGACTTTCGTGAAGACGCGAGGCGACAGGGACAGACCGAAGGGGAGGACCTTGTACAGGTACACACGGCCCTCAAAAGCAAACCGCAGGAAGGGCCTGTGTCAAGGTAAAACCAACACATGGAAGTATGCGTCCTTCAGGTCTACCGCCGCGAACCAATCTTGATGCCGGACGCTCACTGAAATGCGTTTTTGCGTCAGCATCTTGAACGGGAGACTGTGCAAGGCCCGGTTCAGGTCCAAGATTGGCTGCAACCCACCACCTTTTTTCAGTACGATGAAGTAGGGGCTGTAGAATCCCTTCTTCATCTCGGCTGGAGGGACAAGCTCTATCGTGTCCTTCCACAGAAGGCTTGCGATCTCTGCACGCAGGGCAGCGGTGTTCTTGCCCTTCGCCAAGGTGAAGCGGACGCCATTGAACCTGGGTGGGCGCCTGGCAAACTGAACCGCATAGCCGAGTCAGACAGTCCGGTTCAGCCATCACGACGGGTTGGAGAGCGCAAGCCACACCTCCAAACTCCGGGCGAGGGGGACCAAGGGAAATCGTTCCCGCAGTCTGTCAGAACCGGCCTGGCGTGGGTGTGTTTGTGCCACAGCTGGGCGCGCGGAGGCGGGGGGGCCGCCCCTGGAACGCCATACCTGCCACAAAGGAACGGTGGCTGGCGGTCATGATAACGACAGCCTTGAGCACCGGATATGTGACCCAGGGAATAAGGAAACCACTCTTTTATTGAAAATTTGGGTAAAAAGGGAACAAAAGATTCTCCTCCCGGCCCTCCACTGGGGGATGGAGTGGTCTGTTCACCACCTCCACTGCAGCAGGTCTCCATGTCCCTGTGTCACCCATCTCAGGGGCGCTTCGAAGCCTTTCTTGAGTTCTTGGTGGCGGGTCGTGAGACGGGAGGCATCTGCTTCCTGCGGTTGGCTCCACAGCATGGCCGGGCCGCGGGGGCAGGTTGCAGTAGAACCGGTGTTGTTGCCGCAGGGGGACGCCCTTGGCCAGAGCAGACAGGGTGCGGGGTCTTGATCCGTGCCGGGGCAGGATGTGCTGAATAGCCTCCATCTGCAAAGTCCTTGACGGTGTCGCTGAATAGGCCAACCTGGGAGATGGGGGCATCGAGGAATCGTACCTTGTCAGCCTCCCTCATCTCGACCAGGTTGAGCCAAAGGTGGTGTTCCTGGACCACGAGGGTCGACATTGCCTACCCGACAGACCGTGCTGTGACCTTCGTCACCCGGAGAGCGAAGTCAGTCGCCAAACGCAGCTCCTGCATCAATCCCGGGTCAGAACTACCCTCGTGCAGATCTTTTAGCGCCTTGGCTTGGTGTACTGGCAGGAGAGCCATGGCGTGCAGGGCGGAGGCGGCCTGTCCAGCGGCACTGTAGGCCTTAGCCACGAGAGACGACGTAAGCCTACAGGCCCTGGATGGGAGTCTCGGGCGGTTCCGCCAGGTGGCGGCCCTCTGCGGGCACAGGTGCACTGCAACCGCTTAACCACCTGGAGGATCACCGAGTACTCAAAGATGGCCTTTTCTCAAAGATCAGAGGTGTTTGGGGCTCCCAAGAGTCCCTGGTGTCGCTACATTGACACAATGTCGAGTGAGTGACAGACAGGGAACCTGTCCTTTTGCACAAAATGAGTTAACACAGTTAATGTCTCAAATTTGAATAAACTCAGATTTTTGAACCCCATGATGTGGGTTTATGATTTCTATTTTAATCTTTTAATGTAATTTTGAATATAGCCATGGTTTAAGGAGGGTGTACCCTTATTACATCACATGCTGTTCTGAAAGTAAAAAGAAACAAATGAAACACGGAATGTAGGCTGTCATCCCCGCAGCCTGACCGAAGCAAAACGGGTGCATTTACTTGTGCAATTAACCGAAAGTGAAGCGCTGCTGGCTTGTGATGCACGAATGGCTTGCAGGTGCTGCACGAGTGTGTTGGGTATACTGCAGTCTTTTCACATTTTAACTCTTTGTTTAGCCTCCCATTCAGCTCATGAAAACGCTGCGTGATCATGAGGAAGGATTACATCAAGATGTAGATTGTAATGCAGGTGCATAATTTCATATGAATAAAATAGTCTACTCCTCTCTTTCCTCTCTCGTCATTGCTGGCGTGCCAGTGATTACCCCTCCTATACCAGTGGTCGGAAACTAATTTGTTGCCGACCTCTGGTATAGGCTATGTTCTGCTGGCTCTTATTCATGTCAGTCAAGGAGGTCTATTATACCTGGATGAAACATTGTGGGGTTAGCTGAGGGTTTTTTCTAGCCCACTGATATGACTGGAATCTTCATCTCATATCAATGTACACCATTTTAGACACATTAGCCAAAAGTAGCCTACTATTCATGTCTTTAGGTGAAAAAAACTTTTTGTTTGGGAAACAATTGATTTGTGCACCTTTAAAGCAAAATAGAAATTAGAGGAAAAACATTTTGTGCAACAATGTATGTGTATATGTTATATACAATATTATAAATAGCTGATATTATTTTAAAACCTCCAGTGGCCTTATACAAAACATCTCTCAGGACCATTAGCTTTGATGAAGTAATTTCTGCATGACAGTTTTTCAACTTGTAAAATCACTTAACTTGACAAGTCACGCCAAACAAAATCAACCAATCAAAGGCATCCATATCTGATTCAGTTCAGTAATATCAGAAATGCTGAGCTGCTTCAAAAGCTCCAGACACATTCAAGATTTCACATCGTGACCAGTTCAGGCCCACGTCAATCTAACACCTGATATAAAAATAAACCACGTCCAAACAGTTGGGTATTTTTTGCTTTTACTCGTTTCTTTTGGGCTGCATTAATGTGATGGTGTTTTTTTGGTCATACATCATCCATACAGGTGGAGCTTCATCTTCCCCAGCCTGCTGATGACAGACGACACGATCGCTGGGAGAACAGGCCTTTAATTCAATGTGCAATCAGTTTGATGGACAACCTCTCAGCCGAGCGGTGATGAATACAACTCCAGTATTTCATACCTGTTTTTATTCTGTTTGTGTGTCTGCAGGTGCTCTTCTACTGCACCAGAATTTGTTTGAGCAAAACTGATGCAAAAGTGCACTGGACAACACATCATTAAGAACCTATTTTTAAATTTCAAAATAAGATGCACGACAGAAGTGCTATCTACTGAATGCTTTACAGTGAGTTTATTCTGCATATCTGGATCCATTCAGTGTTGTGTAAAATGTTTGTGATTTCCTTTGCATCTTACTTAAAAATAATATACAAACAATATTTCCAAAGACCAGAGTTGAAACTGAAAAACAGCAAGAAGCAACCAACGACTAAAGATGTCAGTTTAACTCATGTATATAGACAAATAAAAAAAATAAATAAAAAAACATGTGGCTCCCCAGTCTACAGATTTATAAACCTGAAAAATGGACGGCTAAGGATTATAAACCAATAGAAAAAATAAACAACATGTTGACTACTAAAGCCACTTTTTGTCATGTAAATTCTTTAATGTCAATGCTTTATTAATTTGCCACATTAATCCTGTTCCCACTGCCCCCATTTTTTGAGCTCAGACCTGAATTGGACATGCTCAATATTAATGGCTGTTGTTCATCACCTTTATATTTTATTATATTATAGTCATAATTGTGGTCTATTTTGACAGAAGACACTTATAAGTTTGTTGCCCAGATGTCAGAATTTATTAAAGTCATAAAGAAAAACAGTTATAAAATCTCAAATTTATAGGAACTGATCTGGAAATTATTTTCATAATATATTTTTTATGAAATTATAAATTACACTGGCCTTAAAAGAAACTAGAGACACAATGGAGCTCAAGCCACAAGTCTGATAATGTTATATTCTAAATCTGAGGTTTTATGAAACATGATTTAAGACCATACCATTTTTTTTAAAAAGGAAGTCTACAAAAGGAATGAAATGTAAAAAAATAGGTCAAACATTGACCCTGTTTTTTTTTATTTTTTATATGCTGCTTCATTCATGTTTTTGTCTGCAGTCTGTAAGCCATTCACACCTGAGAGACAATGATGTGCTCTAATTATTATTGTTTTGTCTACATTTTGCCTATTGCCTAATCCTATTATATGTCTGCCATAGTAACACCTATATTGACACCCAACACTCACCTTTGTTGTTGCATCAAATGTCTTTCTTAGAAACAAGTATACATTTACTATATATATATATATATATATATATATATATATATATATATATATATATATATATGTATTATTATTTTTTTTTTTCTTACATGGATTCGTTTAACAAATTCCATCATAAAATACAATAAGAGAGGGTAACAGGTTAATACTATGGCGAAGGTTAGCATGCTGGCATTAGCTTAGCTCCATGTCAGCTGAGTGTAAACAATACAAATTAAACATAACCTACTGCATTTATCTTCCTTTCAATTATCAATGAGTGGTTATAACAGCTCTTTTTACTAATCTCATGTGTATCTCATACATAGAAAGAAGCAGAAAGCATAATATTTTCTTCAAGTATACAGACATCAAACCAATAAAAATGGCAGCAATTGCTTGAAAAATATAGCCAAACCATATATTTTCATAATCGTCTATTTATTCATGACATATTTCATCTGTCTAAACATTATTATTATGATTTACAGTTTTTAATCCTACTATTTTAAGGGATGAGGACACCTGTCGTGATCGCTGATGTAATAACCTCTTCTTCTACAGTCCATATTTGGAACATATCTGGAGCTATAGTGGCCTCTGTCTTCCTGGTTGAATGGAAAATACACTATTTGAGAGTATTCGAGTGCTGTAGTGCTTTAGATCATAGGTGTGGGAACAAAGTTTCGTCAGGGGGTGCTGCAATTTAGGCAGACAATTTACACATCATGCATGTGCAATGAAGGCATCAGATAACCACATGTCTATCACTGTACATACACACACACAATGCAAAGAAACATTTTAACTGGCAATTAAGTCATTTAGTAAGCCAGCCAATGCATTAGTTACATTCTACCTCATTCAAAACTGTTGTTGTGTCAGTGTAAATGAGAAATAACCATAAAACACAATATAGTTGTTCAGACAAAATAGCTATTAAAATGAACTCATATGCTATCATATTAAGCTAACAAGAAATGTCCTACCTGTTATTTGAAGACCCCAAATGTGGCTTTGCGCTCAGAGGTGTTGCTAATAAATGTCTTCATGAGATTTTTAGTATCCAAGCGATTCGTGTTAAATGAAAACAAACACCAGAAGATGAAGTTTTTGCTCAGCTGAGGTTTTAGCACGTTCTGCAGGGCGACAAATCATGAGAACACTAAAGCTCTAACCTGTACTGCTTTTGTGTGTGTTTGTGTAAATGATTAAAATTTCAAAGGATGAGCTTATGCATGAGTAAAGCACAATATTCTGAAAAAAAAAAAAAAAAAAATGTAATATTGAGGATTGATTCATTTGTTTTTATTCATATAAACTGTAATACTACACTACAATATTTATTATTAAACAACAGTATTGATACAATAACACAATTTAATCATAATGTATAGTCAAATTACTGTATCATTGCTAACGATAACTTTTTTGCTTTTGTTCAAATAAAAGAAAAAAAGGGAGAATAAAAAGTTCACTAGTACCAGCACCATCACAAGGGCTCTCTTCAGTTCGGCAAAGCCCTGCCCACAAGCATGACAAATTGCTTCGAAACGGGACACGATTTTTATTAACATAACTGATATACTGAAATTGAAATTTGTATTATATATACTGCATAAATACAATGAAATATATGAAATCTCATTGATACTGTTTTCCAGTCTTGCTTACTAGGGGGTGCTTCAGCACCCTCAGCACCCCCCTTCCTGCGCCTTTGCTTTAGATTGCATAAATTGGTAGAAAATGTACATGAATTACATTACTGTCTAAAGAAATATATAAAAATCCATCATAATTTCTACAATTTTGTACACTTTTGGACTAAAGGATCTAATGGAGGTTGTTTAGTGAAGCCATCAAATGACAAGTATACTGGATCTTACATGATTGGAGATGTTTTTTTGTTTGTTTTTTCAGTATTATAATACAAATGTTCTGATGTTTACTCTTTACATAAATTATGGAAATACGTTTGTTACAACATATTGATCATGAAACAGCTTTCAGTCATCAAAGCATGAAATTTAGAGCTTTCAAATTATGTATTGGTCTTAAAGACTACTTAATAAACAACCATTTAAAAATGTAGTTAATATAAACAAGCGCTTAGGTGGTTCTGTAGGGACCCACCAGAGGTTATTAATCTTCATTTGGGGGGCTTTCCTGACAAATACTGATATGTGTGGCTTTTGCTAACATAACCCACTCCCCCAATACCAGTTGAGTATTACATTATTAGGGCAAATTCAGATTCAAATTCTACTATTGTAGTGACCTGAATTCATTAGAAGTGAGTCATACTGACTAAATGCTTTATAATATATGCATTTGGATGGTTGAAAATATATCCATGGATTTGTATTGAGTACTTGGGGGAATTGTGCCCTGTTGATCCTAGAGTACTGCAATTAAATTACATTTTTTAATGATATGCTTTATTCAAATTGCCTCAGTCCCTAGTGGACCACCTTAGACAGGTGACTTATTGACTTAGGAGTTTGTGCATTCAAACATGGCATTAAAATGATGTTTGCGTCAACAGATTTTAGTGATCCACAAACATCTTGAATATACATGTGCTTACCTTTTTACATCAAACCAGCACTAGCATGACATCCATTAGCCATGCATGATTGCACTTGTGAAGATATTCAGCTTTTAAAATTAGCTGCAGATAGCTGATATCCTTAGAGAACATGTATAATGTGGATTATTGCTGACTGGTTGATCTTGTTTCTTGCCATCTGTGACTTCCAAATTCTGGGTGAAGCTACATGGGTGTGTTTTATAATTAAAGTGAGAGTTTTAGAATGCTCATTAACACCTTCACAGCTTTCCAGTTAACACAGCTTACTTTAGAAAGAGTTATTCAGGTTTCACTGAATTTGAAATTAAAGTTCAAATTTGCAGTTGCTGGAACAGCTTTACACTTGCTAAACAAGTTAGCATTGATGCTACATTAGGAAACAAAGGTTTGCTTTTTTGCAGAAATGTGTTTGAAAAGCTGCACTGCCACACTTACATATATATATATATATATATATATATATATATATATATATATATATATATATATATATATATATATACATACTGTGGCTGTACCATGGTGATGATATTGAAAGGTAGTCGATGTTGTATATACCATGGTACTAAATTATTACCATTTGTTTCATTTTCCATGGTATTTACATGGTACTCCAAGGTACAAATATAGTACATGTCCTAAAAACATTGTATTACAATGGTACGGTTTGGTAGCTTTTTGTTAGTGACTTCCGCAGTAATACTGAAACAATACTGAAATCGTCCTGGTTACTTTCATAACTTCAGTTCCCTGATGGAGGAAACGAGAGGTTGTGTCGATGTAGTGACACTAGGGGTCATCCTTGGGAGCCCCAAACAACTCTGATCTTTGAGAAAAGGCCAGTGGGAATTGGCGAGTGGAATTTTCATGCCACTCCCCCGGACATATGGGTATAAAAGGAGCTGGCTCGCAACCACTCATTTGTCACTCCCGAGGGGAAGACACCGTGTAGACCACACCCTGCCCGAAGGGGAGGTAATTTTTGGAAATACGTCACATGGTCTTACTGAGTTTTGTCGGTCCCCGTGGTAGGTCCTACCCAGAGGGGACGGAGCTCTACAGAAATGTTGACCGGTGGCAGAGGGGACTCTGCCCAAGGAAGATGTGGGTTTACCAACGGGATAACCCTCTCGTGGAAGATACATCACACGGGGTTACAAAGAGGAAACCAGCACATGTGGAGCACTCCGAATCGACTCCAATGCAGCTGGACCACCTGGGGGTGGATTCTCCACTCTCCCCTGTGGCGGCGGGTGAGTTGCGACATGCGACGCGAGCACAAGCCGCCTTGGCGGCTACTGTACGTTACCATCGCCATGTTGTCCGTCCGGACTAACACGTGCTTGCCCTGGATCAACGGCCGAAGCCTCCGCAGGGCAAGCAACATTGTGAGCAACTCGAGGAAGTTGACATGCCAACACAGTCGCATCCCTGTCCCAGAGCCTGCGGATGTGTGCCCATTGCACACAACGCCCCAGCCATGCTCGGAGGCATCTGTCTTAACCACGACGTGCCTGGGGTACTTGCACTAAGGGGACACTGAAAGGTGCCCGCCACGACCTCGTGAGCTCCTCATGCACCTCCGGGACGAAAGGGAACAGGGGTGGGCATGGCTGTGAATGGCGCTCCGAGACCAGGAACCAATTGTAAAGCCGCGAGGGTTCAGGAGGAAGTGGAGGATTCCACTCCAGCCCGACGCTCGCAGCTTTCTGGGCAAGCATGGCCGCCAGCTCCACGTCGGCCTGCGACTGGGCGACCACACCCGAAGGTGGGAGTCCAGTTGAGTCCTTAGCGTCAGACTGGACCAGTCCGCTCTCCGATGCTGCAATCGAGAGCTCATCCACTTCGTGAGTGCTGAATGAGATCGCAAACTCACCCTGAGATGAGCCGGAGGTCTCATCCCAGAACTCGACCGGGGCAAATGAGCGTAATGGGGAATGGGAGGTCCGTGGGGAGTTACCCAGCAAAGCAGCTCCCATCAGGGTCCCCAAATCGCCCCCAGTGCTAACCGACGCGGCCTCAAACCCGTAGGTAGAAGCACTGCGGCAGGAGCTGCTGGAGTGGCTTTCCCTTTGAAGAAGGAAAGCCGCGACCGCAACGTTGCCATGGTCATGTTCTCGCAGTGAGTGGTTGCGAGCCAGCTCCTTTTATACCTGTATGTCTGGGAGAGTGGCATGCAAATTCCACTCGCCAATTCCCTTTGGCCTTTTCTCAAAGATCAGAGGTGTTTGGGGTTCCCAAGGGTGACCCCTAGTGTCACTACATCAACACAACTTTGAGTAAGTGCAGATAGGGAACTACTATATTCAGTATGAAGAAAATATTCCAGTTTCCATACCTGGGTGATGCATCACTTCATCTTAGCATTTATATTTCTTGATGCTATGGGTCACTGGCAAAGTATAATGTCAACATTTAATTTCAAATATAGAACACTCTAGAAAGTGTTTATTTTACTACATCAATATTACACATTAGATTACATGCTAGATCAATCATACAACCAAATCTTGTAGTTTAAGGCCCATGTGAATCCCATGTGTGTGCATACACACACATTTTTTATATTTTTTTATTTATTTATTTTTTTCTGACCGCAGAGATCCATCTTGGTGTCCAGAGTGTTTGCAATTACTTTGACTGCTTGGGGTGGTAGCACTCTGGAGAAGATAAAATCTAGGGGCATAATAACTTGGTACCTCTTTAAGATTCAGGACAATCTTGTTATATGCAGCTCTCCTCTGACCTGGATGAAGAAATTAAAAACGTTTCTGATTTACTACAAACCATCTCTCAAATACAACACCTCAGATATGAGAAGCTTTTACCTTAATTTTCGTCACTGATTAAAAATAAAATTTCAATGTCAAGACTTGATGTATTTCACTGTGGGTAGAATTTGGTTTATTCTTGTTAGCAGCATGAACACACAAATTTGTGAATGTGTGCTAGGGATTTGTGGTAACTTAATCGGACCCCTACAGCGGTATTCTTAATGTCGATGAATATCCTGGAAACAAGAATGCTATTTGAGTGTGAATTAATTCTGGGAATTCAGCTCTTGTTTCATTCTTTTGCTCTCAATTATATAACTGGTTGGTATACATAATGTAAATGAAACTTCTGATTCCAGAATATCAGCACTGTGGATATGAACACACACTCATCTCAGTTTACATTTCACACTATGTCATACTTTCTCCATCACAGTAATTTACTTTACTAGAGACATCTCTATATTTCTTCTTCTAGGCCAAATATATTGCAGTATGAATACAGTAGGTCACCCCAAATAATCGTTATGTAGCTCATTTTCATACAGTGACAGCTCAAAAAGTACCAATTATAACAGACTATCTGTTTGTTCAGTCAATAGAAGATGGAGGGAGTTTTCTGGAATCTGTTTGAAAACAGTGATTATTTTTGCATTACCGTTTGGTGGCACTAGTGGCACAGAAATGACACATTTCAGATCCGCCAAAGCTCAGATACCGTGTCGACCCGTTGTGCTAGGTTTGTCATTGGCATTGGTTCTCGTGTGTTGTAACCAAAAAAAAAAAAAAAAATCTGTTCAAATATCCAGAGAATGGAGGTGAACTATTCTTCAGAAGAATATTCAGAAAATATTATGAAATAAGTGGCGATATTAACTACTCTCATTTCTTATTTTTGTAAAATTTTACCTGACAGAACTAAGAACCTGCGTGACTCCTAATGAGGCAGGGAAGGTTTGTTTACCACTCATCACCTGTTCGCAGCTTTGTCCAATTTGTTAGTGGCCTCTGCCTTCCCATGCAAACATGATGAAACAGTTCTCTAGTCACAGGCAAGCTTCAGGTGTGCTTCACCAAACATGTTGCACATTCCCTGCTGGCTTATTAAAAGCATATTTGCATTTCATATTTGTTTCCAGACTTCACAAGGTCCTTTTTTTGGCCTCTCTCCCACAACATGAGCCAGGGAGAGTATAGATTAATGACCATACAGAGATTCTCATTTGACACGGAGTCACTTTAGTTTAATTCAAATTGCAAATCAGGTACTGCTTTGAGGCAAAATGTCAGCCTCTGAATGCACTTTACTTACAAGTCCTGCTCGAGAGTTAGACAAGAGATCAGTTAATGTTTGTTCCCAGAGGATAATAATACTGGCAAGAAAATAACATTCCCATTATCTGTCACTGTTGAATTTGTATTAATTTTCATTTGTTTCAGATGCAGAAAGCACTTACAATTGTGCAGCTTTAAAATGTCTATCAGGAGATGTGCCTCAGTTTACTTAAGTGGCTTTAATTAAATGAAACAAGATATTCTAATATCACTATGAATCCCAAATGTAATATATATATATATATATATAATTTCATTTTTAATATTATTAGTTTTTTATGGGTTCTACCAGAATGCTGCTGTAATTTCAGGCCCGTGTGTAAGCTGTCTAGGGAGATTTTGATCCTGGTGAAATGCCAGGGGCCGAACAGGTGGCACTGCTGTGAAAGTATTCATGTTTAACTTGTCTGTTCCCCAAAGCTGCAGGTCTCTAAGCCCTGTTGGAATGTGACAGAGAAGTAAAAGAGCATGTGACCTTGTCAAAACTTTGGAAAGAAGTCAGAAGGTATAACTCCAGAGGATTTGATGGAGGTTAGCTCTAAGGCCTAATCTCAATCTCAGCTGTCACAACTTCTGCAAAGACATCTATATGTGAAAACTACACAGTCGTATGAAATGGTTCTATTTGGGCCTGGAGCATAGTGGAATTTGATTGGTTAGGGATTACCGGGAAAAAAGTCTGACATAAAAATCCATATCATGATTTAGGTTATTCCATCCAATGCCTGCCTATCAGATCTGTTAGAAAATGTTTCAAATACTGTGAGTAATATATAAATCCATTTCAGACTTCAAAAACATTCTTGATGATCTCAAATTAATTGTAAATACGTTAACTTACAGTATATTATTAAAATCAAATGCACATGAGTTTTAGAACTAGGTAAACCCTAGCACCTTAACATGAGAGAATAAATGACATTATTACAGTTGTCTCTCTGGAATACTCGATTCTGATTAGTCAATGGCGCCATCTAGCAGTCTGAAATTTCCGAGTAACAACTTCACATCTGAGGGGTTAAGACATACAGGTTCGGACTGGTCTTCTGGGTGTTGAGAGTCATCTTTCCTATGCCACTTGTCACTCTGTGATCTCTACAAGAAAGACAATAAAATAATTTCAGCTCATATTAATGTTTCATGTCCATTTATTTATTTATTTGAAAATTAGTCTTGTAATAGCTGGGTAAAGAGCAGTCAGACTGTCATTTTCACAAAATAAACACCAACAGAACATCGACGCAAACTGCAGGTGCAAATCAGCTGTTCAGCTATTACTTTCTTCTCACATAATAACATAATTTCAACGTGAATCAATTTCCCTATCTGTCACTCACTTGACGTTGTGTCGATGTAGTGACACTAGGGGTCACTCTTGGGAGCCTGAGACACCTCTGGTCTTTGATAAAAGGCTAATGAAAATTGGCAAGTGGTATTTGCATACCACTCCCCTGGACATACGGGTATAAAAGGGGCTAGTATGCAACCATTCATTCAGATTTTCTCTTTGGAGCCGAACGGTCGATGTTTACTGAGCTGACTGTTCATTCACCTCTGCTGGATCTGACGGCACATTTCAGCAGCTTCTCCCTACTTTGCACTGGTGCACTGCAGAGAATGCCCCTGGGCGCTTCGGCAGAAAAAAGAGAGTATATTTTTCTAAAAGAGTATATTTCTCTAAAAGAGCGGCACACACAGAACGTCTTTTTAAAGACGCATCTTTTTAGAGATGGCTTTCTGTTTGTGTGTTATTCCTGGTTGCAGGCCTTACCTCTCAACTTACGATGGTCACGATCACTGTCTTTCGTGTCTGGGCACGACCCACGCAGAGACAGCGTTCATGGATGGATCATGTACTCACTGCGAGAACATGACCATGGCAACGTTGTGGTCGTGGTCCCATTGGGGCCCCAGCAGCTCCCCGCCTCGGTCCTTCTACCTACGGGTATGCGGCCATCGCGGCTAGCACTGGGGGTGATTTGGGGACCCCAATGGGACCACCTCCACCGGGTATCCCCCCCACGGACCTCCCATTCCCCAGCACGCTCGTCTGCCCCGATCAGGCTTCCAGATGAGTCCGCCGGCTCGTCTCATGGCGAGTTCGACCTCTTGTTCGAAGCCCGTGAAGCTGATGAGCTCTCGAGCGCAGCATCGGAGAGCAACTCATCCAGTCGGATGCAGAAGCCTCAGCTGGGCTCCCCCACTTGGGTACGGTTGCCCAGTCACAGGCTGATGCGGAAATGACAGACATGCTTTCCCAGGCAGCCGCGAGTGTCGGGCTAGAGTGGAACCCTCCGCATGAGGAGCTGACAAGATCATGGGAGGCAGCTTTTACTGGCCGGTCCCGCTCTTTCAGCTCCCTCGCCCTCACTACCCTCGATGGCTGGGCGGTGGACCTATGGGGATAAGGTGCTCGCGGTGCACCTATGCCCGCAGAGCACCGCCACCTGGCGCGGACACCCAAAGCTCCTGTCCAAGGCCTATAGGTTTACATCGTCCCTGACAACCAAAGCCTACAGTGCCGCTGGACAAGCCGCCTCCGCCCTGCACATCTTGGCTCTCCTGCAAGTCCACCAAGCCAAGGCGCTAAAGGAACTGCACGAGGATATTTCCACCCCAGATTTGATGCAGGAGCTGCGCTCGGCGACCGACCTTGCTCTCCGGTGACGAAGGTCATGCCGTGGTCTCTCGGGCGGGCAATGTCAACATTAGTGGTCCAGGAGCACCACCTTTGGCTCAACCTGGTCGAGATGGGTGAGGCCGACAAGGCACGGTTCCTTATTGCCCCCATTTCCCAGGTTGGCCTATTCGGCAACACCATCGAGGACTTTGCCCAGCAGTTCTCGACAGTGAAGCAGCAGACGGAGGCTATCAGGCACATCCTGCCCCAGTGTGGCTCAAGATCCCGCACCCCGCCTGCTCGTCGCCAAGGGCGTCCCCCTGCGGTGACTTCACCGGATCTGCTGCAGCCCACCCCTTTGGCCCGGCCCCGGCATGGAGCCCACTGAAGGCTTCGAAGTGCCTCTGAGACGGGCGACCCAGGGACAATGAAACCCACCTTGGAGCTGGTAAGCAGACCACTCCATCCCCCGGTGGAGGGCCGGGAGGAGAATCTATTGTTGCTTTTTCATTTAATTTCGCCACATGCCCAAGTGGCTGCGGTACCCAACAGTTCAGCAAAAGAGCAGTTTCCTCGTTCCCTGGGTCATGTACCTGGTGTGCATGGCCGTCATCATGACCACCATCAACCTTTTCATCTTTTCAATTTGGCGCTCCAGCGGCAGTCTCCCCGCCACTGCGCGCCCAGCTGTGTCACAAATCCACCCCGATGTGACAGTCTCCATGGGTCACGAGGACAGGCCTCTTCCTCCCCCATCCCAGGCTGTTCCGGGGGTGGTCACAAGGAGCCAGGTAAGTGCTTCGATGTCCCTTAACTCAGCACAGGCCACAACATAGAGTGGCACCTCGGGCTCTGCCCCACCACGAGGCCCCACCTGCTGGTATGTCTGATGAGATTGAACCCTTGGTCCCCCTCGCCCGGAGCATGGATGCGTGGCTTGCACTTTCCAATCCATTGCGATGGCTGATCCGGACCATGTGACTCTGCTATGCGATTCAGTTCACCAGGTGTCCGCCCAGGTTCAGCGGCATCCACTTCACCTCGGTGAAGGGCGAGAACGCTGCTACCTTGCGCGCGGAGATCGCAACCCTCCTACGGAAGGATGCGATAGAGCCTGTCCCTCCGGCCGAGATGAAGAAGGGGTTTTACAGCCCCTACTTCATTGTACCGAAAAAAGGTGGTGGGTTACGGCCAATCTTGGACCTGCGAGTACTGAACCGTGCTTTACACAGACTCCTGTTCAAGAGCGTCCGGCATCAAGATTGGTTTGCGGCGGTAGACCTGAAGGACGCGTACTTCCACATCTTGATTCTACCTCGACACAGACCCTTCCTGCGGTTTGCATTCGAGGGTCGGGCGTATCAGTACAAGGTCCTCCCTTTCAGTCTGTCCTTGTCCCCTCGTGTCTTCACGAAGGTCGCAGAGGCAGCTCTTGCCCCGTTAAGGGAAGTGGTCATTCTCAACTATCTCGATGATTGGCTAATCCTAGCTCACTCTTGGGATATGTTGTGTGCACACAGGGACCTGGTGCTCTCGCATCTCAGCCGACTAGAGCTTCGGGTCAACTGGGAAAAGAGCAAGCTCCTCCCGGTTCAGAGCATCTCTTTCCTAAGTTTGGAGTTGGACTCAGTCTCATTGATGGCGTGCCTCATGAACGAGCGCACACAGTCGGTGCTGACCTGTTTGAAGGCGTTCAAACCTAAAACAGCGGTTCCACTGAAAATCTTTCAGAGGCTCCTGGGGCATATGGCATCCTCAGCGGTGGCCACTCCACTTGGGTTGATGCATATGAGACCGCTTCAGCACTGGCTTCAGACTCAAGTCCCGAGATGGGCCTCTTTAGCCCTTGGACCGACCTCACGTTTCTACGGGCAGGCGTTCCACTAGAGCAGGTCTCCAGGTGTGTCGTGGTTACGACAGACACCTCCAAAAAGGGCTGGGGCGCTGTTTGCAATGGGCACGCAGCTGCTGGCTTATGGACGGGCCCGCAGCTGCGTTGGCACATCAACTGCCTCGAGTTGCTGTCAATTCTGCTCGCCCTGCGGAGGTTCCGGCCGTTGATCCAGGGCAAGCACGTGTTAGTTCGGACAGACAATACAGCAATGGTAGCATATGTCAACTGTCAAGGCGGTCTGC
This sequence comes from Myxocyprinus asiaticus, assembly GCF_019703515.2. Classification (NCBI taxonomy): domain Eukaryota; kingdom Metazoa; phylum Chordata; class Actinopteri; order Cypriniformes; family Catostomidae; genus Myxocyprinus; species Myxocyprinus asiaticus. Next base: position 39,087,952 of record NC_059359.1, read on the forward strand.
GCTCCCATTGTATGTCGCAACTCGCCCGCCATCTCCTCCTCTGGAGTCAGCAGCACCTCAAGTCGCTGCGAGCCACTCACATCCCAGGCGACCTCAACACTGCAGAGGACGCGCTGTCACGGCAGGTTACTCTCAGGGGAGAGTGAAGACTCCACCCTCAGGTGGTCCAGCTGATCTGGAGACTTAAGTGGTCTACCACCCATGGTGGTAGACACGATCACTCAGGCTAGGGCTCCCACTATGAGGCACCTGTATGCCTTGAAGTGGCGTCCATTCGCTAAATGGTGTTCTTCCTGATGCAAAGACCCCCAGAGATGCGCAGTCAGATCGGTGCTTTCCTTCCTGCAGGAGAGGTTGGGAGGGCGGCTGTCCCCTTCCACCTTGAAGGTGTATGTAGCCGCTATAGCGGCACACCATGACACAGTGGACGGTAAGTCCTTTGGGAAGCACGACCTGATTATCAGGTTCCTGAGGGGCGCCAGGAGGTTGAATCCCTTCAGACTGCGCCTCGTTCCCTCATGGGACCTCTCTGTAGTTCTTCAGGGTCTACAGAGAGCCCCCTTTGAGCCCTTGCAGTCAGCTGAGCTTAAGACACTCTCCTTGAAGACTGCCCTCCTGACTGCGCTCACTTCTATCAAGAGGGTAGGAGACCTGCAAGCGTTCTCTGTCAGTGAAACGTGCCTGGAGTTTGGTCCGGGCTACTCTCACGTGATCCTGATCCTGATCCTGATCCTGAGACCCCGACCAGGCTATGTGCCCAAGGTTCCCATGACCCCTTTTAGGGACCAGGTGGCGAACCTGCAAGTGCTGGCCCAGGAGGAGGCAGACCCAGCCCTGACATTGCTGTGTCCGGTGCATGCTTTACGCATCTATTTGGATCGCACGCAGAGCTTTAGAGTCTCTGAGCAGCTCTTTGTCTGCTTTGGTGGACAGCGGAAAGGAAGCGCTCTCTCCAAGCAGAGGATCGCCCACTGGCTCACTGATGCCATAACTATGGCATATCATGCCCAGGATGTGCCGCCCCCAGTAGGACTACGGGCCCATTCTACCAGGGGTGTAGCGGCCTCTTGGGCCTTGAACAGGGGCGCCTCTCTAACAGACATTTGCAGAGCAGCGGGTTGGACAACACCCAACACCTTTGCGAGGTTCTACAATCTCCGGGTGGAACCGGTTTCGTCCCGTGTAGTGGCACGCACAAGCAGGTAAGTCCGGGACAGCCGGCCGGGTGTTTCACTTGCGCATAGTGCCTTTCACCTCCCCTGAGCTGAAGACGTGCGCCGTTAACTCCCAGTAGTGTTCACAAACTGTGTTTCCTGGTTGATTTCCTCCGTGCCCTGTGGCAGACGAGTTTGTGGAGAAACTCACTGCCGGCTCAGTACATGTGCTAACTTAGCCCTGTACTGGGGTAGGTGCTCCGCATATGGTGGTTCCCCGTAGGTAACCCCATGTGATGTATATCTTCCTTTAATTCATTTCCCTGTTGGCAAACTGCATCTTCCTTGGGCAGAGGCCCCTCTGCCCCAGTCACCATGCTTGTAGTAACTCCTCCCCCGTAGGGTAGGACCTACCATGGGACTTCCCCACATGGCATAATTCCGACATAGCTCGGCAAGTCCAGGTGACGTATTTCCACTTAAATACCCCCCCTCTGGGTGTGGTGTGGTCTCCATGGTGTCCTCCCCTTGGGAGGGAGACCCCCCCACTAGACCTGGTCAGCCCAGTCGGATATTCCCCCTTTTTTTAGGGAGTGGAAAAAAAGAATGGGAAAAGAGGCCATGACTGGGCTAACCTGTCTCTATCTTTTGGGTAGTCGACTTGTCCCCAAAGGGCCATTCGACACTCATAACTATGTTGGGGGAGGTTACGTGTCAGCCTGGTGTGCTGGCTATGAGGCACACAGTTGTCTGCCCGTCACACACCGCCAGTTCACGTAACACAGTTCAGCCAGTTGCGACGTTTCGTATAGGGACCCCTAGTGTCACTACATCGACACAACGTCGAGTGAGTGACAGATAGGGAACGTCCTGGTTACTTGTGTAACCTCCGTTCCCTGATGGAGGGAACAAGACGTTGTGTCCCTCCTGCCACAACGCTGAACTACCCGCTGAAATGGCCGGGACCTTGTCTTGGCTCCTCAGCACAAAAGCTGAATGAGTGGTTGCATAACAGCTCCTTTTTATATCCGTATGTCCGGGGGAGTGGCCTTTTATCAAAGACCAGAGGTGCCTCGGGCGCTTAAGAGTGACCCCTAGTGTCACTAAATCGACACAACGTCTCATTCCCTCCATCAGGGGACAGAGGTTACGCAAGTAACCAGGATGATTTCATGTCCATCTATTTATTTATTTGAAAAGTAGTCTTGTAATAAGCTGGATAATGAGCAGTCAGGTGGTCATTTTTGCAAAATTAAAACCAACAGAACTCGATGCAAACCGGAGGTGGAATTCGGCTGTTCAGCAATTTTTTTCTTCTCACATAATTACTTAATTTCATATGCATAAAAATGTTTTAATTTATTTATTTGGTTAGTAGCCATGTTATAAGTGGGATAATGTACAGTCAGCCAATTGTTACCCCTCTGCTTATTTTGTGATAACAACTGGCTGACTGTACATTATCCCTTACATAAAGGCTAAGGTATACTTTTAACGTAACGTGAAGTATTGCACACAGTCAAGTATACAAGTAGACTATTTTGACAATGAGCCTGTATGATGAACTTCAGCCGCTCTTTCCTAATGCTTGAATCCTTCAGAAGGATATGAAGAGAAGCAGGTGCTACACACCACTAGGGAAACAGCACAAGGTATGAGAGACTTTACCAGACTTTAGATTTGACTCGTATCATTAGTTCTTCTGGTGTTTAGGAATAATAGTTTCTATACTGCTTTCTCTTTTTTACCTTATTACCTATACTACTTAAGGCATTGAGTGTGTTTACATGCACATTTACATGTGGATTATGCTTAATAAGCCAACAACGCATGCAGCCATGTAAACGCACTAAACCGCGTTCCTTTATCAGCATGAAGGCCATAAATGAGTATGAATAATCTGATCAACACAGGTAGATTTTTGCCCATTACGCCAATTTCGCATACCATGTAAACACCTTTCCTGGGGTTCTTACCAGCTCATCCAATATGTGCACATGTTGAGTGCATGCCTCTTCACGGTTTGACATCAAAATTAGAGAATAACGCGATTATTTCAAATGTCATGTTAACGGCTTTCTTTCCTTGTCAGATTTTTTAAATTAGCAGATTTTAGAGAGTAATCAGCGTATTGGTGTGCATGTAAACAAACTCATTGTAGACATGGAAATGTTTGCAGTGTGGCATCATCAGAGGACATGTGCTAGAAGGGAGATACATTCCAGCAAGGTGGCTAGAGCAAGATGGTGCCCTTCCCCGAACTACAACTCCCAAGCCACCGCAAGATGAGGCCAGTGGCAAGATGGCTGACCGGTGACAACTACAATTCCCAAGCTGCCACTTAATGAGTGCCAGGTGCAGCTGATGAGGGTGGTGGCTTACCCTAATAAGACTGGACTTTGTTTGTGAAAAAGCAGAAGAGACCTGAGTTCTGCACTGAAAGACCTTTTTTTGTCATCTACTCTTGGTGAATTGAGACCTTTTCTTTTTTGTGTTAACCCATTAAAACACTTCATTTCTGAGAAATTGCTAAGTTGTGGTCTTTCCTGCCAGGACACCACACAAAGATCCCCAACCCCACTGGATACCACATATGGTGGAGAATGCAAGCATGTGGATGACTGCTGATGTCCTGTGAAGATTTGGAGGACCTCACTCACCTGTTTTCCCAGCTAAGTGTCAACCCAGTCAATTTCAAAATGGAAGATTTATTAAGAGCTTTGGTTGAGAATAATTTGATCCAGCAGTGAACTCAGGCAGCCCTGGTGGAGGAACAAAAGAGAAATAATGATCTCAAAGTCAAAGATCTAAAAATGGCACAGGACACCTCTAAAATATGGGCTAGTGACTTCATCCCTAAGATGGGGGAAAAAGAGGATGTGGAGGCTTAATTACATGCTTTTGAAACCACCACAGTCAGGGAACAGTGGCCAGAAGATCAGTGGGTGAGAATTTTAGCCCTATCTTTATCTGGGGAGTCCTAGAAGCCTTCCTTGATTTAGACCCTGCAAAGGCCAATAATTATGATCAGTTAAAGAAGGAAGTGTTAACAAGAAGTGAACTTTACGAATTTGGAAGGACCCAACGATTCAATGCTTGGCACTTCCAGAGAGAACAGCCTCCATGTGCACAGACGCACAAGTTAATGCGTCTCACCAGGAAGTGGCTAGAACCAGACAAGAGAACCTCCATAGAAGTAGTTGAGTCCTTTGTAATGGATAAATACATGAGATCCTTGCCATACGAAGCAAATAAATTTGTGTGTCAGAGTAACCCTACTTCACCCCCAGACTTAAGCGAAGCAGTAGAAAGGTTTCAAGCTAACACGAACATGCTAAACACCCTATCACAAGGCACTTCCCGCTCACAGCTGAAATTATCCCCCAAAATCCCTACACTGAGATGGTCCAGCCCACCAACGGGAAACACCAGCCAGCAAGAGCCCCAAGTCCGAAACTCGTAGTATAAAATGAGGACGTGTTATAAGTGCGGGGAAGTATGACACATTTCATGAGAGTGCCCCAAGGTAGATGAACCCATGCCGACTGAAGAATCTTCGAGTGGCCAGAAAGATAACTTCTTTGCTGTGCTGTTAGGAGACTCAGCCTTCCAAGCCATGATCTGTCCTGTGTCGGTCAACAGCCAGGATGTAGAAGCATTGTTGGACTCTGGTAGCATGATCACACTTGTCCACAACTCCTTGGTTAACCCCAAGGAAATCTCCTGGGAAAGTTCCCTACCAGTTTTATCTGTGCATGGAGATACCTGTTTCTACCCCATGTCCGCCGTAACACTAGTCACTATGAGGGGCAAATGCGAGATCCGTTTAGGGGTGGTAGATACCTTACCTGTACAGCTATTAATTGGCAGAGACTGCCCGATATTCCATAGACAATGGCAGGAGATACAGGTGAGGAGATAAAGAGACCCACAGCAGCCAAAAGGTTAAGCTAGACAGGAGACAACTAAACCTGTGAGTAAAAATGTTCAAAGATTAACCTATCATTGTTTCCCAGTAAGACTGTGCACAGCTTCCGGCAATGAGTCTGAGGAGACTGAGTCAGCCTCGGAACGATGAGCTGGGCAATCCTAACCAGCCAGGCTGAGTCAAGCAACTACAGGAGGCAGTCCTGGGGAGGCAGAGACAAACTTTGAACAGGAGACTGAGCAGCCTCAAGGAGATGACAATGGATCGGGAATTCAGGAGCCCCAGCGACTGTCAGGCCATTATGGAACAGCACAATTTAATGACCCCACGCTTGTCAATGCTTTGAGGAATGTGAGAATAATAGAAGGGGTAGACAGGAGTAATTTCCTTTAACCCTCTGGGGTCTGAGGGTGTTTTGTGCCCTGGAGAAGTTTTGACATGCCTTGTCATTTGTGCTTTTTTCAGTTGCTTAAAAACATATTAATGGCTAAAGTCTGATAACACTGATTCAGCACAAACGGGGCTACAATAATATGTGAGCAACATGTATGTACATGTTTGTATTTTTGAGAAAATAACGTTTATGCATGGTTTTTGAAAAAAAAAAAAATTAAGTCACTGAAATAAGGCCATATAACACATACTAACATTTGTTCACAAGAATTTTGAGGACCTTTGTGGATCTTGTAGCCTAGAGTTTTTGCTATAAAATGATGTGAAAACCATCCTGACCAATCATTCATACAAAACAATATAGTCATTTAACTTTTGTAAGTCACTTTTAGTGTTAGAAAGGCCATATGCGAGGAGGCGTGGATGATCATGAATATTGATGTGATTCACACTTGAGGAGACAAAGACCCCTCCCCTGAGAGAGAATGAATGTTTGTAGCTTATTCACAAAATCAAATTTAAGTTAAAAGAAGTAATCTGACTATACATTTTCTTTACACACTGTACTTTAATTTAGACCTACACTACCGTTTAAAAGTTTTAGATCTGTAAGATTTTTTAATGTTTTTAAAAGAAGTCTCTTCTGCTCACCAAGGCTGCATTTATTTGATCCAAAGTACAGCAAAAACAGTGATATTGTGAAATATTTTTACAATTTAAAATAACTTTTCTATTTAAATATATTGTCAAATACAATTTATTCCTGTGATCAAAGCTGAATTTTCAGCATCATTACTGCAGTCTTCAGTGTCACATGATCTTCAGAAATCATTCTAATATGCTGATTTTCTAATATGGGCATATTTACAGCACATTTTACACATTTACACCTGAACAGATATTTGCAAGCACAAGCTTCGTTGATGATGAGGCAGCATAAACACCAGTTAAAATATAATCTAAACATTCATATTATTTTTATATCATATTACATATCATATTGATATCATACCGCATACAATTTAAATACCTGCTTTAGCTGAAACAACATTTAAATGTAACTAAAACTTGCCTATTAGGACATATTTCATATGTCAATACTCTGAATCCTGGCTGGCAAGTCTGGAAATAGTCCAACTAGTAAAATATGTACATGTTTATATAAAATAGCATGTCAACTAATGTAAGTAAAACTAAATTACTTACTCATCCGAAACTGTATCCTCAGCTGGATCAAGACGCTCCTCAAAATGCAAATGTTCCTCGTCGGAGTCCCGCTCTTCTTCTGAGGAAAATGTGGACTCTTCCTCACTATCTAGGACCATCTGTAGAGCTTCCTCACCTGTGTAGCGTGCCGTCTTCCAAACGCGCAGGAAAATGAATGAATCGGATGATGAACTTAATGTTTTTTAAGGCACTGTTGGGGGCGTTTACCATTTGCATTGATCGCCTCAGCATATTACCGTATGAATAGCGCACTCTGCTGGTGGGTGTAATCTCATTAGAGATAATGAGCTGAGCCAGGAGAAACTGTACATTGCTTTGTTTCATACAGATTACATTGCAGGAGAATAGTTGTTTTAAATTTGAATTGTTTTATTTAAAAGAAGATATTTTAACCTTTCTTTAGACATATGTTTCATGTTTGTGTGATAAGTATTCGCGGAGTTTCACACTTGACGTGTTTCAGAAAGATGCTCGTGGAGACAGAGACAGCTGAAAGTGCACCCTGTTTTTCTTTATTTTACAAAAGCAGAAGGTTTTGTTGTTATTGTGAGTGTACACAAATAAAAGTAGACCCTTTATGGTTTCTAATGATGTCTTACACTTATCTGTATGCCCAAAAATGACGGAATATTTTAAGTTGTTTCCGCTGTTATGCGGAAAAAATCCAGCAGGACGTGCCGGCACGTCTGTCGACCCCAGAGGGTTAACCTATCCTCATTTTGCTATTAAGAAGGGGTTGCTATATCAAGTTAAGAAAGAGGGGGAGGAAATCCTGGAATAGCTACTCGTGCCCCAACCACAAAGATCCACAGTACTCCAGCTAGCCCATAACCACCTGTTAGGAGCACACGTAGGGGTGGAGAAAACCAAAGAAATGGTTCAAAAAAGTTTTTTTTTTTTTTTTAGACCGGGCGTCCACAAAGATGTGGAGAACTATTTCCGCAGTTGTCCCAAGTGACAGCAGGTAGCACCAAAGCCTACTTACCAAAATCCACTGATTCCCCTTCCTGCCATAGAAACGCCATTTGAGAGAATAGGGATGGACATTGTGGGGCCCCTCCCATAGAGTGTGTGGGGTCACCAGTATATCCTAATGATGTTAGATTATCCTTCCTGCTACCCTGAGGCAGTGCCCTTAAGGAAAGCCACAACCAAGCAGCTTGCCAAGGAACTTTTCCTTCTCAGTAGCAGAGTAGGGATCCCAAAAGAGGTCCTCACTGATCAAGGAACAGCCTTTATGTCCAAGGTTATAAAATAACTCTGTGCCCTGTTAAATATTAAACAGTTAAGAACTTCTCTGTACCATCCCGAGAAAGATAGCCTAGTCGAGCATTTTAACAAAACCCTCAAACACGTGCTCTGCAAAGTCATTGAGAAAGATGGACGAAACCGGGACCAACTTTTGCTATATTTGTTGTTTTCAATAAGAGATGTGCCACAGGCTTCTACAGGGTTCTCACCTTTTGAATTACTGTACCCCTTTAAACCCTGAGTTTATATTGCTGAATATTGTGGAAGAATCCTGGGATGAACAGCCTTGCCCCCCACCGTACCTTCACTGAGCAGTTGGGGAAAGTGAAAGAGAGAGAATGACAGCCATATATCCCATAGTCAAGGAACACATGGAAAAAGCCCAAAGGGAGCAGCAAACCACGTACAACCGACCCAGCCAGCCAAGAGTATTCCACCCAGGAGATAAAGTGCTAGTAATTGTGCTCACAGTAGAGTGCAAGTTCCTGGAAAGGCCCATTTGAGGTCATAGAAAATGTAGGTGAGGTGAATTACCGGGTCAGACAGCCTGTAAAAAGAAAGACGGATCACATTTTCCACATAAACCTTTTGAAGTGTTGCCACCCATGAGAGGCGCTGTTGAGTTGTCTTCCTCTCAGGCAATCCAGTGAACCCCCGTAAGATGAGGTAAAAGTGAGCATTGACCTGACCCCACAACAGAGTCAGGAGGTGTTGGAGCTAGTGGACTGCAACAAGGATGTCTTCTCCACTGTTCCGGGTCACACAAAGATGATCCAGCATGAGATCTACACAATTCCAGGTAAAGTGGTGAACCAACGCCCCTACAGAATTCCGGAGGCTTGACGAGAAGCCATCAAAGAGGAGGTGGAAAAAATGTTGGAGTTGGGGGTCATAGAGGAGTCACTGAGCACCTGGTCCAGACCCATTGTAATAGTGCCAAAACTGGATTGCACGGTAAGGTTTTGCAATGACTTCAGAAAATTAAACGAGGTGTCAAAATGTGATGCATATCCCATGCCCAACATAGATGAGTTAACTGACCGACTGGGTAAAGCCCGATTTATTACAACCTTAGACCTCACTAAAGGTTATTGGCAGGTTCCTCTGTCCCCAGAATCCAAGGAGAAGATGGCCTTTGCAACACCTGAGGGGCTATACCACTATATTAGTCTACCGTTCAACCTTCCTGGGGCCCCAGCCACCTTCTAGAGGTTGATGGATCGTGTGTGCCGCCCTCACCACAGGTATGCAGTGGTTATTTATAATTCAGACTAGGAAAGTCACAGAGGCCCAGTGCAGAAGATATTAGATTTGCTCTGGGAAGCAGGATTGACTGCAAATCCAAAAAAAATGCAAGATTGGCTACAGAAAAACAGACTATCTGGGGTACACCACTGGGTGAGGCTGGGTCAGACCCCAGGAAGCCAAAGACCAAGCCATTCAAGAGTGGCCAAGGCCCATCACAAAAAGACAGGTAAAATCTTTTCTGGGACTGGCCAACTGCTATAGAAGATTTGTGCCTAACTTATCCAGCCTTGTTGCTCCTCTTACAGAGCTAACCACTAACTGACACTCCAGGATGGTGAAATGGACCAAGGAAGCAGAGGAAACCTTCAACAACCTAAAGAAGGTGCTGTGTGCATGACCACTCCTGGCTGACTTCAAAAGGGGATTTCTGGTACAGACTGACTCCTCTGTGATGGGTCTCAGCGCGGTGCTGTCCCAAACCCACAATGGGGAGGAACACCCAGTGCTCTACATGAGCAGGAGGCTGGCTAAGCATGAGAAAGAGTGTATGGCAATTAAATGGGCTTTAGAGACTCTAAGATATTACTTACTGGGAAGGAAATTTGTGTTAGTGATGGACCCCGCCCCACTCCAATGGATGGCCAAGAACAAGGAGAGCAACAGGAGAATTACTAGATGGTTCCTAAGTCTTCAGGCATTTAACTTTTCTGTCATTCACAGGCCCGGCCGCTGCCATGGAAACACAGATGCCCCCTCGCTTCGAGATGACCTCTTCAGTTCTGCAGGCCAACCTAGAACTTCAGAGCAAAGGAGTGGGGTATGTGGCATCATCAGAGGGTGTGTGGTATAAGAGAGATACATTCCAGCAAAGTGGCTAGAGCAAGATTGTGCCCTTCCACGAACTACAACTCACAAGCCACCACAAGATGAGGCCGGTGGCAAGATGGCTGACCGGTGAGAACTATAATTCCCAAGCTGCCACTGAATGAGTGCCATAATGTTTTCATGGTACAGTGAACTCTTATTTTATGAGATATTCTTCATATGATCCCTTTAATGCTTTGAAAACTATTCACAAACTCTAAGATGTTTAATTTTATGCTGTTCCTTACAGCTGCACTTATTATTCTGCATTCAGTTAAAGTTGTTTAAATCTTCAGAGCCTTAGAGTTTGAGATTTTGACAAATCACACTGCTTTTCCTATCCGTTTCACATAATGAACAAAAGCTTACCCTGAGTGATGAAGACATCCATTCATAAGAAAAGAAGGCCACATGGTTTCACTAAACCAGGCTTTATAAAGACTAGTGGCTTGGGGTCCCTTGTGTTTCAAATTATCATTAAGACATTAGAAGATCTGATTTTGCAGAAAGCATCATTTAAGCCTTCTCAGCTCATAATTCCAGAACATCTGAAATGTACAAGATCTGGGATAATGACAAACCCCTCAAGTCCTAGTGTTAACCTTTGTTCGGAAGCATTTGCCCTACTCATGGCCTCATTTCAATGCCAGGTTCATCCAGGAGACTTGGCCTCCATGGTAGGGTCAACAGCTGCAGACCTAAAGTGTGACTGGTTAAAAACCTGAACATCTCATTAAACAAGACTTCTCACCACCCTGCTGACTTCCAGCTATGTTCAGAAGTTCACAAGTGCCTCTTTGTTGAAGGTGATTTGAATGATCGGAATTGCTTTAATTATGTCTGTGCTGAAGTGATTTGTTGAATCTCTCTTACCTCAGGGACTGAAGTTAAGGTAGACTGGAGAGTGGAGACTTATAAAACAGGATACACAAAACAATTAGTGCAGTGTATTTATCAAGATCGAGTTGTTATTTAGAAGTATGCATAAGTGTGTTGTCAAAAGTATGTGACTGAAAAAAGTAGAACGACCTACAGTCATAATATCCTGTCCGATCACGGTCCTGCAAGGCCACTAGACATGGGTCTTTGGTGTCCCCTCCTCCATATTCACCACTCTAATGGAAAAACCTTTATCCTAAGTTAAGTGAAAAGAGCGATTTGGCTAAAAAAAAGTTTTTTTTTCTTTTTTTTTTTTTTTTTAGGCAAAAAAAAAAAAACCACAAAACAATTACACAAATCTTAAGCATGAATATGTTTGAAATTTTGAACTGTATTCTAATAATGAAGTTTGAAGTTTCACAAAGTTTGAAAACTACAAAGTGGTGGTCAGCTTGCAGTGTATTACATTTACATTTATTCATTTGACGACTTACAAAAGAGGAATACATTATAAGCGAATCATCTTAAGGAGACAGTGGTACGAAAAGTGCCGTATTTCAAGGTTTCACTAGCATCAGAATAGTAGTATTCATTACAGATTAAAGTGCAACAAGATGTGGATGTACTGAGTAGTCTGCTTATGCTGAATTCGCCAAGAGTTGGTGGAAGCTGGTGTTCAGCTTAGTTTGGCATTCCTGGGCCATGTGGCTTGAGGTTTTGTAGGCCCCTGGCCATCTGAGGCCCGTGGCACTGGTCTGGTCCATAATCTAGCCCAGCATCCACTGGTAAGGAAAAAAAAAGTTTTTGATTCTTATAAGGTTGGAAATGGTTACACATCCACAGCTAAATACTCTGGATTATGTAAATCCAGGGTTATTCAAACTGTACAAAAATGAATGAATTCAACAAAATATTTTGTCTTCTAAGAAGTGCTTGTCCAACTCAAATAAAACAATGAAACTGGTACTCAAGAAAGTCACAACAAATTTGAACGTTCTGAAACCTGGATTTTAAGAATCTCATTAATATCTTGCTTTTTTATGATGTACTGATAGAGGGTGCATCTCAATCAGCTCCCTGGTTCAATAATCAGGGCACTGATCAGGGAGTCGGCCATTTTAAGGGATGGTTCAGTTGCAAAATCGCTTCAGGGCACTGAAACGTTTGCTCCCTAAAAAAATCCCACAATGCACTGTAAACACCAGGGAGCATCATTGCTCACTGTGTTCCCTTACCGGAAAAGTCGTCATGTCTTCTGAAGTCTCTCAGTTCTTTAGAAGTTTAAATATATGATGTCAATGCCTTATTTTCTCTTTAAAAGAGACGTTTCTTGTCATGTCTTTCATCCATAATTACAATGAAAAAAAACAAAAACCTTTTAAATATTAGAGTTGTTAAAAGTAGGTTTAAAATACAATCCTTTATATTTTTATTTGTTTATTTAATGTAATTTATTTTTAATAATAACACTGTACATTTGAATATCTTCAACACAAATGAACGATAGAGTCAGTGCGATGGTGCTGATTAATAACAGCTGCGCTTGAATGCGTGAGCTCGTTATTGTGTTGCAGGTAATTGAGTCATAATTGTCCCAATGTTCAGTGGATGAACACCCTTGCCAGTGCCAGAATTCGCACTCACGGACATAGGGAGTTAAGGAGCTGATTGAAATGCACCCAGAATTCTATCCAGTATTGGAGAGTAGTTACAGTAACTAGAAGTATCAACGCTACTAACTTAACTACATTTTTTAGTAGTGTGAAAGTAGGTCACCTATTTTCACAATTCAAATAATAAGCTACATTTTCCAATGAGCAGCGGTGTAAAGACACAAAATGCTACATATGTCACATATCGCGAATGCAGCAATTGAGCTGAGGCAGTAATCAAATCCACTCCACTAAACTATCTTCTCATATGTAGTGCTGGAAAATACAAATCATTCAGTTCTTTAAGACTGTATAAACGATTCCTTAATATTTAATGTTGGTAATGCTGAGAATCGGTTCTTTCTGACAGTTTGTGTAAATTAACCAGTTAAAATAAACAACTCCCACATATTTAGCATTTGTTACTCTGATTCATTTTAGTGAGTTGGTCTTTCAGACTGTTCATGTAAATTAACTAGTTCTCATAGATTACTCACTAATTCACTTGAGCCCTGCACAGCCTTAAAGGGATTTTGCATTCTTTTTATGCTAATTTTAATTAATAATTTAACAGTTAATTGCTGCTGTTAATCACTGTATTTCGATTCAGTTATAGAAACTAGGGTATCTTCTAGTTCCCTATCTGTCACTCACTCAACGTTGTGTCGATGTAGTGACACTATGGGTCACTCTTGGGAGCCCCAAACACCAATGAGAATTGGCGAGTGGAATTTGCATGCCACTCCCCCGGACATACGGGTGTAAAAGGAGCTGGTATGTAACCACTCTTTGAGATTTTCTCTTCGGAGCCGAGCGGTCATTGAAGCTGAATTCATCCACGAGTTCATTCACCTCATCTGCTGGATTTTACGGCGCATTTCAGCGGCTTCTCCCCCTCTGCATCTGTGGAGTGCAGAGAACGCCCCTGGGAGCTTTGGCAGAACAACAAAAGAGTATATTCTAAAAAAAAAAAAGTATATTTTCATTCTAAAAGAGTGGCACACTCAGAACGTCTTTTTAAAGATGCCTTTCCATTTGTGTGTTATTCCTGGTCGTTATCTCTCCACTTCTGACGGCCACGATCGCTGTCTTACGTGTTTGGGCGCTGCCCACGTGGAGACATCGTTCTTGGATGGGTCTTGTCCTCATTGCGAGAACATGACCATGGCAACATTGAGGTCGCGGCTTGCATTCGTAAGAAAGCAAGCCACCCCAGCGGCTCCCCGCCTCAGTCCTTCTACCTACGGGTATGAGGCCGTGCCGGTTAGCACTGGGGGCAATTTGGGGACATCAATGGGACCACCTCTGCCGGGTATCCCCCCACAGACCTCCCATTCCCCAGCACACTCGCTTGCCCTGGTCGGGCACTCGGACGAGACCTCCGGCTCGTCACAGGGCGAGTTCGACCTCTTGTTCGGATCCCAGGAAGACGATGAGTTATTGTGAGCAGCATCGGAGAGCGGTCTCGCCCAGTCGGACGCAGAGGCTTTGACTGGGCTTCCTCCTTCGGGAATGGTCGCCCAGTCCCAGGCCGACGCGGAAATGACGGACATGCTTTCCTGGGCGGCCGCGAGCGTCGGGCTAGAGTGGAACCCTCCACTCTCCCCTGAACCCTTGTGGCTCGACAATTGGTTCCTGGGCTCGGGGTGCCACCCACAGCCACACCCCACCCCGTTCCTTTCTTCCCGGAAGTGCATGAGGAGCTGACAAGATCATGGGAGGCACCTTTTACTGCCTGATCCCGGTCTTTCAGCTCCCCCGCTCTCACTACCCTCGATGGTGGAGCGGCCAGGGGGTATTCGGTGATCTCCCAGGTGGATAAGGTGCTCGTGGTGCACTTGTGTCCGCAGAGCGCCGCCATCTGGCGTGGGCGCCCGAAGCTCCCATCCAGGGCCTGTAGGTTTATGTCATCCCTGATGACTGGGGCCTACGGTGCCGCTGAACAAGCCGCCTCCACCCTGCACGCCATGGCTCTCCTGCAAGTACACCAAGCAAAAGCGCTAAAATAACTGCACGAGTGTAGTTCTGAACAGGGATTGATGCAGGAACTGCACTCGGTGACCAACCTCGCTCTCCAGGCGACGAAGGTTATGGCGCAGTCTCTCGGGCAGGCTATGTCCACCCTGGTGGTCCAGGAGTGCCACCTTTGGCTCAACTTGGTTGAGATGCGAGAGGCTGACAAGGCACGGTTCCTTGACGCCCCCATCTCCCAGGTTGGCCTGTTCGGCAACACCGTCAAGGACTTTGCCCAGCAGTTCTCAGCGGTGAATAAGCAGACGGAGGCCATACAACACATCCTGCCCCGGCGTGGCTCAAGACCCCGCACCCCATCTACTCGTCGCCAAGGGCGTCTCCCTGCAGCAACAACGCCGGCTCCTGAGGAGAACCTGAGGAAGGCTTCGAAGCACCCCTGAGATGAGCGACCCAGGGGCGAGGAGACCTGCTTCTCTGAAGCTGGTGAGCAGACCACTCCATCCCCTGGTGGAGGGCCGGGATGAGAACCCTTTGTTTTATTTTCTGCCGCATGCCCAAGAGGCTGCGGTACCCAAAAGTTCAACAAAAGAGTGGTCTTCTCATTTCCTGGGTCACATGTCTGGTGCGCACGGCCGTCGTCTTGACCACCGTCCACCGTCCCATTTTTGCAGGTATGGTGCTCCAGCGGCAGACCCCTCGCACCTGTGTGCCCAGCTGTGGCACAAACACGCCCACACAGGATTGGTTCCAGTGGACTATGGGCAATCTTATGGTGGTCAGCAGGAGCCAAGTAAGTGCTTCGATGTCCCTGGACTCAGCACGGCCACGGGGCTCAAGTCCCCTCGATGTGGCACCTCGAGCTCCACCGCGAGGCCCCACCCACCGGTACGTCCTACGTGATCATTCCCTTGGTCCCCCTGGCGCAGAGTTTGGGCACTTGGCTCACACTTTCCAACCCGTCACGATGGTTGACCAGGACCGTCCGACTCGGCTACGCGATTCAGTTCGCCAGGTGCCCGCCCAGGTTCAGCAGCATCTGCTTCACCTCAGTGAAGGTCGAGAACGCTGCTACCTTGCATGCGGAGATCGCTACCCTTCTGCGCAAGGGCGCGATAGAGCCTGTCCCTCCAGCTGAGATGAAGAAAGGGTTCTACAGCCCTTACTTCATCGTACCAAAGAAAGGTGGTGGGTTGCGAACAATCTTGGACCTGCGAGTACTGAACTGGGCTTTGCACAGACTCCCATTCAAGATGCTGACGCAAAAACACATTCTAGAGAGCATACGGCATCAAGATTGGTTCGCGGCAGGAGACCTGAAGGACACGTACTTCCATGTCTCGGTCTTACCTCGACACAGACCCTTCCTGCGGTTTGCCTTTGAAGGCCAGGCGTACCAGTACAAGGTCCTCCCCTTTGGCCTGTCCTTGTCCCCTCGCATCTTCACGAAGGTCACAGAGGCAGCCCTTGCCCCACTAAGAGAAGTGGGCGTCCGCATCCTCAACTATTTTGATGACTGGCTAATCCTAGCTCACTCTCGAGAGTTGCTTTGTGCACACAGGGACTTTGTGCTCCGGTACCTCAGCCGACTGGGGCTTCGGGTCAACTGGGAAAAGAGCAAGCTCTCCCCGGTTCAGAGCATCTCTTTTCTCGGTTTGGAATTGGACTCAGTCTCGATGACAGCGCGCCTCATGAACGAGCATGCACAGTCGGTGATGAACTGTCTGATGGCATTCAGACGGAATACAGCGGTTCCACTGAAACTTTTTCAGAGGTTCCTGGGGCATATGGCATCCTCAGCAGTGGCCACACCGCTCAGGTTGATGCATATGAGACCGCTTCAGCACTGGCTTCATACTCGAGTCTCGAGATGGGCATGGCACTGCGGGACACATCGTGTGACCATCTCGCCGATCTGTTGCTGCTTCTTCAGTCCTTGGACCGACCTTGCATTTCTACGGGCAGGGGTTCCCCTACAGCAGGTCTCCAGGTGCGTCGTGGTTACAACAAACACCTCCAAGATGGGCTTGGGTGCTGTATGCAACGGGCACACAGCCGCCGGCTCATGGACTGGCCCGCGGCTGCGTTGGCACATCAACTGCCTAGAGTTGTTGGCAGTACTGCTCGCCCTGCGGAGGTTTCAGCCATTGATCCAGGGCAAGCATGTGTTGGTCTGGATGGACAATCAACCGTCAAGGTGGTCAATGCACCCACTGCATGTCACAACTCGCCCGCCGTCTCCTCCTCTGGAGTTAGCAGTGCCTCAAGTCGCTACGAGCCACTCATATCCCGGGCGACCTCAACACCACAGCAGACGCACTGTCACATCAGATTACCCTCAGGGGAGAGTGGAGACTCCACTCTCAGGTGGTCCAGATGATTTGGAGTTGTTTAGGTCGAGCACAGGTTTGCTTCCCGGGTATCCTCCCACTGCCCACTTTGGTACGCCCTGACCGAGGCACCCCTCGGAATATAGATGCGCTGGCACACAGCTAGCCCCCTGGACTACGCAAATATACATTTCCCCCAGTAAGCCTACTTGCACAGACCCTGTGCAAGGTCAGGGAGGACAAGGAGCAGATCATCCTAGTAGCACCCTACTGGCCCACCCAGACATGGTTCTCAGGGACGGAGCACCATCTGGCACCCATGACCAGACCTCTGGAATCTCCATGTCTGGCCCTTGGACGGGACGCGGAAGACCTAAGTGGCCTACCACCCGCGCTGGTTGACACGATCACTCAGGCTAGGGCTCCCTCTACGAGGCGCCTGTATGCCTTGAAGTGGCATCTGTTCGCTAAGTGGTGTTCTTCCCTACGCGAAGACCCCCAGAGATGCGCAGTCGGATCGGTGCTTTCCTTCCTGCAGGAGAGGCTGGAGGGGCGGCTGTCCCCCTCCACCTTGAAGGTGTATGTAGCCGCTATTTTCGGCTCATCACGATGCAGTAGATGGTAAGTACTTGGGGAAGCACGACTTGATCATCAGGTTCCTGAGAGGCGCTAGGAGGTTGAATCTCTCCAGACCGCACCTCGTCCCCTCATGGGACTCTCTGTAGTCCTTTGGGGTCTACAGGGAGCTCCCTTTGAGCCCTTGGAGTCAGCTGAGCTTAAGGCACTCTCTTTGAAGACTGCCCTATTGACTGCACTCACTTCCATCAAAAGGGTAGGGGACATGCAGGCATTCTCTGTCAGCGAATCGTGCCTGGAGTTTGGTCCGGGTTACTCTCACGTGATCCTGAGACCCCGACCGGGCTATGTGCCCAAGGTTCCCATGACCCCTTTTAGGGATCAGGTGGTGAACCTGCAAGTGTGGTGGCCTCCTGGGTCCTGGCCAGTAGTGCCTCTTTGGCAGACATCTTCAGAGCAGCGGTCTGGGCAGCACCCAACAGCTTTGCGAGGTTCTACAATCTCCGGGTTGAGCCAGTCTTGTCCCGTGTATTGGCAGGCACGAGCAGGTAAGTTCCGGGACAGCTGGCCGGGTGTACCGCTTGCGCATAGTACCTTTCCGCTCCCTTGAGGTGAAGATGTGCACTCTTGACTCCCAGTTGTGTTCACAGACTGTGATCCCTGGATGACTTTCTTCCTTTGCCCTCTGGCAGTTGAGTTTGCAGATAAACTTGCTGCCGGCCCAGTACGTGCACTAATGAGACCCTGTACTGAGGTAGGTGCTCCACATTTGCTGGTTCCCCGAAGGCGACCCCATGTGATGTCTTCCACAAAATCGTTTCCCTGTCGGTAAACTGCGTCTTCCTTGGGCAGAGGCCCCTCTGCCCCCGGTCGCCATGCTTTGTAGAAACTCCTCCCTGCTCGGGTAGGACCTACCATGGGACCTCTCCACATGACATACTTGCGACAAGACTCGGTAAGACCATGTGACATATTCCATTCAAAATACCCCCCCTCCTCTTTTTGGGCGGGGTGTGGTCTCCGCGGTGTCTTCCCCTTGGGAAGGACACCTCCCGACGCAGACACTTATGACTCCCAGTTGGTTAACAAATTCCACTCTTTTTGGGGAGAAAAAAGTGGAAAAGAGGCCTTGGCTGGGCTAGCCTGTCCCTATTGTTGGGCAGTCGGCTTGTTCCTGAAGGACCGTTCGACGCTCATAAGAGCGTTTGGGGAGGTTACGTGACGGCCTGGTGCGCTGGCTATGAGGCACACAGCGGTTTGCCCGTCATACACCGCCAGTTCACATAACACAGTTCAGATAGTTGTGGCGTTTTGTATAGGGATCCCTAGTGTCACTACATCAACACAACATCGAGTGAGTGACAGATAGGGAACATCATGGTTACTTTTGTAACCTCCATTCCCTGATGGAAGGAACGAGACGTTGTGTCCCTCTTGCCACAACGCTGAACTACCCGCTGAAATGGCCGGGACCTGGTCTCAGCTCCTCGGCACAAAACCTGAATGAGTGGTTGCATACCAGCTCCTTTTATACCTGTATGTCCGGGGTAGTGGCATGCAAATTCCACTCTCCAATTCTCATTGGCCTTTTTTCAAAAAAAGCAGAGGTGTTTGGGGCTCCCAAGAGTGACCCCTAGTGTCACTACATCGACACAACGTCTCATTCCCTCTATCAGGGAACGGAGGTTACGAAAGTAACCATGATGTTATAATAGTGTATATTATGTATACATGTATGTTCAATTTAATGTGGTCACCCTATTTGTTTAACCTTTATGAAAATGAACCCTGGTTTAACTATAGTCATATTTTAGTTACCAGGACTGTAGTAACCATTGTCAGTGTTGGGGTTACTATGGTTTAACTACAAATACCATGGTTAAACTATGGTTAATGTAGTAAAGCCATGGTACATTTTCATAAGGGGAATGTCATCCTAATTAAATATATACCTATCAAGTTATGTTATTGAATTCTGAACTCAAAAAACAGAAGGAAAAAAAATGGTTTAAAGCTGCTTTGCAACATTCAAACTCAGAAGGTAATTGAGGGAACAATGCATGCATGTTTGTATCCCTAAATGAAACTGTACAATGCAAAATGGGTGATCAAAGAAATATTTAACCTTTGCAATGGCCAAGTTAAAGCCCTATCCTTTAACCCATCTTAAATATTGTGTCATGACAAACAGTTCATGCAGTATACCATAGATGTTACAGAGCAACTTTGCAAAGAGAAATTGGCCAATACACTGTATATTGCAAGGCCAAAAGTATGTGGACACCTGAACACCTAAATCCTATTACCATTTATTATGACTTAGATGAAGATGATCCTGAATTAATTTTGATTATTATTTGTTTACAGATAATTCTGAAGGTCTCATAAAGAAATATGGCCAAATATACTGTATAGTGTATACAGATAAATAAAACCATGCTATAAAATACTACCGAACTCCATTCATTATGTCATTTTCCAGCAACACTACAACTCAATTCACTGCAATAACCTACCAACAAAAGTTATTTTCTTTACCTTCCTTACCTCAGTATCCATCAAAAACACCTATCGAAAATGCTTAGCTAGCAACATAACTTTGTGCACTCTTGACAGAATCATCAAGATTTCATACACAGCGCGAGAATGTACGTTGTTTCATAATGATGGCCACATTCTATCATAACTCAGTGAGACTTCTTAATTTATCCTCCCCATACCCCCTGCTGAAAGACATTCACACTTCAGCCTCATTCTATGGGCATTTCTACCATCTGATATGACATGCCATAAATCAGCAGAGGCGGGCTGACACTTTTCCAGTATGTGGTGGTGAGTGGGGGCCAGCGGAGATTTCTTACTCAGATAACAACTTGCACTGGAAACCTTTTATTCACAGCAAATCAACCAGGAATTTGTGGGCTCAATAAATCATTCAGTCAGTAGGTGGTATGGCAAGTCAGACAATTTTTTCCATTTTGATGATAAACGTATTGGTGGTAAAAGGGAATGAAGCAGACATTTAAATTTGCATTTATTTTCTTGGCTGATACTTTTTTATCAAACCATTGGTTGTGTGTATCGATTCAAAACAAACAGTTTCTAATTAGTTTTTAGCAAGTGAACACTGTTGTCAAGGTCAAAACCTTGCAGCAAAAATGTCAACTTGCCTGATCATTGGTTTACCTGAATATTAATGTTAAGTGTGGTAATACATCGACATTTATGAATTTGGCAGAAGCTTTTATCCAAAGGGACAAACAGTGCATTTAAGCTAAACATTTCAACAGCTCAACCGACAGCATTTGTGGCATTTGTTGATTACCACAAAATGTAATGTTGACTTGTGTCTCCTTTTCATTAAATTAAGCAAATATCTGGGTTCCAGTGAGGCATTTACAATGGAAGTGAATGGCGCCAATCGGTAAATGTTAAAATACTCACTGTTTCAAAAGTATAGCCACAGGATGTTAACAATATTCTATTAACATTATTTTAGTGTGATAATATCATGTCCTAACCTTTCTGTGTAAAGCTATATCCAATTTTACAATTTAGTTCCCATGAAGATGAAGTTTTAACAGAAGAATTAAAAGTAAGTGCTTTTATAAAATTATAAACTTATCATTTCGGCCTTCCAACTAGGGCTGGGTTTCGCCAGCCATCTCACGATATGTATTGCTATACATGTCACGATTCGATATATTGCGATACATCACGATATCATGATTCAATTCGATTCGATTTTGATTCACAAGCTTTCACATCCAATTATTTGGGTATATTTCAATTGCAATGTCCATTTTGCTTAAATACACTATAAAATAAATGTTCTTTCAGCTAATAATGTTATGAATTATACAGGGGACCTTCTAACTTTGTAAATTATGGAAATATTAATAAAAAGAAAAACTTTTATAATTAGTTTTTCATCATTTTGTTCACACTTTAGCTTTTTAAATGTATACAAATATGGAATGAGTGAAACCAAACTTTTACTCTGTTTTTTTTTGCCAGCCCTAGTGCCAAACACATGAGAGAGGCCCAGCGTGTCTGAGAGAGAAACAGGCTGAGTTTCAAATAATTTTAAATTCAAAGTGCTTTATTGAAATGACAAAATAATTTTGTTTTGCAAAGCAATTACAAGAGAGCAAGAATAACAGAAACTGAACAGTGAACTAGAACATGAAAACAGTAATAACTATAAAGAAATAAATATATAATAATACACAATGCAGCATTAATGCAACATTGTATAGGGTCTTGTGAACCGGGGTGGGGGTCTGGGATGAGGGAGATCGGTGCCATCAATACATTCCTGTATTTTTCTTTTTAGTACTGGTTGTCCCTCAGGTTATTACAGGTTACTAAAAATCTTGCAGCTATATTTGCACAATGTTCTTTTTCACCTAGAATAAACCAATTTTCTTTTGTGTCTGAATACAATCACTGAAGTCAGGGAATATATTATTAATTGTGTGATAATATTCAGCCTGATCTCATTAATATACGTAGCTATTTGTATGTTAATATTTGTAGCATTAAACGTACATGTTTTTACATTTGAAAGCATCTAAAATGTAATCATTTTTACGTATTTACAGCTTTAGAAACATAAAATACTGATAAATCCATTACAACTATATTTGAATACGCGAATAATCGATTATAAATATATTTGTACATTTTACTGTTTTATAGATATTTTAGATCCCTTAACTCTACCCCAACCTCTAAACATAACCACATTTCAATAATATAAAAACATGTAACAAGTAGATTAATGTACAGTAGCAATAATTTTTGTTAAAATATATCCATTTATATATATTTTACAGCTGCTAATCCCACACCTACTCCTAAACCTAACCATAACCATTTATTAAGCACATATAAACACATAACAGGCAGATACATTTAATCACAATAATTTATTCAGAAAAATGGCAAAATTCTGTACAAAAGTTGTCCAAAGGGCGATGCGCTGCATCTGATGTGCTCCCTGATGGCATACAATAGCACTGTGTGAGGTGGAGAGTAGAATTTAAATTATTAATCGCTGTAAATCTTCTCCTGATGCACTCCATAACGGCACTGTCATTTACCATTCAAACATATACATCGCAGAAAATGGCATGTCACAAACGGTCACGAGACACTTGAGAGCCAATGAGCATTCAACATCACTGCCATAAAACAGCTGGTCGTAATGCTTGAGGTGGCAGTTTTTGAATTTTGAAAACGAAACCAATGCAAGTTGACGGTTACAGCGGGCGCGACGGCAGATAGAGACGGACATCGTTGAATAAAAATAGAAAGCAGTCTGAAGATTTGGATTATAGCTAACAAATGTATGGATTAATTTTATTGTTGTTTTATGGTGCTTTTTGTGGCTTATTTTGTTTTTTGGCATATTCTGAAAACTCCTTTTATGTCCCATGGCAAACAAAAAATAAAATTAAATATTTAATAAATGATTAAATGATTACAGAGTTTTTATTGTTTTTAACATTGTAACGTTTAGTCTTGGTTATAGTGATATAATCCTTTAAAACGTTGTATAAGGCAGCAGAAGTCACACAGAACTGAATGAAACCGTTAAAATTTAATATTATAATGTCAACTGCATTAAATAAATGTGATGGCATTTAACTAATCTCACTGATTATAAATTAAATGTATTTAACTGATTAATTCTATGAATTATTCAAAATGAATCAATTCAAACAGTACACATAAACATTTGTACGTTTCTATAGGTGTAAATACGTAAAATGATGATGTTTACATGCTGTCAGTATGTTAGTATTGTTCGTTTCGGTGTCTATGCAAACATAAGAGAATGTACATTTGCTAGAACCAAACTTTATTTAAGAGTACATACCAGTTCTCATGAGATCACATTGCAATATTTGTTTCCTCATAAAAGCATCTCTGACTGCACTGCACTATTGAGTTTGCACTTATTCAAATGACATGCTGCTTCTTTATTGAAATGCTGGACATGATATGAAAGCACAAATAGTAGAATATAATGGATCTAAAGTATCTATGCAATATCTTGAGAAAAAGTATTGCAATATATTGATGTTTGATTGTATCAACAGCCCTACTTTAAACCCTCTGAAAATAGGCCCCATTCACTTTCATTATACGTAAGTGCCTCACAGTATCCTTCATTTTTGCCTTTTTTTTTTTTTTTTTTTTTTTTATAAAGAAAAGGAGGGACTAGTCAAAATGATAATTTTTTTAAATAATAATTAACATAAAGCCAAAAATGCTGTCAATTGAGCTGAACTATAATTTAACATGGAATATTTCTTCAGGAAAACCCTTAGTGACAGTAGCACTCTTCAACTGAGCCTAGGTCTCTACTGTGCCACTCAACCTAATCCAGACCAAGTTTATTCATTCTCCTTTTGGAAAGTAGGAATGTATACTAGCGGCACTTTACACATGACTTGGAGGAAATCTGTGTGAACAGGTACGGCAGAGGTCTAGCCTGTAGAATTAATAACCTATATGGACACTTGGTCACTCCTTCAAGGATGGATCAAACTTTACACATGTGGAATTTATGTTCCTACTGTAAACTACACTTTGCTCATTTGAGGAGAAGCCATGGGAGACATTAAATTTTTAAGTAAACTAAAGGTAAGAGTAAGAGCTTCTCGTTGGGATTGATCGACTCTCACTTAAGCCCTTTTCCTGGGAGACGAGTTTGAACTGGGTAATTTAAACAACCTTTGTGCTCCATTAAATAATTAGGCCAGACTAGGAGCACAACCCAGGAGGATCTCTACCATGATCAACATTCTGAGATGGGACCCTCTGGGGATTATTCTCCATGAACCACAAGGTTGATTGAGCAAGGTCATCCAGACATGACGAAAAGATGGAAAGCCACTTTAGATTCCTTATCTTCTCTAGAATGTTTAGATTGACCAAAGAGAAGTGTCAAGTGAAACTGTATTGCATTTGGAAATAATAAGACCAGCGTTCAGTTGTGTCATATTTCTAGATCTAGACTAAAACAAGGTTCAGAGTGGTGTTTTAGACCTGGGTTTGGTGAGAATACAGTGAATTTGAAGAGTTTAGACTAGAGGTCACCAATTATTGGATACAGACCAGATGTGGATCCAAGATTGGTTCCATCCAGACCACGAATCATTTCTCACATTTTTGTAACAATTCAACTATAAACATCCAGCACAAAAAGGTGACTTTTTGTAAATACATTTAGTAAAAAAATAAATTTACAATGGAAGTGATTGGGGCCAATCTGTAAACTTTAAAATACTTATTGATTCAAAATTATAGCCACAAGCCATAATAAACAAAATGTGTATTAACATGGGTATAGTGTGATAATATCGCTTATTTACCATGTCTATGTAAAGTTACATCCAATTTTACAACACTGTTGCCATGATGATACATAAAACTTAAAACAACTGTAAAAACAATGTTTTAAACAATTTTACAGCTCATATAATACACAAGTTTTCAAATAATTATTTTATGCTCCTTTACAAAATTATAATCTTCACATTTCTGCCTTTAAATCCTCCTAATATTGGCCCAAATCACTTCCATCGTAAGTGCTTCACTGTAACCTTAATTTGTGTGTGTTTTTTTTGTATTTATTTTATTTTTTAAGGAGGGACAGGTGGATTTAATTTTACAAATGCTGTCGATTGAGCTTAACATGTATTGAATCTGGATTATTTCCTTAAACAATTATTCTGTGTTTGAGTTAATGTATCATACAAAAACACTTTTTTGGTATTTTTTTCTGAATGTAACCCATCGCAAGCAAAATAAACTCAAAATCTCAAATTGTAAATAAATAAATAAATAGTTTACTCAACTTAAGCTTAAGTTTTTACTATTCTTACTAGTTTTAATTGTTACCTTTACTCTCTAAATCCTAAAGTTGTCATTAATAAAAACATTTAAGTGGTCCTATAAACAGTACTTGAAATGTCACATTTTGGAATCATAACTCAAATATTTATGTTCTTTAAAATTTGGCTTTGAGTTCTTCAAACTCAAAATGATCAAGTACAAAATTTGGTCTGTCTGTCTGGAATGCTCATAAGCCCTTGCTCTTGAAAAAATTATGTATATTTGGTCAAAACAAGGGAACTTATGTAGAAAAATAATTATTTTTTATTTTAAATTGTATATAGTTATATTTATTATCATTATTGTATTGTTGTAGCTGGTTGATAATTTCGATTTTTGTGACGTTACCATGAGGGTGATTAATGTTGCCTCTGGTGAGCCTGTTAAGTTTAAGCCATTTTTCTTTACTCAATTGTACTTTACAAAAGTGCAGATTTATGTGCACTAAGAATTACTAAGTAGAATCCAATGTGCCATATGGCTAAGGCTACTGAGATTCAAGTCATAATTTCCTTTACACTGTATAAGACATTTTATAACCCAATTTAAATAATTACATAAAAACAATGATACTTTAATCACAGATGAGTTAAGTTTACTTGTAACTTGTTAACGTTACTTAAAAAAATAAGTTTAGTTTACTTGAGCCAAATAAGTACATTAACTTAGAAAAAGCATGCACACCGATTGAAAACACAGCTACTGTATGCTAAGGGGCCTTGCCGAGTACTGAATATGCATGAAAATCAATAAATATTTGGCACCGGGAGAAAGAACAGAGCCTGGAGTCTTCATCTTCATTTATTACTATTATTTATTTATTTTACACACACACACACACACACACACACACACACACACACACACACACACACACACACACACACACACAC
This sequence comes from Myxocyprinus asiaticus, assembly GCF_019703515.2. Taxonomy (NCBI): domain Eukaryota; kingdom Metazoa; phylum Chordata; class Actinopteri; order Cypriniformes; family Catostomidae; genus Myxocyprinus; species Myxocyprinus asiaticus. The sequence goes on from NC_059359.1 coordinate 39,114,226, forward strand.
ACGCACCATTACTGTGGACTGACCTCTTATGTAAAGAAGAAAATGCAGTGTTCAGCAAATTAGCCATTGTTTTTGTCCCTGGTTCTTTCCTGGCAGTACATAATAGTTGATGTGGTCCTCTGACAATGAGTGGAAAATAGATATTTTACCAAGGTCTCAGAGGAAACATGGAGTGAAGTCTTTGATACGAGTCCATCCATCCACCTCTTGTCAGTTTGTCTCTTAATCGACTGAACTGCATGGCAGGTCTCCCTACCGCATACACCAGGACTCCTCTGAGATGCTCTCTGCACCAGATAATGACAGATCTTGGGGATCTGGGGGAATGATGGAACTAGAGTGCTGAATTGGTCCAGTCTGGAGTGCTATTGTGTCTTTATCTGAAGCTCAAACTCTTAGCTTGTGGAACAGCTTGGGAAGTCGTGTGAAATGAAATACTTGTTTCATTAATGTATTAATGATTGATCTTTCCATCTGAGGGTCGGATGTAGGAGGACATTAATCTGAACTGCAAGCTGGTCGTTATAATAAATAATAAAATAAAATTATGTACAATTCTGAAACCATGACATTAACCTTTTTTGTAACTAAATTTGACTTTTAGAGGTAGACCGATAACTGGTTTGACAGATTGTTTTTTTACTGTTATTTATACTTCTCTACTTAATCTGTTCCCATACAGAAATCTGATGTATGGCAATATATGCAAAACACGTACATGAAATGTTCATATGTGGTTTTCACTGATATAAATGTCATATATGCAACATACTGTAAATTTCAAAATACTACAGAAAATGTCTGTTTTCATATATGTAACATACATTTTCCCAGATACTAGTGGAACTTGAATGTGTACATACTGTATATCATATGAACTATAATTGATATATATATATATATATATATATATATATATATATATATATATATATATATATATATATATATAATGCTAGTAGCAGATTATCAGTACGGTATTATCGGTTTGATCATCGGTTCAAGATAGTATGGGATTATCGGTTCTTCAATATCAGGACTACCGATAAATGCTGCCATTTGGTGTTTATAGGAAAAGGAACTTTATAGACTTTATCTATTATTAAAAAATGACTTTTTACACAACAGTCATTCATTCTCCAGTGACAAATGCATAGCAAGATGAAAATAATTTTGCAACCAATAGATCACAAAATAACTTTGCATAAACCATGATGATATAAATAATAATTGAAAATATTAAATATTTATAATGCAGATTTATTTATTTTATTTTTTTTTAGTTAGGCTACTATGTATTTAGGCATACCATACATTAGAAATTGCTGTCTCTTTTGTTGACCATCCACCTGTGACATTCAATTACAATTAAATACACAGTGAAAAAACAATATATATGGGCTAGGGGACAATAGTTAAGCACTGGGAACGTCTCACTTGATGGGGATGTCACTGCAGACAGATTCACTGAACAGTGGGATATCGTTTTTGTCAGTATATTTTGAGTCCAGTGGAGCATTTATGTGGCAAAGAGCAATCAAACTGACATAAGCAACCACCGAAGACTAACAAATGTAACTATGAAAGTTGTCATTCCTTGTTTTGACTGTTGAAATGCAATGCAAAGACAATATTCCTCCAATTGTTTCTAATAGGCATTACAGTGGCTATAAGTGCTTATTGACTTCACGCTGAGAGCGCATCAGATTGCTGCTGTAATTCAAGCACAGATAACTGCCGCTCACTGAGTTAATAGCTGGAGCATCATCACACTCCTGACCTGACCATTTTATGTGTTGTCTTGATTTTGACTGGAGGGCGTTTGCTGAGGAAATGTGTTTACGTTTGCATTACATGGTAAACAAAGCATTTTATTCCAGGCTAATTGATTTTTAATAGCAAGATATCAGACTCTTTGCCTCTTGCTTTTTGTTTGGCCCTTTAGCACAAACAGATTTACTGCAAAGTTATGACTCAAAATGAAAATAAAATCCTAATTCCTGAAACTTTTGTTTACTTTCAATCTTACAATTTCTATCAACGTCAATGCTTTGTTTGTATGCTGTGTACAAATGAGAGAGAGAGAAAAAAAAAGCAGTTTTGTAATTTATACACTCAGAAAAAGTGCTGCTTGTTCAGTTTATATAACTAGTACCACTATACAATAAGGTTCCATTGGATAACATGAACTAACAATGAACAATACTTTTACAGCATTAATCATGGTCAGGGGTGGAAAGAGTACTGAAAAATAATACTCAAGTAAAAGAACTGTTACTTCTTAAAAAAATGTAGTTTGAGTAGAGTAAAAGTACCTGTCCTAAAAACTACTCAAGTAAGAGTAAAAGAGTAGCTCATTTAAAAGTATTCATGAGTAGTGAGTTGAGTACTGAGTTGCGAAAGCTATGCCCCTTTATAATAAAAACTCTATGCTGCAATTTAAAAATGTAGCACACATACTGTAATTTACATTCCCTTTTATGGCTGTTTGCCAGAAAGAATAAACAATATAGGTATTTTATAGGTGTTAGTGACTGACAACTTTTAAAATACATCACTTATCTATGATACTGTAAACACTACATGAATCTGATGGAAAAAATAAAAGGGCGACATGATTACAGAAATGATAAGATGAAAAAGTTATTTTCAATACAATGATCCCCATTTTATATCGTAATGTATGAAACAATTACATTAAAATCAGTTTATGTGTAGGGTCTAAATTTCCCTTAATGTCGACAGAGAGTTACTGTTGCGCATAAAACATATTCAAAACAATGCAAGGAATGCAAAAAAAAGAAAAAAAAAAAGAAAGCAGGGTCGCTTGGAGCATCATGTCCCACACAATAAAGGGGGTAGAGCATTTGTTTGGTACAGGGGTCAAATCGGGCTTCAAAGGAATAATTCACACAAAATTTTCTCATCATTTAGTCACCCTTATGCCATCTCGGAGGTGTATGACTTTCTTTCCTCAGCAGAACACAAATTAAGATTTTAAGAAGAATATCTCAGCGCTTTTGGTCCATACAATGCAAGTGAATGGGTGCCAGAATTTTGAAGCTCCAAAAATCACACAAGTCAGCATAAAAGTAGCCTAATCCATATGACTCCAGCAGTTAAATCCATATCTTCAGAAGAGATATGATAGGTTGGGTGAGAAACAGATCAATATTTAAGTACATTTTTACTATAAATTCTCCTCCCTGCTCAGTCAATCTCCACATTAACTTTCTTCTTCTTTTGTTTTTGGTGATTCACATTCTTCATACATATCACCATCTACTGGGAAGGGATAAGAATTTCTAGTAAAAATTGACTTAAATATTGATCTTTTTCTCACCCACACCTATCATATAACATCTGAAGTCATGGATTTAACCTCTTGAGTCATATGGATTACTTTTGTGCTGCCTTTATCTGCTTTTTGGAGCATCAAAATTTTGGCATCCATTCACTTGTATTGTATGGATCTACAGACCTGAAATATTCTTCTAAAAATCTTAATTTGTGTTCTGAAGAAAGAAAGTCATAGACAGATGGCATGAGGGTGAGTAAATGATGAGAGGATTTTAATTTTTGAGTGAACTATTTCTTTAAGTAGCACATGGGGGTCCACATTGTCCTCCTTTTGAGATACTGTGTTCCACATTGATTTAGTTCTTGTATCTTTTAAGCCCAGAAATAGTTGTGTTCTCATTCTCATGCATGATGCACAATATTCTGAAGTTTGTGACTGGTGGAATGTTCTGCCTGAATATTGCTCTACAAAGGTTGATACTTTTCTATCAGGCATTAGAAAAACTTGATAAAGGCTAAGCATAATTATAAAATATTTTATCATCTCTGCTTTCCTGGTAATTTATTATACAAATTAACACACTCTCTACATCAGAGGTTATTATTATTAAAAAAGCTAACAATATTATTAAAAAAATATTATTATTAAAAATGTCACCGTTTTATTCTATTACATTAATATTTTTAAAGCTACTCAAGTTATTCAGCCAAAAGTAGTGAGTGGTTTTCTTGTTTCCTTGTTATTGTTGTTTGATTAATAGCCTTTAGATGACATAGCCTACTAGACAGTGCTCTATTCGGTTACATATACACTTCAAGTCCGACATTTTGATGCAAATACGCTTTTTGTCCCACTGTTTACGTTCACTTCAGACCAAACCGACTGCGTTTACATTAATGCCATATCAAGACGGGCATTGGCGGAATTATAAATTGTATTTGACTGTTTAGGCATGTAACCGCATTAGCGCACAAACATTAGCCTCCTGTCAATCAAACAGCACGCAGCTACAGACGTCAGGAAATAAAAAGTCAATCTTTTATATTTTATCTAGCTCAACCAACCAGTGGTTGTCTTGCTATCACAATTGATTTAATGAACGCCCTTGTTCTAGATGTAGAACATAGGCTAAGTATAGAAAATTACTCAAATGTTTATCATCAATATCGAAGACATCTCTCTCTCTCTCTTTTTCTCTCTCTCGCTCTCTTTTTTCAGATAAACATCAGTATAGTTTTATCGCCCAGCCCTATTGATAACATTACCATAATCTCTCACATCAACCCAATAATCTCAGTGATAGATAGCTAATTTACAGGCTACATTATAGACACAGAATCTAGTAAGCAGAAATATGAAATTTACCTCGATATATTTCTTAAAATTAGAGGCAGGATTAATGCTGATATCTGGCTTTAGCAAGTTAAACTCAAATGACACAATCTAGCAATTGGTCTTTTTCAATGTGAAAAGCCCTTTCAGGTGCGGCCTTGATGTTCAGGTGTTGAAATGTACTTGAAGCATTCTCCACATCCATAACAGTTGGCACCTGATCTACAGCTGCCGTTCAAGTTTTTAACGTGTGATTTGATTTGACGGGAGTCACGAGACTCTCCCTAGCCAATCATGTTGATAGATAAAAATAAAATCAGGACAGGGATGTAGCAAACACAGATGGTAGGAATATAGCACATTAAAAGTACAGTTACAGCACTTAAAATGTACTCAAGTAAAAGCATACAAGTTTTAAACTACTTAAAAAAGTACAATTCCTGAGAAAAAACTACTTAATTACAGTGAGTATTTGTAATTCATTACTTTACACCCCTGATCATGGTTAATGTTAATTTCAACATATAGTGATACATTTTGAAAATCAAAAGTCACATATGTTAACATTAGTTAATGCACTATGAACTTACATGAACTAATAATGAACAATTGAATTTTTATTCATGACATGAGGAATCAAATTTTCCTTGATATATAAGAGGTCATTGTACTATATAAAACATACTGTAAGTTTCAGAACTGAAAACATCCTCAATAAAAAAATAGCATTTATTTAAACCAAGCTGCAAAAACTGCTCGTTTGAGGGCTCATCACAAGGACTAAATATATCTGCACATGCAACGCCTATTTTTCCGTCATTGCGCCCTTGGCCCCGCCCACCTGTGCTCAGTCAGTGGCCCTGTCCCAAATGGCACACTTGATGTGGACTTGCGGTCTTGTGGCCTTCATTTGCGCATTTCCATGAAGTCCACGAGACTGTAGGATGTCCTGTTTGACATTTTAGCACTCAGAGGGGGTACCCTTTGTACCCTCAATGTGCACTTCAGCATCAGTGCGGGCTCCACTGTGGACTATTACCCAACAGACACCGCTACTAATCCTCTCGACTAATCACAGCAGACTGGAGTTTCCAAGCTGGAGGAAAAAACGAGGCGATATCAATCGCGTTTTTTAGTTATTGTCAATGGCGGATCACTTGCTTATCATGTGTAAACAGTATCACTTTTAAGTCTGATGTGTAGAACTGGTTCAAAACGTTTCAATTTTCCAGAGATATGGAATTATTCCTATTCAGTTTACTGAAAGGTTTTTCTAAGGGAAGTTTTACATTCATAAAAGTAAGTAACCTAACATTAAACCTTTGCTATTGTTGTTTCAAAGATGATATTAGTCTCTAAAATATCAAGACAGGAGAGAATAATTCAGTGCACATGGCTGTAACTTGTAATTTGCTTATATTAATTGATATAGCAACATTCAGTATAACAGTGATATTTATACCTGCAAAAGTGTAGTTTTATAACTTTTTTGCGAACATATGGCTGTATTTTCTTTCTATACATTTTACTATGTACGAAGCACCTGCCTGTAACCATCCATGTGTCTGAATCAAGTTTATTAGTTTTGTTGCTGTTTTGTAGAGGATCTTGATTAAATTATCTAATGCTTTATTGTCAGTGTGTTGCTTGACATTATTTAATAAAAACATATATTCAAAAGTGAGTTTAAAGTGCGTTCCTTCACCCTATCTATCAATGCCATGATTTTTTAAATAATAATTTGTAAAACTGCATGTATATAAAAACATAATGTAAAAAATGTGTCATCTGATTGAAGCCTCGAAGTCTGTCAAATGCACACTTTTACCACTCATGCCGCCTCATGGACTTGCTGACTAGCACCCCATCAGCCTGCACTCGCTCACCAAAGTCTGAACTCAGAAGAAGACCACAAGGGCGGAGGGTGCCATTTGGAACGGGCCAGTCACACAGGTGAAGAGGAGAGAGATAGGGCCTGTCATGGGAGATTCATCCTAAGTGGACTTACACAGGACACCTTCATGTGCCTGTCTGGATTTAAATGTTTTTCTACATAAACATACACAGACAGACGTCTTTAACTGCTTGATACATATCTCGGGCCGCTTTTAAAAGACACGGTGTCAAGTTACAACTCTGAAGAGAAGCTGCTCTCTGTCATTCAGCTGCTGTCTCCTGCCGTTTTGAGCACAAACACATCATGGACACGTTCTTTCGCCCATTTGTGCTATTTTTAGTTGTTGGTGTATGAAAATATGATGGAATGATACTGGAAACTGGATGAGGATGTGTATTCAGCGTATTTTAGAGTGGATTGTATGTTTGGTTCATTTCATACCAGTCGTAGTATGATTCAAGCTTTGCAAAGGAACTGTTATTGAAGGATGGGGCAGTTAAAAACACTTGAACGCGATCGCAAAAACCGTGAGTAAACAGTTTCATTCATGAATATTTCAAATATCACGACTGTGTGATAGTTTATAGTGCTGACACCCTGTTAACACCTATTAAATTATTGATTATAATGGGTTCTATTGCTTTTGATGCGACTCTTGCATCCGGTATAGACAGGGTGGGAGTGTTAACAGTTGTACTTGAGATGAACAGTTTAACATATTCAGATGCAATGTGTTGGATGTGCTTTTGTGTAAAACCTGACATTTAGTTTTATTATGTTTTTGTGCCTTGTAACACGACTTCACAGCAGAAGGAAAGGAGAACACAGGGAAGTGGGTTTTCCAGGCTCAGGTAAGACTTTTAATCGGCCACTTCAGTGCTTTACAACTTCACAAACTCATCAGCTTCACAGGCATGCAATTACTTAAACACATCAGCTTCACAAACACAATAGATTAAACGCAACAGCTTCAGGAGCACTGTGGCATTCCTTGTGCCAGACTCTCTCTCCCTCTGTGCTGGTGGTGTGGCTGCTTATATGCCGCTCTCCCCATGCTCATTGGAATTAGAGACAGGTGTTAAACATAATCTAGCTTAGGTGCAAGCGCCCATACCGCTTTCTCTCCTGACGGACACTTGACCACGCCCCCGCTGCCACATGCCTATTTATTTTCTTCCGATTGAGTTTCAAAAATGGCTCTATTCAAGGGGCTGCATGATGTTAGCCAATCAGAACAGTGGGCGTTTATGTTGATGTTTAAAGGAGGTGCTTATGCCAAAACTGAGCATTTCAGATAGAGGGCCAGAGACAGGGTGTAAAATGATCATAACTAAATTATGACTGTTTTAATGCAACAAAAAAAAAAAACTTTACTAGCATTATCAGTGGACCTCATGGATGATAATAAAACTATAAAAAAAAGAGCATTTCATGACCCCTTTAAAGCTGCACTATGTAAGATTTTTTTGGTAAAATTTAACAAATTGCCATATTTATTGAGTACATAAACAATCAGAGTTTAAAACAATGTCCTTACTTTACTCCGATCCACTAAGGTAAGCCTACAAAAATGATTTGTATTTTCAGCTGTCAGGTCGGATTTGCTTGAAATCGCTGGCTTATGTCTGTAAACACAGGAAAAATGTAGCGGCCGTCATGTGTTCCGGCTGGGGAACTAAATGATTACGCTGTTCAGTTCAGTCAGTCACACTCACACAGCTCACAGCATGGCTGCAATCTGCATGGATGTTCACTGGCGGCCAAAAGTTTGGGACAATGTACAGATTTTGCTGTTTCAGAAGGAAATTGGTACTTTAATTCACCAAAGTGGCATTTAACTGATCACAAAGTATAGTCAGAACTAGGGGTGTAACGGTATGACATTTTCATGGTATGATAACTGTCACAAAATTTACCATGGTATTACAGTTTCATGGTATTTAGGTGCATTGATAATATTAAAAGCAGTTCAATATTTGGTTATGAAATAGGCTATTTCTGATAAACACACAGATAAATATTTCAGTTATATACAATTCTTGAACTTTATTTTGGATTTCTTCAACTTTAATCCTTTAACTTTTGATCTTGAACATCAGGACACTCTCTTAATCCGACAAGGTAAAAAAAAAGAAAAAGAAAAAAAAAAAATCACAAACCGGTAAACATTAATAAAAAATTTTTTGGCAACATGTACAGTAGTCAGATGATTATAGCAAAAAATATTTTGTTATTGTTATTTTATAATTTATGAAATTGAATTTTAATCATTTGTAATGATTATTGCCCAGGTTAACACTTAAAATATGCATTTGCATGGATTCAGGCATTTGTGATTTAGTTCAATTCTAAAATACCTACTGAAAATATATTATTCGTGTGCAGTTTATTTATTGGCATTTTGTCCAATACTGTCTATTTTCTGCCACAGTTTCACTGTCAGTTTCTTGCATGCATATTGTCAATGTCAATTTCCTGAACACCAAAAGCCATGCATTTTGTAAACCCTATTTAGTACTATGTTTTACAAATAAAACATATTATTAGTAGTATCAAACACATTGTTGGCCTACTGTTGTGCTGCACTTAGGCAAAAGAACAAACAGTTGGCACATCGTAAAGTTGAACGAGGTCATAAATCCATTTGCTGCATTTGTGAATGTGACAGAAAGCATAAACATAACATTAGCCTAACTAGTCATTACAAATCATGTAAAACTACATTTAATCTGGTGTTTTTATGAAACGGCTATAATTTATTATCCTGTGTACTGTATTTTCACTTACATTGTCTCCGCAAATTCCGTGGGATGGTGCTCATGGAGATGGTGCTTAAGGGTACGTTTACACGCCAACGATGTACTAAAAATGGAAAAGTTTTTCCTTTGCGTTTTTGAAAAGTTTCGTGTACAGACGACAATGTTGTCAAAACGATCCCCGCTCACACGGATCTGCGAAAACGACTAAAAACGCTGTATATGCATGCCAGGCCAGTAGTTGGCGATGTCACATTGTAAAGAAACACTACGCAACTGCGCACATAAGCATTCTTCCACAGAGCGGTGAATACAAACAATGAAGATGGCGATCGCTGACCGTAGTAGTGATGCAGTAAATCTACACTTTGCTAGAGAAGCGTCAATAAACTCAAAATCTTGAGCAGCACAAACACAGTCCTGTAGTCCGCCATTGTAGTTTTGAATGTCTTGCGCATTGTTTTGAAGTACTCGCGTGCATGCCTATAGACTGAACATGTAATACGCGTGTGCATGACGTCATCGTTTTCACAAATTCACGTTTTTGCATGTTTACACAGAGACGATAATGGCATCATTTTCAAAAACTTGCACTGAAACCCGTTTTCAAAAGTTTGCGTTTTCAGGCCCCAAAACACTATTGGCGTGTAAACGAACAGCCAAAAAACGCATAAAAAGTTTTCCGTATTCAGTTGAAAACATTGTCGTGTAAACGGCCCCTTAAGGTTTGAAGTGTTTCCCACCTGAGCCGAAACTTTTTTGTGACAGACTTTACAGACTGGGTAACCATCAACATTCAATACATAATCCCAGACAGCGGACTTAAACTTCTGTGGCGGCGGAAATAGAGGTTCAGTCTCAGACATGTCTGTATGCTGTGCTCGTGCTGCACTCATGCTGCGCGCCGCTCGTGCTGGACTTCTGTGCTCGTGATGCGCAGCATTCGCGACAACTGCATGTCACCTTTAAAATTGAGTGACAGTCAAATGCAACATGAGGAAGATTTATTTTATATAGCCAAGTTTATATGATGCTGTGTAAATGTCGCAGATTCTGTCTTCATTAAACTGATTTGGATTTTAGAAAAGCTCTAAGAAAATCTGTCTTTATCTTCATGCAATACCATCAATGAGAAGATTTCAACGGTATGATAACCATCCATTTTAAAACCGAGGTATATTGTGAAACCTTGAAACCTTTACATCCCTAGTCAGGACATTACTGATGTAAAAAAACAGTACCATCACTATTTGAAAAAAGTCATTTTTTATCAAATCTTGACAGGCCCCATTTCCAGCAGCCATTACTCCAGCACCTTATCCTTTTTTTTTTTCTCCCCTTTTTCTCCCCAATTTGGAATGCCCAATTCCCAATGCGCTCTTAAGTCGTGACGTAGTGACTCGCCTCAATCCAGGTGGCGGAGGATGAATCTCAGTTGCCTCCGCGTCTGAGACGTCAATCCGCGCATCTTATAGTGGAGGCTTCACACTATTCTCTGTGGCATCCACACACAACTCACCATGCGCCCCACCGAGAGCGAACCACATTATAGTGACCACGAGGAGGTTACCCCATGTGAACCTACCCTTCCTAGCAACCGGGCTAATTTTTTGCTTAGGAGATGTGGCTGGAGTCACTCAGCACACCTTGGATTTGAACTTGCGACTCCAGGGGTGGTAGTCAGCGTCAATACTCGCTGAGCCACCCAGACCCCCCAACACCTTATCCTTGAGTAATCATGTTAAATTGCTAATTTGGTACTAGAAAATCACTTGCCATTATATCAAACACAGGTGAAAGCTATTTGGTTCATTAAATGAAGTTTAACATTGTCTTTGTGTTTGTTTTTGAGTTGCCACAGTATGCAAGTACTGGCATGTCTTAAGGTCAATATTAGGTCAAAAATGGCAAAAATGAAACAGCTTTCTCTAGAAACTTGTCTGTCAATCATTGTTTTGATGAATGATGGCTATACAATGCTTGAAATTGCCAAAAAACTGAAGATTTCATACAAAGGTGTACACTACAGTCTTCAAAGACAAAGGACAAAAAGAGGCTCTAACAAGGACAGAAAGAGATGTAGAAGGCCAGATGTACAACTAAACAAGAGGATAAGTACATCAGAGTCTCTAGTTTGAGAAATAGACGCCTCACATGTCCTCAGCTGACAGATTCATTGAATTCTACCCACTCAACACCAGTTTCATGTACAACAGTAAAGAGAAGACTCAGGGGTGCAGGCCTTATGGGAAGAATTGCAAAGAAAAAGTCACTTTTGAAACAAAAATACAAATAGAAAACGTTAGAGTGGGCAAAGAAACACAGACATTGGACAACAGACAACTGGAAAAGAGTGTTATGGATCTTAACCTCATTGAGCTTTTGTGGGATCAGCTAGACTGTAAGGTGCGTGAGAAGTGCCCGACAAGACAGCCACATCTATGGCAAGTGCTACAGGAAGCGTGGGGTGAAATGTCACCTGAGTATCTGGACAAACTGACAGCTAGAATGCCAAGGATCTGCAAAGCTGTCATTGTTGCACGTGGAGGATATTTTGATGAGAACTCTTCAAATTGTAATAGTAATTTTTCACATTATTAATGTCCTGACTGTACACTGTGATCAGTTGAATGCCACTTTGGTGAATAAAAGTAACAATTTCTTTCCATAAGAGCAAAATCTATACATTATTCAAAATTTTTGGCCACCAGTGTATCTCTGTTATCCGTTTGGCTAAGATGTTTACCTGCTATAATGCTTAATTAAGCATTAATTAATTAATAAAATGCTATAAACATTTTTTTTTTTTTTTTTTGGTAAGGTTGTTGAAGCTAGGTTGTCATGCATTTATGAATCGAACATTACTTGTGGGTCAACTGATCTCAACGTATCTACGTTGTCATTTTGTTTTTCATGTTTAATAAAGTACAGTGCATTTTATCCCCATCATTATTGAATCCTCATTTTGTGTTTTTAGTTTGTTACGATGTTAATTTGTGCATTGCATAGACATACTATTGTAGTATTACGGTCCCCTTGCATTAGCAACTGAGGCTGTACAATATAATATCAAAATAAGTCTTCCAATGAACTCGTATCACCTCTTAAACTGATAAGTGTAGTACAATACAAACATTGACAGTAGATAAAACACTTGAAAAATCATATTAAAATATACTGATAAATGGTTGTGATTGAGTCCCCTGTTCTCTATATAAAAGTGCTTTGAGTGTAGTGTCAGAAAAGCGCTATAAGTGTACAATTAATTCATTCAAAATATGTAAATAGGACTGTTTTTTATCTTCATCAAAGCAAGTTATATTTCAGTTTTAAATGTTTAATTGTATAACATAATATCAGCATGAAAATAGCACGTTATGACTCCGGGGCTCTGAATATCTCCTGGTCATGATCGCACACAGGTGATGTCCAGGTAAGCTCAAGTCATGAGATTAATCCACCAGTGCCCAAACACTGCTGACGGAAAGTATGCTTCCGCAAATTGCTTGCAATTTTAGCTTCAACCACAGATGTCGCTAGAGAGCACAAAGTTCCGTAGGGTAGCTTTAACAAAGATGAATAAATGCTGTATACATATATATTGTTTGTTGTTAGTTCATGATACCTAATGTAACGAATGGAACCTTATTGTAAAGTGTTATCAATTAACCTAAGCAACACAATTCTAGAACTCTCTTTAAATTTGTAAAATGGAAGCTTACTGAATCCATTTGAGTTGGGACAACATGAATAAGTTTTGTGGTGTTAATGTAGCATTAATAATATGCAGGGGATTTAAGTTAAACTACTTGTAAAAATGTTGTACAATTCAATTAAGTAAGGGTAATGACGAGGGTGAAGGGTAAGGTTAATAACTTCATTTCTGAATGCAATACTCACAATCACTACAGCACAATTATCAATATAAATATACAGTATATAAGGTATTTGGACCCTTTGGAAGCCTCAGTTTGAAGTGAATATGTTTTCATAACAGCACATATCATAATATCAAACCAAGTCATTTATTTTAAAGAAATACAGCACAAACACCCTTTTCAAGCTAAACATTTCACAAAATATGATCTTTCAAATGATAAAACAATACAATATATATATATATATATATATATATATATATATATATAGACACTTTCTGGTTAAAAGCGTCCTACTCTGCTAGGACACCTGCGTGAACTTAGGGAACTGACTTCATACATTCACTAAAAATCAACTCGAGACCAGACTGTTAAAAGTAAAATCTAAAGTTACTTTTTAGAAAATGTCTAGAATCATTTGTTTGCAGATATGCATTGAAATTCATAAATTTTTAAGTACAAATACTTTGAGGCCGCTGTATTATTCCTCAGTTGTATGGTAAAAATGCAGGTACATGTGAAAAAAAAAAAAGAAAACATAAGTTGTAAGTTTGTTATTCTTAATCATCATCCATAATGCCCACAGCACTAAAGTTTAATGATCTCTGATGACACAGAAAAAAACAGTCTTGCCTTCCCTAAGGGCGCACAAGCATTCAGCTGTCTCTCACTCACTCTCGCTCTTATCTGACACGCGCCAATAACGTGTCACACAGATTAGCCTCCCAAATGGACTAGCATCATTTAATAAAGTGTGGAGCTGACATGCAACGTCTCAGGTGGGAGTATTGTGCTGGAGGACAGAGCACAGAGGATAAACAGCACCTGTGCAGCCTCTGTAAATGGGGCTAATTTTAAATTAGCCATTCTGACCGTCTATCAGATGGAAATATGGTGAAGAAAAACCTGATGGTCCATTAAAGCTCTGACGACACTGAACTGATTAATTCCTGAAAAACTAGGATGAAAATTCAACACTAATTTTGAAAAGGATCTCTGCATGCAAAACTTTAAATACTGTGGATATCACCATAGTAATGTTTAGTACTCAATAAAATAATACATAACAACTAACTTGCAGAAAAAGGTATTGAGCAGTTTGCACAAGCTTGCACAAATATATATATATATATATATATATATACACACACACACACACACACACACACACACACACACACACACACACAGTTATGCTGAAAAGTTTGCATACCCTTGGAGAATTGGTAATATTTGTACCAAAAAAAAAAAAAAAAAAACATGCGTGAGCAGGCAAAACACATTTCTTTTATTTCTTATGGGATTCATATTCAACTGTAGGTTATAACAGAATGGCACAATCATAAAAAAAACATGGCAACAATGAAAAAAATTAAATGACCCCTGTTCAAAAGTCTGCATACCCTTAGTTCTTAATACTGTGTATTGCCCCCTTTAGCATCAATGACAGCCTGCAGTCTTTTGTAATAGTTGTCTATGAGGCCCCAAATTCTTGCAGGCAGTATAGCTGCCCAGTCGTCTTGGCAAAATGCCTCCAGGTCATGCAAAGTCTTTGGTCGTCTTGCATGAACCGCACATTTGAGATCTCCCCAGAGTGGCTCAATAATATTCAGGTCAGGAGACTGTGATTGCCACTCCAGAACCTTCATCTTTTTCTGCTGTAACCACTGGAGGGTCTGAACAGTACTGACTGGCATTTTCAAGGCTTTGGATATCTTTTTATATCCTTTTCCATCTTTATAAAGTTCCATTACCTTGATACTCAGGTCTTTTGACAGTTCTTTTCTGCTCCCCATGGCTCAGTATCTAGCCTGCTCAGTGCATCCACATGAGAGCTAACAAACTCATTGACTATTTATACACAGGCACTTATTGCAATTTAAAAAGCCACAGGTGTGTGAAATTAACATTTAATTGCCATTTAAACATGTGTGTGTCACCTTGTGTGTCTGTAACAAGGCCAAACATTCAAATCACCCTTGAATGTTTGGCCTTGTTACAGACATTCAAGGGTGATTTGAATGTTTGGCCTTGTTACAGGCTTTTTAAATTGCAATTTGTGCCTGTGTATAAATAGTCAATGAGTTTGTTAGCTCTCACGTGGATGCACTGAGCAGGCTAGATACTGAGCCATGGGGAGCAGATAAGAACTGTCAAAAGACCTGCGTAACAAGGTAATGGAACTTTATAAAGTTGGAAAAGGATATAAAAAGATATCCAAAGCCTTGAAAATGCCAGTCGGTACTGTTCAATCACTTATTAAGAAGTGGAAAATTCGGGGATCTCTTGATACCAAGCCAAGGTCAGGTAGACCAAGAAAGATTTCAGCCACAACTGCCAGAAGAATTGTTCGGGATACAAAGAAAAACCCACAGGTAACCTCAGGAGAAATACAGGCTGCTCTGGAAAAAGATGGTGTGGTTGTTTCAAGGAGCACAATACGACGATACTTAAACAAAAATGAGCTGCATGGTCGAGTTGCCAGAAAGAAGCCTTTACTGCACCAATGCCACAAAAAAGCCCGGTTAAAATATGCTCGACAACACCTTGACACGCCTCACAGCTTCTGGCACACTGTAATTTGGAATGATGAGACCAAAATAGAGCTTTATGGTCACAACCATAAGTGCTATGTTTGGAGAGGAGTCAACAAGGCCTATAGTGAAAAGAATACCATCCCCACTGTGAAGCATGGTGGTGGCTCACTAATGTTTTGGGTGTGTGTGAGCTCTAAAGGCATGGGGAATCTTGTGAAAATCGATGGCAAGATGAATGCAGCATGTTATCAGAAAATACTGGCAGACAATTTGAATTCTTCTGCACGAAAGCTGCGCATGGGACGCTCTTGGAATTTCCAGCATAACAATGACCCTAAGCACAAGGCCAAGTTGACCCCCCAGTGGTTACAGCAGAAAAAGGTGAAGGTTCTGGAGTGACCATCACAGTCTCCTGACCTTAATATCATCGAGCCACTCTGGGGAGATCTCAAACGTGCGGTTCATGCAAGACGACCAAAGACTTTGCATGACCTGGAGGCATTTTGCCAAGACGAATGGGCAGCTATACCACCTGCAAGAATTTGGGGCCTCATAGACAACTATTACAAAAGACTTCACACTGTCATTGATGCTAAAGGGGGCAATACACAGTATTAAGAACTAAGGGTATGCAGACTTTTGGACAGGGGTCATATAATGTTTTTCTTTGTTGCCATGTTTTGTTTTATGATTGTGTCATTCTGTTATAACCTACAGTTGAATATGAATCCCATAAGAAATAAAAGAAATGTGTTTTGCCTGCTCACTCATGTTTTCTTTAAAAATGGTACATATATTACCAATTCTCCAAGGGTATGCAAACTTTTGAGCACAACTGTATGCAGCCAAAATTTGGTGGCATCTAAATTAACTGGTTTTATTCAAGTCAAATAAATGATTCAACATGAATCATCCTGATTACATTAAGTTACACCAACAAAACTAATTTTAAGGGTTAGATCAGGTAGATATTGAACCATTAACACTTTTTACTGTATAAATTCTAAAATGCCCTTAACTGGTTTTTAGATGGCCAATGCAACACTGTTTCTGGCACAATCTGTTTAAGCTTGCTATTGAGTGGATGACCTGCTAAAATCAGCATTAAAGTGTATTTTGAATTAGAAAATTTGGCAGACGCTTTAATCCAAAGCAATTTACAATGCAATCCACAGGGCCATGTTTACACCATGCTGTACCATTTGAACTACAAGAAAGAAAGTGCCCAAGTCATACCTAAAATTGGTAACCAGCAAAGTTTTTTTTTTTTTTTACTTTTTCTTTTAATGGTTTTAGCCTTAAATTGATTTTATTAATTTATTTATTCCAACAAGATACATAATTTTTTTGTATTTATTTTTTTTTATTTGAAATGCCCAATTTCCACTACTTAGTAGGTCCTCGTGGTGCCACGGTTATTCACCTCAATCCGGGTGGTGGAGGACAAGTCTCAGTTGCCTCCGCTTCTGAGACTGTCAATCCGCACATCTTATCATGTGACTCGTTGTTCATGACACCGCAGAGACTCCGCATGTGGAGCCACATGCTACTCTCCACAATCCACGCACAACTTACCACGCGCCCCACTGAGAGCGAGAACCACTAATCACGACCACGAAGAGGTTACCCCATGTGACTCTACCCTCCCTAGCAACTGGGCCAATTTGGTTGCTTAGGAGACCTGGCTGGAGTCACTCAGCACACCCTGGATTCAAACTCGCGACTCCAGGGGTGGTAGTCAGCGTCAATACTCGCTGAGCTACCCAGGCCCCACAAGATACATATATTAATAATAAATAAAACAAATTATAAAAAAAATTATTTAAAGACAAATTTTCTGAATTTCTTCGCCACTAGCATTGCCAAACATCATTGAAATAATAATTGTTTTTCCAAACAGTCTCATGACAAATACTTCACTGTAGCGACTTCTGCCGGATTCATTGTCATTCCGTTCTCATCTCAGTTCGGAGGATTCTGTCAAAGGCTCAGCAATCTTCAGGTTTATCAGGCATGTTTAACCACATTATGTTTCATTATACTTATAAATATATTATTTTATTTATGTTAAGCTATCATATCGATATTTTAGATCCCCTTACCCAACCGCATTCCTAAACCGAACAATTATAAACAATCTAAAACATGTAAAAGGCAGGCAAATATATTCACAACAATTGTATTTACACTATAATCATATATTTTTGAACACTTAGCTCTAGCCAGTAATATAACAACAACAATATAACCAACAAACAATATAAAAGACAAGTAACAAGCAAACAAATATAAGTAGAGTGACAATAATTTATTCCAACAAATGACAAAAAAGCACCATAAAATTTTTCCAAAGGACTCATGCTGCATTCAAAGTTCTCTAAAGTCAGATGATAGCTCAGTGTGAGGAACAGAGTGAAACTGAAGGTTTTAATCGCTGAAAATCTTCCTCTCCATGAAGGCAGTCACATTTAAAAATATACATTCAAACATTTGAATGTTGAAATCAGTCACATGACACTAAGAACCAATGACATTTTACAATACTGATATCAAAGCTGTCGTAACGCTTGTTGAGGCATTAAAGTAGGTCGTACAGATAATTTTTATGATAATTTTTATAGTACTTTTCTCAGTTTTTGGCCTGCAACTCGGACATTTTAAAAACTGTCTTTGTGTCCCACAGGAAACAAATCAATGAGAAGATAAGCAATAAATAAATAAAGCAATAAGCAAATAATGGCAGCATTTTCAGGTCATTTCTTTGTAAAATATAGCCTAGGGTATTGAAATCTTCAGAAATTATTTGAATACAGCATCAGAGTGACACAGCCCCTGCATCTCAGTGTGCATACTATCGGTCCTAAATAGTATGTAAGATGAGAATTAGGCTGCATCCAAATATCCACACTTGTAGGATAGCATAAATGAAATGGAATGAGGAATAGTGAATGAATGATGATACATGCAGTATGAAATGAGGAACGTGCATATCATGATAACTGTTACAGGATGATTGACATGTCGGTGTGACAGAATGCATGTAACTATAGCCCCTTTCCCACAAACAGTCCCTAGCAGCTACAAGTTTGTTTACTTCTGGCAGTTGCCGACTCTTCGCACTTCTCATTGCTTTGTGCGTCATACGTGTTTGACCAATTAAAGTTTGCAGCACTTCCCACAATCCCTCTTCTCCCAAAAAGTACCTACCCCAGAAAAGGAGTTAAAAATTCCATCTAAATGCCAAGAGAATCTATAACGTGTACGAAATGATGAAAAGAGTAGTTTCAAGTAAAAGTATCTAAAACAGGGTTTAGTACCTGCATCGAGAAATGGTCTTATGCAACCAAAAGGTCTGTGGTTTCAAGATCCTATTTTATGACTTGATAGTATGTCCCAATACTTGCACACTTTTTGCTACACACAAAGAGGTTTGCAATCTGACTGAATCTATACTTTTCAAAACTCATGCTTTATCTTTTTCAGTGGCAGATTCCATCCACAACAATGTTCATGCTCCCTAGTTGTCTCATTAATTACATCTGTGCCTTTTCACATGCATGTATTTAATGTTACTCTGCCCCATATGTAATTTGTTATCCCTCGTTGATTAATATACAATACCCTGGACTTGTTTTCCTTACATTCCTGTATGAGTTACTTGGGATTTGCTTTAAAGAGACCATGTGGGAAAATGGTCTGTAGGTTTTTCCATATGGGAAAAAACAACAGACCATTAATCTTTTTATACAAGTGCTACCTAAGCACGGTGGTAATTGGATAACGCATTGTTTCTAGTGAAAACAGAACATCCATAATATATATTATCTCCAGATTACTCTTCCGGGAGTTTTCTTTCTTATGCAAAGAGACGGACCTATGCATCTATCTTACCAGTGCACCTAAACTTGTCTTTAATAAGCAGTTTAGGTGAGGGTGGTAATGCTCTCTCTCCCTGCCAAGGATGATATAAAATGAATACGTAATTGCCTAATTAACCCGTGGCTCGGCAGGGGTTTCATTTGTCTTGATGCACTTCCCATAATAAAATGTGCTTTAGAACTCCTACGTAATTGCATCAACTCTGAGAAATATATAAATAACCATCTGTTGTAAATTCATTTTCTCAATGTGACCGAAATGACACCTCTTTTTTCCCTTCCCCCGATGTGTATCATGCATGTTAAGAGCATTGTTTTTGGATCCGAGCTACACCCCAGTGGATTTATGCCGTACTCGTAAAGATTAGTTTTGTGGCCCATTTTGTCCTGGGACAGGCTCGCTTTCAATAAATCTCAGTGTGAAGCTAAGTGAGGCAACATTTTAAACCTTGAGGTAAAGAGTGGAGGAACCACTGATGACAGTTTCAAAGACCGTTAACCTTTCCGTTTTCATTTGGGCTGTGATGGTTATGTGGAAGTCACCTTTGGCAAAGAGAAGATGGAACTGTACCAAGCATGTCATGATTTTATGTCACAATCATTCATCTGCCACCAACTCCACCCCCAAGTCACCAACTTTCATTATCAAGTCCAAGACTGAACTAGGTACAGTACAACTGAAAACAATGTGAACGTTATTGTACCAAAGAGCCTGGTGTAATATAGAAGATACATGGTATAAGGCAGGGGTGTCCAAAGTAGAAATAGAACAGAATTAGGCCCGCTATGGAGAAATGATCTGAAATTCATATCTGGGCACTGGATATAGCTATCACATGCAGCTGCTATTCACAGTGCATCGTCTCCACTAGTGCGTTCTGTGTCGTCACCAGCTTCATCCACTGGCAGAGTTCAGCAGGGGTTTGGAATACTCCTTATTTCCAAGAATGAGGCGCCCCACAGAAAGAATTATGCACTTATTAAAGGACTGACATCAGGTTAGATACTTTACTCATGTACTTGTTCTTGTTAAAATGTCCCAATACCTCACATCATACAACTGAGTAGAGCTGCTGTTGTGCAAGCAGCTGAACAGAGTTTCCCTATCTGTCACTCACTCGACATTGTGTCGATGAAGTGACACTAGGGGTCACTTTTGGGAGCCCCACACACCTCTGCTTTTTTTGAAAAAAGGCCAATGAGAATTGGCGAGTGGAATTTGTATGCCACTCCCCCGGACATACGGGTATAAAAGGAGCTGGTATGCAACCACTCATTCAGATTTTCTCTTCGGAGCCGAACAGTCGATGTTCACTGAGCTGAATTCCCATGGCTGTTCATTCAACTCTGCTGGATCTGACGGCGCATTTCAGCAGCTTCTCCCCCCTCTGCACTGGTGCACTGCAGAGAACGCCCCTGGGCGCTTCGGCAGAAATAAAAGAGTATATTCTAAAAAAGAGTATATTTCTCTAAAAGAGCGGCACACACGGAATGTCTTTTTAAAGACGCGTCTTTTTAAAGATGCCTTTCCGTTTGTGTGTTATTCCTGGTTGCGGTCGTTATCTCTCCGCTTCTGACTGCCACGATCACTGTCTTACGTGTCTGGGCGCTGCCCACGCGGAGACATCGTTTGTGGATGGGTCTTGTCCTCATTGCAAGAACATGACCATGGCAACGTTGTGGTCGCGGCTTGCATTCGTAAGAAAGAAAGCCACCCCAGCGGCTCCCCGCCTCGGTCCTTCTACCTACGGGTATGAGGCCATGCTGGTTAGCACTGGGGGAAATTTGGGGACATCAATGGGACCACCTCCACCGGGTATCCCCCCACGGACTTCCCATTCCCCAGCACGCTCGCTTACCCCAGTCAGGCGCTCGGATGAGACCGCCGGCTCGACCTATTGTTCGGAGCCCGGGAAGAAGATGAGTTATAAAGCACAGCATCGGAGAGTGGGCTCGTCCAGTCGGACGCAGAGGCTTTGACTGGGCTTCCTCCTTCGGGAATGGTTGCCCAGTCCCAGGTCGACGCGGAAATGATGGACATGCTTTCCTGGGCGGCTGTGAGCGTCTGGCCAGAGTGGAACCCTCCACTCTCCCCTGAACCCTCGCGGTTCGACGATTGGTTCCTGGGCTCGGGGCGGCGCCCACGGCCACGCCCCACCCCCGTTCCTTTCTTCCCGGAAGTGCACGAGGAGCTGACAAGATCATGGGAGGAACCTTTTACTGCCCAGTCCCAGTCTTGTAGCTCCCCCGCTCTCACTGCCCTCGATGGTGGATGGTTGGCACATCGACTGCCTAGAGTTGTTGGCAGTACTGTTCGCCCTGCGGAGGTTCTGGCCGTTGATCCAGGGCAAGCACGTGTTGGTCCAGATAGACAACACAGCAACGATAGCGTACATCAACCATCAAGGTGGTCTACGCTCCCTTTGCATGTCACAACACACCTGCCGTGTCCTCCTCTGGAGTCAGCAGCGCCTCAAGTCGCTACGAGCCACTCACATCCCGGGCGACCTCAACACCACAGCGGATGCGCTGTCGCATCAGGTTACCCACAGGGGAGAGTGTAGACTCCACCCACAGGTGGTCCAGCTGATTTGGAGTTGATTCGGTTGAGCACAGGTAGACCTGTTTGCTTCCCGGGAATCCTCCCACTGCCCACTTTGATACGCCCTGACTGAGGCACCTCTTGCTGGCACACAGCTGGCCCCCTGGACTACGCAAATATGCATTTCCCCAGTGAGCCTACTATGCACAGACCCTGTGCAAGGTCAGGGAGGACGAGGAGCAGATCATCCTAGTTGCACCCTACTGGCCCACCCAGATGTGGTTCTCGGATCTCACGCTCCTTGCACCATCTGTCACCCACGACCAGACCTCTGGAATCTCCACATCTGGCCCTTGGATGGGACACGGAAGACTTAAGTGCTCAGGCTAGGGTGCCCTCTACGAGGCACCTGTATGCCTTGAAGTGGCATCTGTTCGCTAAGTGGTGTCATTCCCGACCCGAAGACCCCCAGAGATGCGCAGTTGGATCGGTGCTTTCCTTCCTGCAGGAGAGGCTGGAGGGGCGGCTGTCCCCCTCCACCCTGAAGGTGTATATAGCCACTATTTTGGCTCATCACGATGCAGTAGATGGTAAGTACTTAGGGAAGCACGACTTGATCATCATTTCCTGAGAGGTGCTAGGAGGTTGAATCCCTCCAGACTGCACCTTGTCCCCTCATGGGACCTCTCTGTAGTCCTTTGGGGTCTTCAGGAAGCTCCCTTTGAGCCTTTGGAGTCAGCTGAGCTTAAGGCACTCTCTGTGAAGACTGCCCTCCTGACTGCGCTCAAAACCATCAAAAGGGTAGGGGACCTGCAGGCGTTCTCTGTTAGTGAATCGTGCCTGGAATTCGGTCCAGGTTACTCTCACATGATCCTGAGACCCCGACCGGGCTATGTGCCCAAGGTTCCCACGACCCCTTTTAGAGATCAGGTGGTGAACCTGCAAGCGCTGCCCCAGGAGGAGGCAGACCCAGCCTTGGCGTTGCTGTGTCCGGTGCGAGCTTTATGCATCTATTTGGATCGCATGCAGAGCCTTAGATGCTCTGAGCAGCTCTTTGTCTGCTTTGGTGGACAAACTGTTTCCAAACAGAGGATCGCCCACTGGGTCATTGACGCCATCACGATGGCATATCAGGCTCAGGACGTGCCACCCCCTGCGGGGTTACGAGCCCACTCCACCAGGAGTGTGGCGGCCTCCTGAGCCATGGCCAGTGGCACCTCTTTGGCAGACATCTGCAGAGCAGTGGGCTGGGCAACACCCAACACATTTGCGAGGTTCTACAATCTCCGGGTTGAGCCGGTCTCATCCCGTGTATCGGCAGGCACTAGCAGGTAAGTTCCGGGACAGCTGGCTGGGTGTACCGCTTGCACATAGCGCCTTTCCCCTCCCTTGAGGTGAAGACGTGTGCTCTTGACTCCCAGTCGTGTTCACAGACTCTGATCCCTGGATGACTTTCCTACTTGCCCCTCTACCCCTCTGCCCCCGGTCGCCATGCTCTGTAGAAACTCTTCCCCCTTCGGGTAGGACCTACCATGGGACCTCTCCTCATGACACACTTCCGAAAAGACTCGGTAAGACCATGTGACATATTCCACTCAAAATACCCCCCCCCCTTTTTTGGACGGCGTGTGGTCTCCATGGTGTCTTCCCCTTGGGAGGGACACCCCCCGACGCAGACACTTATGGCTCCCAGTCGGTTAACAAATTCTACTCTTTTTGGGGAGAAAAGAGAGGGAAAGAGGCCTCGGCTGGGCAAGCCTGTCCCTATCGTTGGGCAGTTGACTTGTTCCTGAAGGACCGTTCGACACTCACAAGTGTGTTGGGGAGGTTACGTGATGGATTGGTGTGCTGGCTACGTGGCACACAGCGGTCTACCCATCTCACACCACTAGTTCACATAACACAGTTCAGATAGTTGTGGCATTTTGTATAGTGACCCCTAGTGTCACTACATCGACACAATGTCTAGTGAGTGACAGATAGGGAACATCCTGGTTACTTGCGTAACCTCCATTCCCTGATGGATGGAACGAGACTTTGTGTCGATATAGTGACACTAGGGGTTGCCACAATGCTGAACTACACGCTGAAATGGCTGGGACCCGGTCTCGGCTCCTCAGCACAAAACCTGAATGAGTGGTTGCATACCAGCTCCTTTTATACCCATATGTCCGGGGGAGTGGCATGCAAATTCCACTCGCCAATTCTCATTGGCCTTTTTTCAAAAAAAGCAGAGGTGTTTGGGGCTCCCAAGAGTGACCCCTAGTGTCACTACATCGACACAACGTCTCGTTCCCTCCATCAGGGAACGGAGGTTACGAAAGTAACCAGGACGTTATTGAGCGTGCACAGAGACGCACAAACCGAGCATACTCTTCCAGAACGTCTTCTGTAGCACTGGGAAGTATAATTAATTGGTTTGTTCTGATATTTCATTGAAACAAGGAAAATGATTCACGGGCTTCCCAGTGCTATTTGAGTGAGGACATACTGTATTGTAGAAGAGTGCACTTAAAACACTTGCACATGCACATGCACGTGCACGTCTACAAAATAAAATGAAGCACAATAATTTTGATCAAATTAAAATTGTATTTGTAACGCAAGTAACAACAGAACAGACGTTATAATTGTATAGCTATAAAGAGTAATTCCTTGAAAAATAAAGAGTAATTCCTTGCATCAATTCATAAAGTGATAAAATGTAATCTGATTCTGATTATTGTGATGGGTCACACGCAACACTCAGTAGCAGCCCTATATGTTCTTTGCAGTGCCACTGAATGGACATCAAAAAGATAAAAATGTGAATAAATGAGTATAATATTTTGCATAAGACGCATCACTGTTCCATTATAAGAGTTCTTTGTGAGTGAAATACCCTATCCTTTATTTACATGTAGGGCCTACACAAACATACCATAAAGCACAAATTATTATTAAAACTTGCATAATATTAAGTGTACAAAAGTAAGATTATGCATAGTGGCAATCTAGTAGCTCCTAACTATTTTTTTAATTATTACAGCGATGCGGCCCACGGCACCTTATTTTTTCTACATTTGGCCCCCCCGACCGAAAACTTTTGGACACCCCTGGTATAAGGCAATCATCCATTATTACAATGATACATGGATTAGTGATACATAATAGGGAAGAATGGGGCTAGTTGTCACATGGGGAAGTTGTCACAAGGCCTATATCTTTGTAACTACAGTATAAGGTTTTGAGTCAAAAGTCCAATTTCACAAATCAGTGTTTCTCTAGCAGTGATTTTGTATGTTGGTTTCAAACTCCTGGTTCAAACAGCTTTAAAAATTGGGATACTTTTGTGAAATCTATCCTCCAAACTAAAATTCCAATATTATTATATTTTTTGTATAGCTGTTGTGTAAACAAGTGAACACAATTAAAACTCACTAGCATACATTCAGGCAGGTGTCAACTATATAATGAAGATTAAAGGTTTAAAAGATTAAAAGATTAAAAGTGTTTTACTCTTTAAATTGTGCTGAAAAGGCATTTAATAGACTGTTTATAGGCAGGTTCCATTATGACAACAAACACCATATAGTATGATAACATGCCCCGCAACTGGCATTAATGTGCATTCAATTAACTTTATCTTGCTGTATTAATAGCAGTGGAAACTGTAGCTCTTTTGTAGTCAAGACATGATTATATTTGCCTATGCAGAATTAACTGGAGTGAAATATGTGACTACTAGCCCCGGCCTCCCTATCATGTTTTTCTGAGTTTAGGTTGATGCGGAGTTGCCACAATATTGCTAACAATCCCACAAAGGACTATGTTAGGCCTGCTATCACATCCGAACACTGTACAAGCGCCAAATCGAAGGATGTCCCGAGGACAGGAACAGTTGGCAGTCACATTTGGCAGGTTACACACTGCTAGACAGGAATGGGTTAGGTCTTTGGGGGACCAGCATTCTAAATGATACCTAGTTATTAGGGCCATTCTGGAACATCAGCAAGCTGTTGTGTCCAACTGCCTCATTACCCTGGTGGTATCTCAGGCTCAAGTGGCACCAAGGACCATAAAACTAGAAAGTGCTGGTGCCAGGTTTCTTCGCAGTTTCTTGCCCTCTTTTGACTTTCACGTGATGACTTGTGGGCAGATGGATAGCGAACAACACATGTGAGCTCTCCCCTAACATACAGACGCCACCATCAGCAGATGTGCAAAGCAGGCTGCTGAAAAGCTCTTCAAGCCCCCTACATTCACTCATTTCAGCGGCACTGAAAGCAGAGCCTAACTAAGTTAACACTGCAAATGTCTCATACCGGGTAAGAGCTTAATTGTTTAATTCATAGCGCTTGACCTTGCTGGAATTTAATTAATTAGAGCAGGATGAAGGTTAATTAGAACTGTAAGATACTCATGCATCACAGAAAATCTTTTGTCTTAATTCACCTTGTCAGTTGTTGCACAAATTGGTCATCACTCATTGGATTTGAACAATAGCAACATTTTTGGACATTTGGATACTTGGAAAAAAAACAAACCAAAAAGAATAAATGAAAAAAAAAAAAAAGAAACATTTGAGGAATGTTACTGTTATGCAAAGAGAATGTCATTTAACAAGGTTTTGATTATGAGGTGGCCAACCACTAACTTTGTATGTCCTGACATAGTCATTGGACAAGAATTAAAACATTTGAGCTGACATGCATCTTTATAACTGTACCCAGCAGCAGCTGCCTTAATGATACTCAGAGGTTGTGTTAAATATTTTGGCCAAAAAACAGCTAACAACTGTGTAATTGTACATTGCTGTGTTGTGTCTATTAATGCAGGCCTTGTACTATTATGTTATGCACTTAAACAATTTATAGCACATTTTTTAAAGACCCACAGTCATTAGTTTCAATGTGATTTCTTTAGTATTCTTACATAAAGTGTACTTACAAAAAGTTCTTGCAAACAAACATTTTTGATAAACTCTGAAACATACAATATAAACAAACAAATTTAGATAAATGTTTTGAGGTTCATAGAATATTGAAATTGTGGAATTAATAACTTTTATTGGATATATAATAAATGAGATTAATGTCTGTTCTGAGTGGTTTCTAAAGACTGGTCGGGACCTTTGTAACAGCACACACACATACACACAAACATCAGAAAATGAGTGAAACACACATTCATGTTCCATGACATCGCTGTGTCGCTGTGAGTTTTTTTGATAATTAATCCATACAAAGACTGTAAATAGCTTTATTCCCATGGGGATTTTATTAACCCTTAAATGCATGGTAAATTTCCCAAACACTCTTACATATTCGGGTCTTTAGAGACCCGGCACTTACATCTATCAAAAATGGATGTACAAAATGCCCGGATAGTGTAAAATGTTACAAATATTTCAAGCCAATTAGAAAACAATAAAATAAAATATATTTTGATGTTTTTTTTTTTTTTTCATAAATTAAAGAGATAATGCAACAATTCAGAACAAATCAAGAACAGGATTCATTATCACACTGAAATTTCATGAGATGCAACTGGCTGTCAAACACATATTGAGCTACACATGTGTAATTTATGTGTAACTTACGTGCAGCTTATGTGTATCTTATTATTATTTTATTTTTATTTTTATGTATTTTTTTTTCTTTTCTTTTTTTTTTGCAATTTTGCAATCTTGGCATTTTTTGTGTGTCACACTATTTATATGAGATAGAATGAGGAATACTAAAGAGGTGTGGGCACAACTCCCCAAAAAATGGAGGTACAGGGGGTGGAATGAGGTCCTGGGTCTCTAAAGACCCGAGGTATGCGTTTAAGGGTTAATACATACATTTGCTATTAAAAAAGTCTTTCTCAGATGAAGTTTCTCCATCATTTACTGATAAATGAGATTACTGCTATGTTGTTTCTGAGTATTGAACTTAGTTACCTGCAGTAGTATCCTCGCAAAGTTTCTGGCAAATTCAGTTCCAGTTTTTAAAGGATTCATAAAGATTTGTATGTCTTTTAAGTTCTGCATATGCAAAAGGCTTTATGATGCTGTCATTTTTTGGGCCTTTTTGGTACTTTTATTGTTAGGACAGTTGAGAGAGCATATGTTAAGTGTTCAAGAGTGGGGAACAGGATCATGAAATGACTCGGGTCAGTCTTGAATTTGCATCACCTATAGCATGAACCCACAGCTCCAATGTCTAATTTAATAGTTTACATTGTATGTAAATAACACACATGTACAAAGTAAAATTTAAGTAACAGTTTAATTAATTATGTTGTTTTATTCCAACTTGATCACAGGAAATTGGTGTGAGTTCAGAATGTTTTTAATTCTAAACATTGCCACAAGGGGCGCTATAGTGGACATAAGCGTGAACTGTCCTCTAATAGAGAGTAAAACGGTTTAAAAGTAAGTTAAAATCAATATGTTTATAGCAATATTCACGTTTGACCTCCAGTCACCAATTTTTTGTGATATCATTTTTTTATTTTTTATTTTTTATTTTTTATTTTTTTGCAAAGGCAAGAACATTAAACTCTACACATACCATAAGTGCCTTACAGTGAAAGACATCACAGTTGTCAGAAAACAGTGAGACAAAGTGAACATTGAAAACAGCATTTTTTTTATTTTTATTTTTTTATCATTATGTCTATGTTGTCTTACTCAAAAGTAGAACAGTAGAAGTGATTTATGTACACTTTTTCCATCAGGAAACAGTAAAAATAAAAAGGAAGCTTTTTTTTATTATTATTATTATTAATAGTATCATTTTTTCTATAGATGGGTTAGGGTAAATATGAGCTGTATAAAAGTCTCATGACAGTATTTACTCTGTTTGAGAACTGGGCCCATGAGACTTGTTCTGGCAACTTCAAGCCTGATATGGTTCTCTTTGTATTTCCCAAGAGCTGCACAAATCCAGCATTTCAGACCTTCTCAATTCGAAGAGCACCATATATTCCACTCCAGCTCATCTACCTGATTTAAGGAATCATTCACTGTGTAGAGTGCTGAGGACTGTGATTTTCCATCCTCACCATGCCTGTAATTGACAGGCAACTTCGGAGGAAAAATGGATGTGTCTTGCTATATTATCGCAGGTGTGTGTTGAGTAGCAAAAATAAGGCAGGCGAATGCAGCTGATCAAATTGAATTTATGATTTCTATGTTTGCTCTATAGTTTTAGAGACAAGTATATGGGCTTGGAGACTGATTGTGAATCCAAAGGAATTTACACATTTTTCTGATGTAATTGAAGCAAATCTAAGGAAATGGTACTATTTTCCTTTCACAATTTGCCACTTATAGAGTGTTCGGATGTGACAGCAGGACTAACATAGTCCTTTGTGGGATTGTTAGTAATATTGTGGCGCCTCCTCATCAACCTAAACTCAGAAAACCAGGATAGGGGAGGCCGGGGCTAGTAGTCTCACTTTTTACTCCAGTTAATATTTTGCAGGTTTATATTTGAAAGTCAATTTCTGCATAGGCACATATCATCATGTCTTGACTACAAAACAGCTACAGTTTCCACTGCTATTGATACAGCAAGATACACTTCATTGTACACACCTTAATGTTAATAGCTGGGCAT
Organism: Myxocyprinus asiaticus; assembly: GCF_019703515.2. NCBI lineage: Eukaryota > Metazoa > Chordata > Actinopteri > Cypriniformes > Catostomidae > Myxocyprinus > Myxocyprinus asiaticus. The sequence goes on from NC_059359.1 coordinate 39,143,933, forward strand.
GTTGTCACACTATATGGTGCTAGTTGTAATAATGGAACCTGCCTATAAACAGTCTATTAAATTATTTTTTCAGCACAATTTAAAGTGTAAAACAACAATGTAAAAAACAAAACAATTCATGAAACAGCAAAAAACTCAAATCAAACATTGTTTTTGCCAAAAACTATTGTTATTAATTAATTGTATTAACGTAATACATTTTTTTAAATGTTAAATAAATATTTAAAACACATGCGACAACTTACATTTATGCATTTGGCAGATGCTTTTATCCAGTGCACTTATTACAGGGACAATTCCCCCAGGATTTAAGTGCCTTGCACAAGGACACAGTGGTAGTGGCTGTGGGGATTGAACCGGCATCCTTCCACTTACCAGTTTTGTGCTTTAGCCCACTACGTTTTGTGCTTTTACGTTTTGTTACATTTGCTATTAAAAAGGTCTTTCTCAAAAGGTCTTTCTCAAACCAAAACTCACCACGACCTCACTTTCATGAAAAATCCCATTGTCCTGAGAACACAGTTAAACCTTTAATCTTCATTATATAGTTGACACCTGCCTGAATGTATGCTAGTGATTTTTAATTGTGTTCACTTGTTTACCCAACAGCTATTCAAAAAATGTAATAATATTGGAATTTTAGTTTGGAGGATAGATTTCACAAAAGTATAAACAAATTTTTACAGATATTTGAACCAGGAGTTTGAAACCAACATACAAAATCACCGTTGGAGAAAACACACATTTGTGTAATTGGACTTTTGACTCAAAACCTTATACTGTAGTTACAGAGATATAGCCCTTGTGACAACTTCCTGATGTGACAACTAGCCCCAGTCTCCCATGTTATGTATCCCTATTTCATGTATCATTGTAATAATGGATGATTGCCTTCTACCATGTATCTTCTATATTAAACCACAATTGTCAAAAACACTCACCTGACTTCATGGACAGTGGAGGGCACACATGCTGGTGTGAAAACTGGACTGTTACAGCAATCATGCTATTGCTAGACTGCACCAATATATAGGTAATTGTAAGCTGTTATGCGGGAAGAAAATAAGAAATAGGTGGAGAAAAACTGCCTTTTAGAATAGATGGAGAGATTGCAAGGGAGAACAAGTTTGTCTTCCCACACCTGCACACTGTGAATGATCATTGATGACTGTATTTCATGGCGCTGAAGGAGACTGTATGAAAGTAGCTTTTTCTTTGTTTAGATGACATGGAAATCAATAGCTACTTGTCTTCTCTGGTGCACGTCAGCCATTTGAAAGTCACTGAATTTGTCAGGCAAGTTTCCCAAGTAAATAAGATATTGTCAAAGTGCTGTTTGAGGAAACAGCCCGAATGCTCGTTTCCACAGCACAATGAAGATTGACGGGCGCTCACGTACTCTATTTGAAATTGGTGCAGGTACAGAAAAGGTGTGTTTTGTACATGAGGGTGACCTAAAATTGCAATGGAAATTGTTTCCCAATGTTCCATCAGAACTGAATTAGAATAGAAACAGTGCAATACATGTTTACAAAAGAGCTTTACTGCCAGTCTTCATTGTTGCTGGTCAGAGAACTCAAGACATGACTATAAAACATGAAATTTTGCTTCAGTTTGCAAAATTATATTTTAATGCCAAGAAAATGCAATTCACAAAAAAGACAAAGTGGAACTGTATATCAAAGAATTTCAGTGAATATCACTTCTTTCCACTCCTCACTCAAACACTGGAAGAAGTGATAACCTGCAATTGTTGCCGCAAGAGCCTTATTCTACTTTATCTAACCAATAAAATGTACTTTCATTGGTTCAACTTAATTTGTCGGTTAAATATTCCTTTAATTTATGCAAAACACTGCAGAAATGCCTTTATGCATTACAAGTTTGCATTATACCAAACGCTTTAGCATAAAATACCTTTGTTCTTTTTCTTAACTTTGTTTGTAGCACAATTTAGAGTAAGATCACGTAGAGATTCTCAGTGTAAAAGCCCTGACATAAGCATTTTGCATAGGATGTATACATCACTGAACCCCTAGCTTCCACATCTAGGTGCTTGGAGCTGGCAGGATATGACAGGGAATGCAAACTGGGGAGAGGTAGCTTTGACAAACTGCTACTAAAAAGACATAACCCATCATTTATTATATTCATGGTGACATGTGTATGCAGTCATTATGCATAATGAATTCAACAGTATTTCTTTTTGTACAATACACTGCATTACGCACAGCTGTGTCAATGTACTAATGATTTCTAAATATCATACTACTTCAACATCATTGTCACCATCAGCATCACCATTGTTATATCACCATAATCAACATCAGCATCATTTCCACCATCATCATCATCTCCACAATCATTACCAGCAGCACCACAACCCTTATTATGATCACAACCAGCATCATCACTATCATCATCACCAGCATCAAAACCATCGTCATCCCCACCACTACCACCACCACCATTGTCATCATCATCATCACCACCACAACCTTTAGGATCACTACCATCATAACCATCAGCACCACCATCATCTTTTCATCCATATCATCATCATCTGCCCAATCATTATCAGTGGCATTGCCACCATTATCATCATCAAAACCAGCAGCATCACCTTCAGCATCATCACCACCATCATAACCATCAACATAACCACCATCATCATCATCACAAATAGCCACACCATCATCTGCTTCATCCTTACCATCATCATCATTATCATCATCATCTCCACAATCAATTTCATCAGGATCACCACCATTATCATGTTTACAATCAGCATCATCACCATTAGGATGACCACCATAATAACCATCAGCATCACCATGATCTGCTTCATCCATACCATCATCATCATAATCATCTGCAGAATCATTATCAGCAGCATCGCCACCATTGTCCTGATCACTACCATCATTATTATTATTATCATCATTATCATCACCACCTGCAAAACCATTAGGATCACCACCATCATAACCATCAGCACCACCATCATCTTTGCATCCATACTATCATCATCATCTGCACAATCATTATCAGCGGCATTGCCACCATTATCATGAACAAAACCAGAATCATCATCACCATCATAACCATCAGCATAACCACCATAATCACAATTAGCCTCACCATTATCTGCTTCATCCTCACCATCATCATCATCAGCAACATCGCCACCATTGTCCTGATCACAACCAGCATCATCACCATCAGCATGATCACCACCATCATAACCATTACCATAACCACCATCATCATCACCATCATTTTTAACAACATCATAATCTCCACAAACATTATCAGCATGAACACCACCATTATCATGATCACAATCAGCATCATCATCACCATCATAACCTTCGGCATCACCACCCTCATCATCACCATCATTATCACCAGCCTCATCATCACCATCATTATCACTACCACCATCATGATCATTATTAGCATCACCACTATCATAACTATTATCACAATCACCATCATCTGCTTCATCCTTACAATAATTATCATCTCCACAATCATTATCAGCAACATCACCACCATTATCATGATCACAATCAGCATCATCACCATCAGCATTATCATCACCATCTTAATCTTCAGCATCACCACCCTTGTCAACATTAACTTTATCATCCTCACCATTGTCATTGTCATCATCATTACCATCAACATCACAATGACCTCAACATTATCACAAGCATCACCATCATCATTTGCTTCATCATTATGTCATCTCCATCATTGTCATAATTGTCATCATCAGCTGCAGCAACAGCAACAAGAATATCACAATCATCATCACAACCATCAACACCATTATCATCACATCACCAGCATCATCTCCATCCTCATCTTCTTCACCACCAGCATTATCTTCACTATCATTGACATTACCATCATTATTATCATCAACACCATTGTCATCATCTTCATCAGCCGCATCATCATCAAATAAATATATGTCACATTTTGAGCACTGAGATGCATCGGCTGGGTCTAAAGGTCAAATCAAATATTGATGAAATAAGGAAGTCTCTGTCACAAAAGCAGTTTCATCAAAAAAGCCATGCTTCTTCCTACACTGAGTACTGGATTATACACTAACCTCAGCATGCCACACATTATTCGAACAGTATATCATTGTCACTCTTTTTTTGCAGCTTTACAGATGTTAATTTAATTCATATGTCTGTTCATTGAAATGCTGAGTCTGGAATGAGCACTCCTTAATATTAAACTATTATATAGCAAACCACCCCCAGATAGATTTATGAACACCACATAGCTTCACAATTATTTCCACTGTTCCTTCACAAGAGAACATGGGGAGGCCTGTTGCTGCACCACAGTGGTAGAGAAATTGAGGGGCACTGGGACTTTTGCTGTGTAGGGAAGCACTAATTTCTCCATTTGATGTAATTATGGAGCCTAGAAGATGGACCTGTTAGATTTATATGCACGCTGGTACTTCCTGACAAGAATTTTATGATGTACTAAAAGAGGCATTTGTCATTGAGATCATGCAAATGTATGCAGCATGCTGCCTATATCCAAGTAATTACAGCCATTCCCATAATTCACAATCTGTGTATCGCCTCCTGTGTTTCAATGGAATGATTGTGGCCGTCAACAAAATGTTTGTAGTTTTTTTACTATTTTAATTTCTTTAATTTACTTGCTTTTTTTTTCTTGCAAGTGTTTTGGTTTAATAACTTAATAGCTGGACATGGTGCTTAATTATTAAACAGGTTGCTTGTAATTGACTGCGTAAATTGTGAGTTGTAGATTGTATGACAAAAAGAAGGAACAAGGTTTATTTTTTCATTAATAAAGTTTCCCTGGTGGTTTATTTTAGAGCAGTGGTTCTTAACCCTGTTCCTGGAGCACCCTGGAGCACTACACATTATGAATATCTTCCTAATCAACTATGGGCACCTTTGGCCTTGTGGAAAATAAACCCCCTTAAAAGCACTCTTTTCACACTCTCACTATTTAATTTGTCCACTAACAATGTTCAACATGTCCAACAACAGTCATTTTTGTACATTTTTTTTGAACCAACAAATGTCATTTCCACCATATTTCACTGATAACATTATGTGGGGAAAATAAATTTTAACATTTTGGGAATTACAATGCAGTTTCTTTTGTTTGGCTAAGCCTAATGTCATATTTAGCATTTTATATATGCTAAATGCACTCAATGAAATAGTTGTTTTGTTTTGTTTTTTTCTTCACTCTTTGCATCATTTCACAAAATTATCAAAATAAATTATAATAATCAAAATAAAAATATAGCTGCCATCAAATTTGTTAGTGTGCTATTCGAGAACAAGATCAAAAAGCTTTTAATACATGTTTGTTCCCAGTGTCTCTAGATGATACACAACAAATTTTGTGCAAATTAGAGATACGGTCTAGAAGGAGTTTGAAAAAGTATTTTTTTTCTGAAAATTCTAAATGGCTGAAAATCTAGTCAGACCGCTGATATACTGTATATATAGAACTGGTTATATAGAACTGGATCGCTGACGCAATTTTAAACTTCTAGCAGGAGATGAAGCCACCGGAAGTGTTCGAGCGGCCATCTTGGTATGCCCAGACTGCCATAGACCATCAAAGACTGACAGGTGAAAATACCTCCGTATCACCATCTTCAACCTGCGGATACGACGTTATGGATAATATTCGTTACAAGGGTGAAGATATATGCGGATCGTGATGTCAGAGCGTTCACCTGCCTCAGTGTTCAGTCTATCATTGCAGCACAACAATCACCAAGTGAAGTGGCAAAACTGTCCACAAGTTGTAATGTAATCATGAAAAGCTGTAATATTTGCTTGTTTTGGGGTGACAAAATGTCTGTTTGCCTCGGAGTGTCCTTAAAAAAGTCAAACCGGGATTATTAATTCACCTAAAATGCCCGGGATTTGTTTGTTTTCATATTGAAGTGCCCGCTGTTGTCATACAAGGGTGTTTGTTTGCCATTTAAACCTAGCGCATCAGTTTAGGGCGGTATTTAGATTAGAAAGGGGAGATTCTGAATATATATCTCACCTGTATTGACCATAAAATTATTTACTTGCCTATAAATTTGAGTGGCTTAGAATAAACAAATTATTCGACTGGTTCGTCATCGCCAAAGAGTTTTGTTATGGCATCCATTGAGGATTTTGTTGAAGCTCCATCAGAGGAGTTATTGAATTAATTTGCTAAGGGGCAGCTGTGGGAGCTTGTAGAACATTTCGGGATTGGTGAGTCGGACAAATGTTTGAAAAAATATGAACTTAGGTCTGTTTTGAGAAATTGGTTGAGCGAAAATACACCTTTGTCTGTTTCTGCCCCGTTAAAGAGTTTTACGGAATTAAAGACATCTGTGGATATTTTTTTCAGGTTTATCATTTGAACAAAAGAAAGAGATTTTGGAGATTCAGCAGTTGCATGACAGAGAAATGGCAAAAGAAGCTAAAAGAGTGTGAATTTGAGCTTGTAAAATTAAAAAGGGATGATTTATTAAAGCAACACAAAATCGAATTACAACAGCTTAAACATGAACAAAAATTAGAAGCTGAGAAAATAGCACAAGAGATTGAACTGCAGGTTGAGTATTTAAAATTAATCAGGGAAGGCAAGTTATCCTCTGGGTGTGAGGTCTAATGGAAGCTCACCGTGTATTTTTGATGTGGTAGGTAATTTAAAATTACTTCCTAAATTTAATAAACGCGACCCTGATGTGTTTCTTTCATTGTTCGAAAGTATAGCTGAGGAACGTAATTGGCCTGCCACTGATCGTGTGGTGATGCTTCAAAGTGTCATTACAAGGAAGGTACAAGAGGCATACACTGCACTTACAATAGAGGATAGGAAGGATTCTGATAAAGTAAAATCCACTATCCTGAAAGCTTACGAATTGGTTTCAGAGGCGTATCACCAACGCTTTAGGAGTTGGAGAAAATGTGAGAGGCAAACCCATGTAGAGGTGGCGAGAGCTTTCTATGCATTTTGATTGATGGTGCACCGTTCTAAAGTAAATACTTTTGAAGAGTTGCATGACATGATTATTTTAAACAGTTCAGAAACATTGTCCCTGACCATGTTGCTATATATATATATATATATATATATATATATATATATATATATATATATATATATATATATAAATGAAAACAAGCCGAAAACTGCTGCCGAAGCTGCTGTGTTGGCAGACGAATTTATATTGACACACAAAAGTGGGTATGGGGATGCTCCTTTATGTGGCAGTGTGGGTCATGAAGCAAATATGTTTACACAGCGTTTACAGAAGCTTGATTATTTGCCCTCTTCTCCTAAATCCGTTAACCTTGTTTATTGAAAGGCAGATTTGAATTCTGTTTGTCACTATTGTTTTAATACTAGGCATTAGAAAAATGAGTGTCCTGATTTGGCAGGAAAGTCAAAGTCCTGTAATAAAAATAAACCCAATACAGATTCTGTTGCTCCAACGTTAATGGCTGAAACCATGTCTGTTTCAAATTCACCCGTGCTTTCTGTATCTGTTTCGGAGCCGACGAATGTAAGGTTGATTCCGAAGTGAACATTCAAAATTATGCTCCTTTTATTACGGAAGGTCTCGCCTGGCTGTATGGATAGAGTGCCAGTTAAGATTTTAAGAGATATGAGTGTGTCTGAATCTTTCATCTTGGAATCCGTTCTACCTTTCACTGTTGCGTCAAGTGCAGAAAAGAACATTTAGATTTGAGAAATTGGACTACAAACTTTGTCTGTTCCTTTGCACAGAGTTAACTTGTCATCTGATTTGGTCTGTGGGGAGGTGACCCTGGGGCTACGTCCATCATTACCAGTGGATGGTGTTTCGGTAATACTGGCGAATAATTTGGCAGGGGGGCAAGTGTGGCGAGATGTTACTCCTCCACCCATAGTTATCAACTCCATTGATTACAAAGTCCGATGAACTTGTGCAGGTATTTCCTGAAGTGTTTATGTCCTGAGCGGTGACATGCGCAATGAGCCGTGCTTTGCCATTTGAAAATAAAATGTCAACGTTTGTTGTACCTGGATTATCTGCCCTCTCTCCTATTTCTCACAGTGAGTTGGTGGCTGCACAGCAAAATGACCCTGGGTTGCAGTCCCTGTTTGATGCTGTTCTTCCTGAGGATGTGGAGAGTGCTGTAAGTGGGTATTTTGTTCAGGATGAATTACTGTTAAGAAAGTAGATTGGCCAAAATAACGATTTAGTTGGTGAGCCCATAGTTCAGATTGTGATACCCAGCCAGTATAGAGATGTGGTGATGCGAGCTGCCCATGGTGAGTATAGTATCTATTAAAACCAACTCTCAGGCACAAACTCATAAGATTTTGCTCTTATGGAAAGAAATTGGTACTTTTATTCACCAAAGTGGCATTCAACTGATCACAATGTATAGTCAGGACATTAATAACATGAAAAATTACTATTAAAATTTGAAAAACTACTTAAACTACTTCAAAGTGTTCTCATCAAAAATCCTCCACGTGCAGCAATGACAGCTTTGCAGATCCTTGGCATTCTAGCTGTCAGTTTGTCCAGATACTCAGGTGACATTTCATGCCACGCTTCCTGTAGCACTTGCCATAGATGTGGCTGACTTGTCGGGCACTTCTCACGCACCTTACAGTCTAGTTGATCCCACAAAATCTCAATGGGGTTAAGATCCATAACACTCTTTTCCAATTATCTGTTGTCCAATGTCTGTGTTTCTTTGCCCACTCTAACCATTTCTTTTTGTTTTTATGTTTCAAAAGTGGCTTTTTCTTTGCAATTCTTCCCATAAGGCCTGCACCCCTGAGTCTTCTCTTTACTGTTGTACATGAAACTAGAGTTGAGCGGGTAGAATTCAATGAAGCTGTCAGCTGAGGACCTGTGAAGCGTCTATTTCTCAAACTAGAGACTCTGATGTACTTATCCTCTTGTTTAGTTGTACATCTTGGCCTTCCACATCTCTTTCTGTATTTGTTAGAGCCAGTTGTCCTTTATCTTTGATGGCTGTAGTGTTTCCATTGTATGAAATCTTCAGTTTTCAGTTTTTTTGGCAATGTCAAGCATTGTATAGCCTTCATTCCTCAAAACAATGATTGACTGAAGAGTTTCTAGAGAAAGCTGTTTCGTTTTTGCCATTTTTGACCTAATATTGACCTTGAGACATGCTAATCTATTGCATACTGTGGCAACTCAAAAACAAACACAAAGACAATGTTAAGCTTCATTTACTGAACAAAAAGCCATGCATCCAAGCTCCGTGCGAGGGGGACCAATGGGACAATCTCATCGGACGTACCGGCAGGTGGGGCCTCGCGGCGGGGCAGAGCTCGAGGTGCCACCGCGTGTCGTGGCCGTGCTGAGTCTAGGGACATCGAAGCACTTACCTGGCTCCTTGTGACCACCCCCGGAACAGCCTGGGACGAGGGAGGAAGAGGCCTGTCCTCCCAACCCGTGGAGACTGTCACATCAGGGGTGGATTTGTGCCACAGCTCGGCACGCAGAGGCGGGGAGGCCGCCGCTGGAGCGTCAAACCTGCAAAAATGGAATAGTGGACAGTGGTCATGATGACAGCTGTGCACACCGGGTATGTGACCCAGGGAACAAGGAAACCGCTCTTTTGCGAAATCAAATGAAAAGGCAACAAAAGATTCTCCTCCCGGCCCTCCACCGGGGGATGGAGTGGTCTTCTTACCAGCTCCAAGGCAGTGGGTTTTGTCGACTCTGGGTCGCCTGTCTCAGGGGTGCTTTGAAGCCTTTCATGGGTTCTTGTGACCGGCCGTGAGATGGGTGGCGTCTGCTTCCTGCAGTGGGCTCCACACTGGGGCCGGGCCGAAGGGGCGGGCTGCAGTGGAGCCGGTGCAGTCACCACAAGGGGACACCCTTGGCGACGAGCAGACGGGGTGCGGGATCTTGAGCCGTGCCGGGGAAGGATATGCCTGATAGCAAAAATAAAAAGTCCAGTTTATGTCACTGTCACGGTGTCCGTTGAGTCTCATCATTCTCCTGTGTCAGAGGGAAAAGAGGATGTGAAGTCCCCTGAAGACGGTGTGTTGTTGCCACATTTAAATAATTCTGAGACTCTCCAGAATTAAGATGTTTTGTTGGGTCATCTGTCTGTCACACTGGTTAGAATTAACCAGATTAGTGTCCGAGTTTCCCAGTTTGTTCAGAGATATTCCAACTTGTACGCATCTAATCCAACATGATGTGGATATAGGTGATGCGTAGCCTATCCGTCAGCATCTTTATCGAATTCCTTTCGATAAACGGAAAGTGCTGGAGTCTGAGGTACAGTATAACGACACCTTCCTGAAATTTTTAACTCTTTACAGATCCTAAGTCAGCGGTTGATGCGATGGGTTCTCTTTTTTGCAGCCCTATAATTTGACTGTGAGACACATCAGAGGAGTCGACAACATATTGGCTGATGCGTTGTCTCGTGCCCCTGATCTGACAGATTAAAATTGATCTTGTGTTTTGTCTTTCGCTTTCCTCTTCTGTTCTCTCTGCATTCTTTCTTTATTACATTAAATTGCTTTCAGGATCCAGATTGCTGGTGATGAAGATAGTGGAGTAGTGAGGCAGAGGGTGTTTAGTGGGACAAACATGGTCCTAAAAAAAGTGGTGACTCTGAAGTTGTCATAAGTGGGAAGTATGCATATATACACTACCGGTCAAATGTTTTGAAACATTTACTCATTCTTTATTATAACTTTTTTTTTTTTTTTCACATTTTATAATAATAGTAAAGTCATCAAAACTATGGAATAACATAAATTGAACTATGGGATTTATGTTGTGACTAAACAAAATCCAAAATAAATCAAAACTGTGTTATATTTTAGCATCTTCAAAGTAGTCACCCTTTGCCTAGAATTTGCAGACATGTACTCTTGACATTTTCTCAACCAACTTCTTGAGGTATCACCCTTGGATGTTTTTTAAACAGTATTGAAGGAGTTTCCATCTATGTTGGGCACTTATTGGCTGCTATTCTTTATTATTTGGTCCAAGTCATCAATTTAAAAACATTTTTTTTTTTTATTAAATTTTAGATTTATAATAAAATAAATTGGCACAATTGTGGCACAATTATATTTTTGTCTACAAAACTAATTTAAAATATTTAAGAATACGCCTTCAGATCAAAAGATTTTTAAGATCATGAGAAACATTTCAGTCAAGTGTTTCAAAAGTTTTGACCGGAAGTGTATATATATATTGATGTTTTTTTTTTTATTATTATTTATTTAAATTGGGTGTTTGTGAGTCCCTTAGTCTTATTGGACTTGGGACTTGAAAAAGGGGGTGATATCCCAGTCTTGTGCCTGTGAGTGTTTGTGTGTAAGTGGTTGTTGCAGGTGGCTCGTGCTCTGAGGGGCATGGCTGACACACCTAACGCTTGTGAGTGGAAGCTTTAAATATCCTCAGAAGTACTCACGAGGCAGCGGATAGTTCTATGTTGGTGATGGCGTCATCGTGGGGATGGAGCTGTGTTATGGAACCGATCTGAGAGCTTCATCCTAGCGCTCAGTTTCTGCTTTGGTGTTTGTACTTATGTTAATAATGTTTTTCACAGTTTTTGCGAGTTTGGTCTCCCTTTTTGTTACAGCCTTAGAGCCTGGTTGTAACAGTATCTTACCTCAGTTTCAGTGAAACCGTTCACATTCAGATGACATGTTCACTGTTGAAGTTTGTTAGTGGTGGATACTGTTTGATATAGATACACATAACTCACTCGGGCTTTCAAGAAACAGAAAAAATTCCCAACTTTAAATAAATTATTACATGTGTAGGACGTTTACATTACTGGGGCAGGCAGAGCAGACGATGATGTAGTGAGAACCCAAGTGCAGTTTATTGACTAAGTGAAGATGAAGATGCGGATTGCTCAGCGGTCTCCTTCAGATCCGTTAGAGTGTTCGGTGGAACACAGAGTAATCTCAACTCGTCCAGTGAGATGGAGATTGTATGGCCACAGTTTCAAGTCAGATGTTACTTCCTTGTGCCACGAGGCTACACCTGAGAGCAGCGATGAGCTGCGTCTACACACGGCGAGCAAAGTTGCTGGAAGCAATGCCCGGAAGCATCTCAGAGGTATTTCTACTCCTGATGATGTCATGGTTGAGGGGCGTTCTGTCGTGTGCCTCATCCAATAGGAGTTGAGAGTTCGATCCTTTAGTGAGCAAGGCTTCATGGGATTTGTAGTCTGTTTTGGACTCTCTTTGTTTGATTTTGGCGTGGTTTTTATCAGTAAGATTTATGACTTTGTGTGTGGGCCTCAGTTAGGTTTTACGACTGTGTTAGGCCTGCCTTTGTCTTCTATCTGAATACATGAGTCCCAACAGCTCTATCTACAATAACTACTAGATCTGATAGAAAATGTACACATTCACAAAGGAAATCTGAGTACGGTCCGACTGATCTATATACTGTAGCAAGAGCAAATTTTATTTATATCTGATGGTGTCACATTAAGCATTATTAGTTCAAAAGACTTAAATGTATATCCTGTCCTCTGAGTAACACCAAAAACTTCACTGTAAATTGTAGCAACACTCCTCCTCGACCCTTCAGATGAGGCTAATATTTATAACAATAACCTGAGGGAGTAGATTTATTTAAACTAATATATTGATCCTGTTTAACGTCATGGTTACTGGTGTAACCTCCGTTCCCTGATGGAGGGAACGAGACGTTGGTGTCGATGTAGTGACACTAGGGGTCACTCTTGGGAGCCCGAGACACCTCTGGTCTTTGATAAAAGGCCAATGAAAATTGGCGAGTGGTATTTGCATGCCACTCCCCCGAACATACGGGTATAAAAGGAGCTGGTATGCAACCACTCATTCAGGTTTTACGCTGAGGAGCCGATATAAGGTCCGGCCATTTCAGTGGGTAGTTCAGCGTTGTGGCAGGAGGGACCAACGTCTCGTTCCCTCCATCAGGGAACGGAGGTTACACCAGTAACCATGACGTTCCCTATCTGTCACTCACTCGACGTTGGTGTCGATGTAGTGACACTAGGGGTCCCTATACAAAACGCCACAAGGCTGAACTGTGTTACGTGAACTGGCGGTGTGTGGTGGGCAGACTTGCTGTGTGCCTCATAGCCAGCACACCAGGTCGACACGTAACCTCCCCCAACACAGTTATGAGTGTCGAACGGCCCTTTTTGGGGACAAGTCGACTACCCAGAGATAGAGACAGGCTTAACCCAGTCATGGCCTCTTTCCCCTTCTCTATTTCCAGTCCCTAAAAAGAAGGGGGATTATCCGACTGGGCCGCCAGGTCTAGTCAGGGGGTGTCCCTCCCAAGGGGAGGACACCGCGGAGACCACACCTCGCCCCAAGAGAGGGGGGATATTTAAGTGGAAAAATACATCACATGGTCTTTCCAACCATGTGGAGAGCCTTCAAGGTAGATCCTACCCAATGGGGGAGGAGTTACTACAACATGGAGACTGAGGGGCTCTGCCCAAGGAAGACGCAGTTTGCCAGTAGGGAAACGAACTAGCGGAAGATATAGATCGCATGGGGTTAGCCTTACAGGGAACCGCCACATGCGGAGCACCTACCCCAGAACCGGGCTCGTAGTTAGCGCGTGTACTGGGCCGGCAGCGAGTCTCTCCGAAAACTCGACTGCCACAGGGCTCGGAGGAAGTCAACCAGGGAACAACTTTTGTGAACACTACTGGGAATTAACAGCGCACGTCTTCAGCTCAAAAGGAGGTGGAAGGCGCTATGTGCAAGCGATACACCCAGCCAGCTATCCCAGGCTTATCCGCTTATGTTGCATGCCACTACCTGGGACCAAACCGGTTCCACCCGGAGGTTGTAGAACCTTGCAAAGGTGTTGGGTGTTGCCCAGCCCGCTGCTCTGCAATGTCTGTTAGAGAGGCACCTCTGGCCAGGGCCCAAGAAGCCGCTACACCACGGGTAGAATTGGCTTGTAGCCCTACCGGGGGCGGCATGTTTTGGGCGAGACATGCCATAGTTATGGCGTCAATGAGCCAGTGGGCGATCCTCTGCTTGGAGACAGCGCTTCCTTTCCGCTGTGCACCAAAGCAGACAAAGATCTGCTCAGAGATTCTAAAGCTCTGCGTGCGATCCAAATAGATGCGTAAAGCGCGCACCGGACACAGCAACGACAGGGCTAGGTCTGCCTCCTCCTGGGGCAGCGCTTGCAGTTTCACCACCTGGTCTCTAAAAGGAGTGGTGGGAACCTTGGGCACATAGCCCGGTCGGGGGTCTCAGGATCACGTGAGAATAGCCCGGACCGAACTCCAGGCACGTTTCGCTGATAGAGAACGCTTGCAGGTCACCTACCCTCTTGATGGAAGTGAGCGCAGTCAGGAGGGCAGTCTTCAAGGAGAGTGCCTTAAGCCCGGCTGACTGCAAAACTCAAAGGGGGCTCTCTGTAGACCCTGAAAAACTACAGAGGTCCGATGAGGGAACAAGGCGTGGCCTGGAGGGATTCAGCCTCCTGGCGCTTCTTAGGAACCTGATGATCAGATCATGCTTCCCTAAGGACTCACCATCGACTGCGTCATGGTGTGCTGCTATGGCAGCAACGTACACCTTCAAGGTGGAAGGGGACAGCCTCCCTTCCAACCTCTCTTGCAGGAAGGAAAGCACTGATCTGACTGCACACCTCTGGGGGTCTTCCTGATGGGAAGAACACCACTTAGCGAACAGACACCACTTAAAAGGCATACAGGCGCCTCGTAGAGGGAGCCCTAGCCTGAGTGAACGTGTCTACCACCGCAGGTGGGAGACAGCTTAGGTCTTCTGCGTCCCGTCCAGGGGCCAGACATGGAGATTCCAGAGGTCTGGGCGCGGGTGCCGGATGGTGCCCCTTCCCTGAGAAAGAAGGGCCTTTCTCAGGGGAATTTGCCCGGGGGGAGCTGTCACGAGGAGCGTGAGGTCCGAGCACCACGTCTGGGCGGGCCAGTAGGGTGCTTACCAGGACGACCTTCTCCTCGTCCTCCCTGACCTTGCACAGGGTCTGTGCAAGCAGGCTCACTGGGGAAAACGCATATTTGCGAATGCTAGGGGACCAGCTGTGTGCCAGCGCGTCTATGCCGAGGAAGGCCTCGGTGAGGGCGTACCAGAGCGGGCAGTGGGAGGATTCTTGGGAGTCGAACAGGTGCACCTGTGCCTGACTGAATCGACTCCAAATCAGCTGGACCACCTGAAGGTGGAGTCTCCACTCTCCCTTGAGGGTAACCTGTTGTTACGGCATGTCCGCCGAAGTGTTGAGGTTGCCCGGGATGTGAGTGGCTTGCAGCGACTTGGTGCTGCTAACTCCGTTGGAGGAGACGGCGGGCGAGTTATGACATACAGCGGGAGCGCAGACCGCCTTGGCGGTTGACATATGCTACCGCTGCCATGCTGTCTGTCCGAACTAGCACGTGCTTGCCCTGGATCAACGGCCGGAACCTCCGCAGGGCGAGCAGAATTGCCAGTAACTCGAGGCAGTTGATGTGCCAACGCAGCTGCGGACCCGTCTAGAGGCCGGCGGCTGCGTGCCCATTGCCAACCGCGCCCCAGCCCATTTTGGAGGCGTCTGTCGTGACCACGACGCGCCTGGAGACCAGTTCTAGCGGAACACCTGCTCGTGGAAACAAGAGGTCGGTCCAAGGGCTGAAAAGACGGTGACAGACCGACGTAATGGCCATGCGGTGTGTCCCGTGGTGCCATGCCCGTCTCGGGACTCGAGTCTGGAGCCAGTGCTGAAGCGGCCTCATATGCATCAACCCGAGCGGGGTGGCCACCACCGAGGACGCCATATGCCCCAGGAGCCTCTGAAAATGTTTCAGTGGAACCGCTGTTTTCTGTTTGAACGCCTTCAAACAGGCCAGCACCGACTGGGCACGCTCGTTCGTAAGGTGCGCCGTCAAGGAGACTGAGTCCAACTCCAAACCGAGAAAAGAGATACTCTGAACCGGGAGGAGCTTGCTCTTTTCCCAGCTGACCCGAAGCCCTAGTCGGCTGAGGTGTGAGAGCACCAGGTCCCTGTGTGCGCATAACCCGTCTCGAGAGTGAGCTAGGATTAGCCAGTCGTCGAGATAGTTGAGAATGCGAATGCCCACCTCCCTTAATGGGGCAAGGGCAGCCTCTGCGATCTTCGTAAAGATGCGAGGAGACAGGGACAGGCCGAAAGGGAGGACTTGTACCGATACGCCTGACCCTCGAATGCAAACCGCAGGAAGGGTCTGTGTCGAGGAAGGATCGAGACGTGAAAGTACGCATCCTTCGGGTCTACCGCCGCGAGCCAATCTTGATGCCGGACGCTCGCTAGAATGCGTCTTTGCTTCAGCATCTTGAACGGGAGTCTGTGTAAGGCCCGGTTCAGTACTCGCAGATCCAAGATTGGCCGCAACCCACCGCCTTTTTTCGGTACAATGAAGTAGGGGCTGTAAAACCCCTTCTTCATCTCGGCTGGAGGGACAGGTTCTATCGCGTCCTTCCGTAGGAGGGTAGCGATCTCCGCGCAAGGTAGCAGCGTTTCCATCTTTCACCAAGGTGAAGTGGACACCGCTGGACCTGGGCGGACGCCCAGCGAAGTGAATCGTGCAGCCGAGTCGGACGGTCCGGACCAGCCCTTGCGACGGACTGGAAAGCGCAAGCCATGCACCCGAGTTCCGCGCAAGGGGGACCAAAGGGACAACGTCATCGGATGTACCGGCGGGTGGGGCCTCGCGGCGGGGCGGAGCTTGAGGTGCCACACCACATCGTGGCCGTGCTGAGTCCGAGGACATCGAAGCACTTACCTGGCTCCTTGTGACCACCCCCGGAACAGCCTGGGACGGGGGAGGAAGAGGCCTGTCCTCATGACCCGTGGAGACTGTCACATCGGGGGCGGATTTGTGCCACAGCTGGGCGCTCAGGGCGGGAGACCGCCGCTGGAGCGCCAACCTGCCAAATGGAGTGGTGGACGGTGGTCGTGATGCCAGCCGTACACACCGAATATGTGACCCAGGGAACAAGGAAACCACTCTTTTGGAGCTCTTGAGTACTGCAGCCACTTGGGCATGCAGCGCAATTAAATGCAAAAGGTAACAAAAAGAAGACCTGCTTACCTGCTCCAGAGCAGCGGGTTTCGTTGTCCCTGGGTCACCCGTCTCAGGGGCACTTCGAAGACCTCCGTGGGTTCTTCGATGCCGGCTGTGAGACGGGTGGCGTCGGCTTCCTGCGGTGGGCTCCACGCCGGGGCCGGGCCGGAGGGGCGGGCTGCGGCGGAGCCGGTGCAGTCACCGCAGGGGGACGCCCTCGGCGATGAGTAGATGGGGGGATCTTGAGCCACGCCGGGGCAGGACAAGCCGGCTAGCATCCATCTACTGCTCTACCATCGAGAACTGCTGGGCAAAGTCCTCGACAGTGTCGCCGAATAGGCCCGCCTGGAAAATGGGGGCAGCAAGGAATCGTGTCCTGTCGGCCTCACCCATCTCGACCAGGTTGAGCCAAAGGTGGCGCTCCTGGACCACTAGTGTGGCCATCGTCCGCCCGGGAGACCGCGCCGTGATCTCCGTCGCTCGGAGAGCGAGGTCGGTCGCCGAGCGCAGTTCCTGCATCAATCCCGGGGCGGAACTACCCTCGTGCAGTTCCTTTAGCGCCTTGGCGGACTTGCAGGAGAGCCATGGCGTGCAGGGCGGAGGCGGCTTGTCCAGCAGCGCCGTAGGCTTTGACCGTCAGAGACGACGTAAACCTACAGGCCTTGGACGGGGGCTTTTGGCACCCACGCCAGGTGGCGGCGCTCTGCGGGCATAGGTGCACCGCGAGCGCCTTTATCCACCGGGGGATTGCCGAATAACCCTTGGCCGCCCCACCATCTAGGGTAGTGAGAGCGGGGAAGCTGAAAAGATCGGGACCGGGCAGTAAAAGGTGCCTCCCGCGACCTTGTCAGCTCTTCATGCACTTCCGGGAAGAAAGGAACGGGGCGGGGCGTGGCTTTGAGCGGCGCCGCGAGCCCAGGAACCAATCACAGAGCCGCGAGGGTTCAGGGAAGAGCGGTGAAATCCACTCTAACCGATGCTCGCGGCTGTCCGGGAAAGCATGTCGTCATCTCCGCGTCAGCCTGTGACTGGGCGATCGACCCCGAAGGGAGGAGCCCAGCCGAGGCTTCCGACTGGACGAGCCCGCTCTCCGATGCTGCGCTCGAGAGCTCATCACTTTCTCGGGCTCCGAATAAGAGGTCGAACTCGCCGTGAGACGAGCCGGCGGACTCACCCGGAAGCCCGATCGGGGCAGACGAGCGTGCTGGGGAATGGGAGGTCCGCGGGGGGATACCCGGCGGAGGCGGTCCCATGGGGTCCCCAAATCACCCCAGTGCTAGCCGCGCTGGCCTCAAACCTGTGGGTAAAAGGACCGAGGCGGGAGCCTCTGGGGTGGCTCGCTTCCTTACGAAGGCGAGCCATGACCGCAACGTTGCCATGGACACATTCTCGCAATGAGAATGTGACCATCCACGAACGCTGTCTCCACGTGAGCAGTGCCCAGACACGAAAGACAGTGATCATGACCGTTAGGAGGCGAGAGATAACGAGCACAACCAGGAATAACACACAATCGGAAAAGCATCTTTAAAAAGACGCGTCTTTAAAAAGACGTTCCGTGTGTGCGCTCTTTTAGAGAAATATATACTCTTTTAGAGGGGAAAAATGCTCTTTCAGAAAATATACTCTCTAGTTTTTCTGCCGAAGCGCCCAGGGGCGTTCTCTGCAGTGCACCAGTGCAGAGGAGGGAGAAGCCGCTGAAATGCGCCGTCAGATCCAGCAGGTGAATGAACAGTAGTATTCAGCTCAATGAGCATGACCGTTCGGCTCCGAAGAGAAAATCTGAATGAGTGGTTGCATACCAGCTCCTTTTATACCCGTATGTTCGGGGGAGTGGCATGCAAATACCACTCGCCAATTTTCATTGGCCTTTTATCAAAGACCAGAGGTGTCTCGGGCTCCCAAGAGTGACCCCTAGTGTCACTACATCGACACCAACGTCGAGTGAGTGACAGATAGGGAAGCCGGGTTTCAGTCAAACAGAGCACATCCAAACTATGATCTGTAATAATTTCATTTAAAATTAGTGTTTTCGTAGAAAGAGATCTAATGTTTAATAGCCCTACCTTTATATATATATTTTTTTTAAGTTTGATCTTAATTAAAAAAATGTCTAAATGATTTTGTGTTTGGTAGTTCAGGTGATATAGTCTCTATGTGTTGTAGTTTATGTGACCTGTGTGACGTCTCAAGGTAGCTAGCAGACGTTCGGATTAACCAGTCTGTCTGCTTCCTGACCTGGGCCCCAATTAGTCAAATACTATTTAGACTATGAGCCAAATTACTAGAGAGGAGAGCGACACCTTCCATGGAGGGATGGAGTCCATCTCTCTTTAGCAGGTCAGGTCTACCCCAAAAACTCGTCAAATTGTCTATAAATCCTATGCTATTCTATGGACACCACTTAGACATCAAGCCATTCAGTGACACTAATCTACTATAAACCTCGTCACGACAATGAGCAGGGAGGGGGCCAGAGCATTCTACAGTGTCTGACATCATATTTGCAAGTTCACACACCTCTTTAACATTGTCTCTAGTGATCTCTGACTGGCAGAGCCGGACATCGTTAGTGCCAACATGAATAAAAATTTTAGAAAATCTACATTTAGCATTAGCCAGCACTTGTAAATTTGATCTGATGTCAGAAGTTCGAGCCCCAGAAATGCATTTGACAATGGTTGCTGAAGTCTCTATTTCCACGTTCCTTACAATAGAATCACCAATTATTAAGGCTCTTTCATCATGATTCTCAATGGGTGCATCACTGATTGGGGAGAATAGATTGGAAACCCTAACAGGAACGGGAGAGTGGTGTCGCTTTGCTGAGCGAGTATGCCGCCGAGACTTCACCCAAATGCCCTGCTGCGGGTGCTCTAGAGCTGGAAACAAAGTGTGTCTGTTGCTCGCTGTACTACCTGCATCCAAAACAGTATCTACCAGCTTCTTTTTCTCACTGACCTAGTGTTTGGATGAGTGTCTCTAACTCATTAACCTTCTCTGTCATCCTGACTAATTCCTTACATTTATCACATGTGAATCCCTCACTGCTGATGGAAGAAGCTATAGTAAACGTGGCATGGAATGCAGGAAGAAATAATATGAGCGGATGCCATGACTTATTGCAATTGTTTGTTGTTGTTGTTATGGTTATGGTTGTTCTTGAGCGGCGAGGGTTTGAGATCTATGTGGTTCGATGTGGTTCCTGATCAGTAGATGTTTGAGATTGATGCATAAATCTGTGTAAAACACAGTGGAGAAAACTAATGCATGCAGTCGAGACGTGACATGTAGACAAGTGGGAAAAGAAAAAAAGAGATAGAAAATGGTGCGCACGGTAAAATACATGCAGTTGAAACAGCAGAAAAGTGGAAAAACCTGAAGCACGCAGTAAAATGGCAAAGGATAAAACGATGAACATATAAGAATAAGAATAAGAAATGCTAAGCAGGCTAGCAAGCTACAAACACTCATGCAGCGTGCCGGCAGCAACTGGAACAAGAAGTCAACATATTCAATGCACTTTCAGTGCTTGGCCCCTAAAAATCTGGTTGACATATCTACCTTGGTTTTTCTTAGTTTTTTTCACATCACATATTTCATAGTATTTAATTTTAAGCATGCTTTTCAAGGACAATGTTATCTTAACTCAAACCTTAACATTGTTGGAAAAATTGTTAAGGTGGAAATGACGGAAATGGTGGAATTGAGAGACAATAATAATTTCTATAAAAATTTATACCCAGTAATCCTTTTCACACAATAATTATTAAAACAGGTTTATGTTTATTTTACTCTTATGTAATAGATTTATTATGATTTTTTATATTTTTGACAAAACAATAATATCTATACATAAAAGGCATTTCAACGTAATAATAATAATAATTAAAATAATATTTAAAAAATACAAAGGCATATGGTATAAAATGTCCTTTTAATGTGACCATATCCCTGTATTTTTACCATTTCTGACATAAAATAGACATAAAACAACACAAATAAGAAATTTAATAGAAAAGGTAAAAAAAACAAAAAAACATTATCAATGGTCAATTTCTACTTGAATTCAATTAATATTTCTTTAATGTATAATTAATTAAAATATTAAATTAAATTAATACAATGTTAATATTAATTAATATTTCTTTAATTGGTGTTTATACACTTGAAACTCCTACCTAAAATTGAGTGAAAGATTATCATGCCTTCTTCAATATTGTTGATTATCGATGTCATTTTCACTGTCACTAAAGCCTAACTCAAACTAATTGTTGTCAATCAGAAGATCTTACTGTCCGTGCTTCTTGTCCTTTCCATAATACATTGTTGTATTCATTTTATTCTGAAATGAAGAAATACAAAGCATAATTGTGTTATGTATGCATAAATGCAATTATATTATGGTAAACACTTCCAAATAAATGAGTAAATGCAATAATATAATTGATGCCACTATCTAGAAAAATTCCCAATGATAAAATGTATTTGTGGAATGTTGGCATATGGCAATATTCATATTTTCTAAATTTTATGTAAAACTATGTTAGATAAATTTGATCAGTAAACTACAAAATCGAATTAACTTATAAAATAAAATCCAGCAAAATATCAGGATGCAGAAGAAATATACAGAGCAATTTGTGGAGCATTCCTGCAGGTATAACCCCAGGAAAAAGAGTCTTGGAGACAAAATCAAATGTCAAGTGATTTAAAAACAACATATTATTGATTACTTTAATGCCCTTTCATTACCGGCGATGCACAATATTGTAGGGTTTTTTTTTTTTTTTTTTTTTTTTTTTAAAGAAATTGAAAGAAAACAAATTGTTGCCATATTGCTACACTATACCAGAAAGGGATATATAATAAAATAATAAAAATGAACCCCATGGACATAAAAGTACCCGTAGATGAAGAAACACAAATATACTCTATAGACCTGAAAGATTTTGTAATTGCTGTTATTCCTTAACAACTTCCAACTGGAGGATATTCAAAGTACAAATTATGAATTTTCCATTTTGACACGCCTTCATGCTTTCATCTTTCTCCAGTGCGGAGTAGAGGGTGGTAACTTTGTCCCTTTCCAAATTATTTATTAAAGCCCCTCATTCTTTTAATTACCCCACTGGATGTTTTACAGATTTGTAAAACCATTAGAAAAATCAATACTTTGCTTTTAGGTGATGAATTAATTAATGGAGGGTGAAGTTTACCCAGAATGCATTAACAGTTGCTCACAGTCTGTAGCATTTTAGACTGATGAGTAGATTACACTTCATGCAAGAAGGGTTGATTTGATTATTATTCAGATATCATATTTTATTAAATAAGTGTTACAGTTCTGACCAGTCTTCATAGGCCTTGTAAAGTTGTATACGTCTCTAAAGTTGTACATATGTACGTTTACATTTTTGAAGTTGATATGTCAATATTTCGATGTTGTGCATTTCAGTACCTACCAAATGTACAAAAATGTATGTGTACACATTTCATTCGAATACCTGTGAATAATACTAATGAGGACACCCCTGAAAATTCAGAGAAAAGAATGGCAGTAAAATTATATTATGTGACATTTTAGAAAGTCAAACACTGATATGAATATTTGAAAAAGTCATTGATAGTGGTTTGTGGGGTTTGATCTAATTCTCACCAGTCTCTTAACACACACTCCTCACAAAATACTGTTTAGGACCCGAATAACTCTCATACAATCTTAATCTTCTCTAAAGCCCATAATAACTTAATTCTGTCTTTGATCGTCACCTCTGTTCTTCATTTTAACCATCTCGCTGCTCTCTTCATGAAGGCTACAGGATAAAGAAGCAAGTGATACTATTAGCATAATACAATTGAACTTGATTTAATGCAATAGAGATATGATTTAATTCAGAGCAACATTAATTTGCCATTCAGGCAGGAGGGGACAGTGAGAATGATGTGTTTATAGTGAGCATTTGGAAACTCACAAGGACAGTGAAAAAAGCCTGCATGCTTTTCATGCCTTCATAACAGAATATGAAGCTTGTATTTTTATTAAAGCATTTATGAATTCTACAGTTTGATATTTGAGCTGTAAATTGGGACTATAGGATTATCTTCAGGTTATGTGTTATCAACGTAATTCCTGTGGATGGACTTTGCTACATGTAAACAGTGCTTTACGGAGAGTTACGCCCTTCTTGGTAACCTTGAGTGGACCTGGTTATAATTTCTGTACATTGTGATAGTTAAATACTGTTAGTGCTTTAGACATGCCCCAGAGACTTCCCATGTAAAGTGCATGGCTGCAAACATTTTATTTTATTTTTTTTTTTTAAGGTTTTGTTTTGTTTTGAAAGGTTTTTTTCTGTGGTGATTGACATCATGTTATTTGTTATTGAAAGCGCTATAGTTTTTACATTGAATTTAACCTGAAATATTCCTTAAGCGTTTAATTTTTAAGCAATAATAGTTGATAATGCTATTAAATAAAGTTACTGTAGTGTATAAAAGGAATGTGAATCTATACTTTTATTTTGACTCTGACTTTTACAATGCTTACTACACAAAATCTCCTTATCATAATTTAACTTACAAAGGCTAATAGAAACACTTCTCAAAATCAATATCTAATGTTCTAGTGATCTGTTTCCCTCAAAACAATTAAGAGGCCAGCAAACAGAAATTAGATGAAAGGTTTGCTTAATTTGAACATTAGGCCTGAAAAGCTTGTTGTGGGGGGGGGGGGGGGGGGTTGTCTTATACAACCTTAATCCATTTATGTAATCTGAAGTGATTAAATCAGCATGAAAAGATACTTGGACATAATAGCAACAGCGGAGGTAATGGGAAATGAATAGTGGCCATCTACATTCATATATTTGGATAAAAAAGGCAAGAATTAATGATGCACTCCACACAAACAACAACGCGTGGGGAATGAATATTACCGCAAGGGACATTACTAACAAATAGAGCCATTCCTCCCTTTCCAACTTAACCTTCTGTACTAGCCACACAGTCTGCGAGGGCGAAGTATGCAAAACATGGCAACCCATCAGTGTCTGCTGTAGCAGGTAGCCCAGACCAGAATGACTGTTTCTCTGAATCTGTTATACCCTGAAACTAATAGTCCCCATTATTCATGAGCAAACAGCAGAGGTCAAGTGTGTTTTGTGCAGACCTAGATGTTGCACTCTTTTACACACACTCTCTCTTTCTCTGTCTTGTTTACTAAATTGGAAGTCAAGAGAAAAGGCATTGGGATAACTCCAGCAAAAGTTGTACAGCTTTGACTTTTGGATGTCCTCTGGATTTAATGGGTCCAGTGATGGTGGGGAATTTGAATGTGACAGCAAAGTAAAACTGTATCAGATTAATGCAATAGATTTTGAAGGGATAATTCACCCCAGAATCAAGATTCTGTCATATTTACTCTTGTGGTTCTAAACATGTATGACATTCTATAAATAAATAAATAAATTGAAGAACAGTTCATAGTAACCTTGGCTGTAAAGCAACAAAAATGCAACCTGGTCTCTTAGAATCAAATTGCTATACCTATATTTAAGCACAAATATTTTTACGTGCCTCATTGTACGTATTGCAGCACTTTCCTGCTGTTCCTCACACAATGTTATCTTATGACATCAACACACTTTTACTATAGTGCATGACTTGTAAGGTGATCTATTTTAACATTTGCATTACATTACTAACTACATTTATAAGCTTGTTTGAGTGTGATCAAATTGTGCGGTAGCTCAACTGATAGAGCGTTGCACTTGCGATCCGAAGGACCAGGATATGAGTATTATCTTATTTTGGAGAAAAAGTTATTTGCTTTTAGTGCCAGCGTTTCACCTTGGAACTGCATTTTGCAAAAATGTCAACACCGTCATATAATTTTCATGAGATAATGAAAATGACAAACAAAACCACCAATAAAGCACCATTAACAGTTAAATCACCTCAGGTCTTTAGAGACCCAAGACCTCATTCCACCTCATGTACTTCATCAATTTAAAAAAAAAAAAAAAAATTAAGTTGTGCCCACACCTTTTTAGTATTCCTCTATGTATCTCTTATAAATAGTGTAACACACACACCAAAAAAATAAAAAAATAAAAAAATAAAAATAAATAAAAAGTAAAGTAGAATGGTTTAAGTTCCAAAAGTGTATAGGTTCATTCGAGACCCATATACAGTATATATATATATAGTTTTTTTTAATGATTATTTCATATCTATTTAAGTTTACTATCACAGTATATATATTTATTTGTTTATTACAAGACAAATGAGTATTATAGTCATACAAATATATACTATATCACGTTGACTTTGTGCAACAATGACTTAACAACAATGGTGAATATTAGTAACCAATATGCGTGTACACATACATAATATACAGTACATGTTATTTCTTACTCAAGGTAGTGCTGTTGTTTCAGTGATTGACTTGATTTACATTTGACATATTTCTATTTGATGAAGAAACAACATGGAAGTAAACTATAGCAAGTACAGCACATGAACTGTATGATATGACTATTGTCATTTGTGTGTACTAATGAAATAATGTAAGTTGTGCATCTATTTAGACTCAAGAAGTGCCTGAGAAAATATATATGTGTAACATATGTGTAACTTATGTGTAGATTTTTGTCATTTTGTACATACATTTTTGATTGATATAAGTGCTGAGTCTCTAAAGACCCAAATATGTAAGCGTGTTTGGGAAAATGACCATGCATTTAAGGGTTAAAGTAGTCCAAACTACTATAAATTCTATATTCAAAGTCTTTTGAAGACAAATTTAAGCTTTTTGTGAGAAACAGAGCGAAATTCAAGTTGATTACTCAAATTATACTCGAGAACCACTGTGACTCACTGACTCAATGAACAGTTCTTGAGTTACAGTAACAGCTTGCTGAAGGGGAAGATTATCAGTGAATAATGACTTTAATTTTTGTATGTTTCTACACAAAACTATCATATGGAATCTAGAACAAGTCAAAAGCTTTCTTGGTAGGGTTTTTGTCATTTCTGGAGCTTTCAGTAACAGACCTGCATGAAGATTCTGCTTGTGTGTTCCACCGGAAAGATAACTGTGTATGGGTTTGGGACAACATGAGAGTTAGTAAATAATCACAGAATATTCATTTGTTTGGGTTAACTATTTCTTTAATCTGTATTTTCGTGTGTGCATATCTTTGTACTTGTTTACATGCATAAGGTTTTATACCTCTGTCACCTTGAATAAAACTTGATACAGTATGTGATATCAGTGTGACATCTGCCATAAAGGATACAATGAAATGAATTGAGGTTACTACTTTGCTTCTTTTGGCACTATTATAGATAGATAGATAGACGGATGGACGGACGGATGGACAGAGAGACAGACAGACAGACAGACAGATAGATAGATAGATAGATAGATAGATTCAAGCATTGTGTGACCTCTTTGAAAGTTCACGTGCTATTTTATTTAGTGATGAAAACATGCTTGCTTTCATTAACATATATATTAAGTTTTCATTTGCCTAGTGTTTCCTCTCTAAAACAGACCCTGCTGCAGCATGTCACGGGAGCACAGTGAGGGTCTCTTGGGCTGGTGATAACCATTTTTCATTTCCCTGGCCTGACAGAAGGCAGATGTAAGTCATCAGGAGGGAGGTCACACCTCTGATGCAAGACCTCCTTAAATGTTACACTAAAAGATTTGTTTGCCTTTTGTGTATTTATTTATTTTTCTTGGCACTCCAAAGGAATATAATTAGTTTTATTTGACTTCTCATCTTAATGAGATGGTGAAATTCATAGAGGCGAGCTCTGGAGGCTTTCTGCTCATCGTAGACGTATACAGTCATAAGAAATTCTATTAGATGGGAATGTGCGCTGAAAAATGAATGATGTTTCTGAGAGGTGAACTCTTAGACAAACATGACTGCCAGTCACCTTGTGAGTTCAAGGACTTTGAGAGATATGGAAACATTTGCTACTTGATTGAACAGTTCTTGTTGGCTTATGCTCAAATTGCCAGGCCTGACCTCTCACCTCACTGGTAAAAATACATCCTAGAATTGCGGATGGAGAAGGATGGAAGCTGGGGAATATGTTTGCGATCCCACAGCAACAACTCTATCATTCAAAATCTTATCAGGGAGAAGTGTGAATAATGTTCAGTGGTGACGTTACCCTGATAAACATGACATTGGTCCTCTGCGGCTAAGCACAAAGGTAATGTCCAGTATTTCTGTGCTTATTCTAGACTGAAGACTCTGCAGTAGCCTGAGAAATTTAATACTTCATCAACTCCTCAGTTTTCAGGATCTCATTCACATCCATAGGTATTCGAATGTAATGTGTTCACTTAAATTTTTAATGTTTGAATAGACACTGACACGTACAGCATCTGAAATGTATTTACTTACACCGTACAGTAATACAACTTTAGAGGCATAGAAAACTTGATGAATCCTCTGACAGCTGGTCGGAATCATTTATAGGTGAATGGTGAAGAAACTTTATCCAAAAAAGAATATTTTAATGGAACAGTTATTTATAAATGAAATCCTGATGGGACTAAATACAGTAATTTGAACTCTTTGTATGACATAATTTATGCCATACAAAATTAATGTGTGTTTCACTCATTTAATGATTTGTGTGTGTCTTTGGATACTAAAATTCATAATGTCCATTAGGTACAATAAATACATTAAATGCCTTTAATAAATGTGATAGTACATGCATTGCACACATTTAAATAAACTAATTAATTACTATATTCATAGAATAGTTAGAATTTCAATACTTAGTAAACCTCAACAAAGGATTAAAGGGATAGTTCACCCAAAAATAAAAATTCTCTAATTTACTCACATTCATGCTATCCCAGATGTGTATGACTTTCTTTCTTCTGCTGAACACAAACAAAAATCAAAACATTTTTAGAATAATATCTCAGGTCTGTTGGTCAATAAAATGCAAGTGAAGGGTGGCCAGAAGTGCCAAAATCACATAAAGGCAGCATCAAATTAATCCATACGACTCCATTGGTTCTGAAGCAATGCAATCACTTTAGGTGAGAAACAGATAATTATTTCAAGAATTTTTACTATAAATCTCTACTTTCACTTTCAGAATGTGAAAGTGAAAATAGAGATTTATAGTAAAAAAAAAAAAAAAAGAGGGCTTAAATATTGATCTGTTTCTCACCCACACCTTTCATGTCACTTCTAAAGATATGGATTTAACCACTGGAGTTGTATGGATTACTTTTAGGCTGATTTATGTGATTTTTGACCTATTATTGGTAACCCCCCCATATTTATACCATGATCAATGGAAACATGTAGATGCTTCATGCTGCTTCAAAATCTATGCCCTTGCTGTCAATACATTGATATTGTTCATATCAGGGTCTTTCCAAATAGTAGAAGCACACTTTACATACAGTACAAATACCTAAATACTACTGAGATCACATTTTATTTTTTGCAAAACAGCACACGTAAGATCTTAATCCAACTGTAAAACTGAATACCCATGTAGCCATTGGCTCTTATCTTCATGTGCATGTGCTTTCTGTTCAAATTCTTTAATTATTGAGAAATGCCACCATTTGATATTATTCTATGGCACTTTGTCTGTCTCCGAGATGGATGTCCTCAATATGCATGTAATACATCAGGTGCTCAAGTCCTTATATTGTCTTAATGGTGTGATATAAAGGTCCATGTCTCTGCTCTAAGGTTTTTTTTTTTTTTCTTTTTCTTTTTTTTCTCATATATTGAATTTATGGAGGATTTTGACATCTGACAGCTGTATGGAGCAGTCTTGAGAATCAAGCCATTATGTTATGATGTTTAATAATATGTTATTTACTGTCCGTGAGAGGTTGGATTGGACTTACCGAGCTCCATTTCACTCTCATTTGTGTAGGAGCATGTGGCACCATGTACATATGTGTAAATTACACCACTGCAAAATTAAATTAGACTGCTGTGCCAAGACCCGTGAAGTACGTCATCAAATTTCAGAGATTGAGGGCCTGTCATTAAAGGTGCAATTTATGGCAGGCATTACGGACAGACTTTTTGACTTTTGTAATGACATTAAGCAACGAACATGAGGGAACTAAATCTGGGTGAGGGGTAAGAAAGGAATCGTTTCAGCACCAAAGTGCAAATATTCAATGCATTAACGTCTTGCCTAAGCCTAAAAGGAATAGTTTACAAGAAATAAAAAATAATTTAAAAAAAATCTATCAACATTTACTCAAACTCTAACATGTAACACTTTGCAAAAGCACCATAACAGTGAATATTTCATATGTTGCACTATATTTCAAGTTTTGTACAGATCAAATTTAAGTTGTTATTCACTGATAATGCCCTAGCTCTCCTTTTTACATTTATGAGAGTTCATGAGAGTAGCGGTCCAAATCATGAATGATTTTTTTCATCAGATCTTTTCAATTAATCATGAATGATCTGAATTATTTATCCACAAATTGGACTGACTGGGTTCTTGAGTTCTCAGCTTACTGGAGGGAAATATTGTCAGTGAATAATGACTTAAATTTCAGTCTGTTTCCACAAATGCTATTGTATGGCTTCAGAAGACTTTGATTCTAGTGCATGAGTCATATACTTTTCAAATAATTTTATGGTTCTTTTGTGTCCCTTTTTGAAGCTTGAAAGATCCAGTCCCAATTCATTGAAATTGCATGGAAAAGAGCGACCAGTGCATTATTCAAAATTTCTTCTTTTGTGTTCCAAGTAAGAAAAAAAGTCATTCGTGTTTGGAATGACATAAGACTGAGTAAATTATTACAGAATTTAATTATATTTTCTGATGTGGCATCTACAATGCATTGGACTGCACCTTAATGGTGTTTTGTATTATAGTTGTACTGGACATTCTAACCCTGTTTATTTGCAAAGGGGCGAGAATGTTTAGAAAAAACTTCTGGTTTGATGGACATGTCATTGTAAATAGAGCGGCCATCGTGACTCTGTTGGTTTATCTGTCATTCCTTTAGTCCTTTACCCTTCCCTTATTTTGACATTATCATCCCAGGAGGAATTGCTCTATTCTTTGAGCTGTCCATTTGTGCTGATGGTCCCTGATCCCCACTCTAAATGGAGGTAAGGAAAGGGCATTAGAGTCACAAACAAAACCCTATTTATACGGTATACAATGCTATCAGGCTAGGCATGCTGGGCAACTCATTGATGGAATGACCCTAACAGTGTGGAGGTGAGACATCACCTATCAGCAGCCTATGACACACTCTTCTGATTACAGCAGCTGTTATTTATCTATATACTCACAAAATAGATTGTTGTATGTTCTTTTATTTATTTTCGGTGCCCCTTAAAAGTATTTGTCTTTGTGGGTGAATCTGTCCATGTCATATTTATCAAAATTAACCTTTTTTTTAAGCACCCCCATGTTTTCATCACTACAGTGTGAAATGCAATGCAATGAAAAAAAAAATAAATAAATAAATAAATAAATGTAGGGAACAGTATGTGTGTTAGGATGTTAATTAAACTGTCCGCATGTCTACGCCATTAAATGTAGGATATTTTGTAATGGAATCGACAACCATTATAAGAAAGATAAAGGACAAATAATTAGTTTAGTTGTCTGAATAAAATTCTCCACCATTAAAATAGTAATACAATGACACGTTGTATACGCTTACAATTTCTATTGTAAGGAATTAGCTTTAATAAGGCAATTATGATTAATTCACTTACTGGAGTAAGATTATTCTCATGGCTTATTGAAAATAATATCACACATATTTTAGGTATAGCTTGAGGGCCGGATCTTTGAACAAATTGAGTGACAAGATTCTTAATCAAAATATACCACAGTCAAATTATCTTTGAATACAAACAAGACTTTATTACTAATCTAAACATAAAAACCAATCTAACACATACAAACATGAAACAGGTTGGTGAGTAAAGTGAACAGAGTAGCTTGACTGGAAATGATCAATACAGAGAAAATAAACTTTATGGAGTCTGTAGACAATGCCTTGAGAACCATTGATACTTAAATCAGTCTAACTCAATTTGCAATCGGGTAACCCGAATTATATTAGAGAGACACCAGCACTTTCAGCAAAGTCTGGAGATGTACTTGCATTTCCTTGCATTGCTTGGTTCTTTGGCTCTTGTAGAAAGTTTGGGTGGTTCCATTGATGTTTTTGGACCTCTTGTTAAGATTGTGGAAAGTTTGTTGTCTGTTGCGTCGATGGATGATGAGGGCTTTGAAGCGAGGCCTTCCGCAGGGAGGACCGTCACTGTGTCGTAGCACAGAGAAGAGAAGGGCTTCCTCAGAGCTTTACTCCAAGCCTTCCTGGACTTCTACATTGCACGGAACTTGAGGGACAAGAGGCTACAAGCCACGAGGGCTAAAGCACGGAGCTGAAGAGGAAGTGGAGCACAGAGAAGTCAAAGAAGACGACTCAGAACTCAGAATTTCTACTCAACTGGTGGTTGTTCAAGCTGGCCTTTTAACTCATTCGGTACAAGTACATGAAATACGTTGAACCATACATTTTATATCTTGGATACAACTGAAAAAAATAAAAAAATAATTTACATAAACATTCCTGAAATGCAGAAAGAATCTCAATGATAGTATACATGAAGTGTTTAACCTGAATGGTTACCATTCTTAGCATAAATGACATGAATAACACAAGATTAAAGATTATAATCATCGATTTGTCAGTTAAGTATAAGTGATTACAAATTACTGCACATATTTTAAAAGGTACATCAGGCTATAATCATTAATTTGTCAGTTATAAAAGTGATCACAGGTCATAGCGTAATTTTCAGAATTATCTAGCAAGGCTAGACATAATTTTGTATATGTTTCCAGAGAGGTGAACGCTGGTACAACTGGCTGCCGCTGCATCTCCGTGAATTCATTATTATTAAGTTGTTTTGCTGTTCCCTATCTGTCACTCACTCGACATTGTGTCGATGTAGTGACACTAGGGGTCACTCTTGGGAGCCCGAGACACCTCTGGTCTTTGATAAAAGGCCATTGAAAATTGGCGAGTGGTATTTGCATGCCACTCCCCCAGACATACGGGTATAAAAGGAGCTGGCGTGCAACCACTCATTCAGATTTTCTCTTCGGAGCCGAACGGTCGATGTTTACTGAGCTGACTGTTCATTCACCTCTGCTGGATCTGACGGTGCATTTCAGTGGCTTCTCCCTCCTCTGCACTGGTGCACTGCAGAGAACGCCCCTGGGCACTTCGGCAGAAAAAAGAGAGTATATTTTCCTAAAAGAGTATATTTCTCTAAAAGAGTGGCACACACGGAACGTCTTTTTAAAGACGCATCTTTTTAAAGATGCCTTTACGTTTGTGTGTTATTCCTGGTTGCGGTCGTTACCTCTCAACTTCAGATGGTCACGATCACTTTCTTTCGTGTCTGGCGCGACCCACACGGAGACAGCGTTCGTGGATGGTTCATGTTCTCACTCGTCTGCCACGATCGGGCTTCCGGATGAGTCCGCCGGTTCAGAGCCCGCGAAGCTGATGAGCTCTTGAGCGCAGCATCGGAGAGTGGGCTTGTCCAGTCGGACGCAGAAGCCTCAGCTGGGCTCCCCCCTTTGGGGACGATTGCCCAGTCACAAACTGATGCGGAAATGATGGACATGCTTTCGACATGCGGACGCGAGCGTCGGGCTAGAGTGGAACCCTCCTCTCTCCCCCGAACCCTCGTGGCTCAATGATTGGTTCCTGGGCTCACGGCGCCGCTCAAAGCAGCCACGCCCCGCTCCAGTCCCTTTCTTCCCGGAAGTGCATGAGGAGCTGACAAATTCATGGGAGGCACCTTTTACTGCCCGGTCCCGATTTCTCAGTTCCCCCACCCTCACTACCCTCGATGGCGGTGCGGCCAGGGGCTTTTTGGCAATTCCCCCAGTGGATAAGGCGCTCACGGTGCACCTATGCCCGCAGAGCACCGCCACCTGGCGCGGACGCCAAAAGCTCCCATCCAAGCCCTGTAGGTTAAAGTTGTCCCTGACGGCCAAAGCCTACAGTGCTGCTGGACAAGCCGCCTCCGCCCTGCACGCCATGGCTCTCCTGCAGGTCCACCAAGCCAAGGTGCTAAAAGAACTGCACGAGGGTAGTTCCGCCCCAGATCTGATGCAGGAACTGTGCTCGGCGACCGACCTCGCTCTCCGGGCAACGAAGGTCACAGCATGGTCTCTCGGGCAGGCAATGTCCACATTAGTGGTCCAGGAGTGCCACCTTGGGCTCAACCTGGTCGAGATGGGTGAGGCCGACAAGACACGGTTCCTTGCTCCCCCAATCTCCCAGGCTGGCCTATTCGGCAACACCATCGAGGACTTTGCCCAGCAGTACTCGACGGTGAAGCAGCAGACGAAGGCTATCCGGCATATCCTGCCCCGGCGCGGCTCAAGATCCCGCAACCCATCTGCTCGTTGCCAAGGGTGTCCCCCTGCGGCGACTGCACTGGCTCCACCGCAGCCCACCCCTTCGGCCCGGCCACGGCGTGGAGCCCACTGAAGGAAGCAGACACCACCCGTCTCACGGCCAGCCACCAAGAACCCACGAAAGGCTTCAAAGCACCCCTGAGGTGGGCGACCCAGGGTCAACGAAACCCACTGCGTTGCAGCTGGTAGGAAGACCACTCCATCACCCGGTGGAGGGCCGGGTGGAGAATCTTTTGTTACCTTTTCATTTGATTTTGCAGCATGCCCAAGTGGCTGCGGCACCCAATAGTTCAGCAAAAGAGCGGTTTCCTCCTTCCCTGGGTCACATACCCGGTGTGCACGGCCGTCATCATGACCATCATCCACCTTTTTACCCTTGCAGGATTGGCGCTCCAGCGGTGGTCTCCCCGCCCCTGCGTGCCCAGCTGTGGCACAGATCCGCCCCCGATGTGACAGTCTCCATGGGTTGCGAGGACAGGCCTCTTCCTCCCCCGTCCCAGGCTGTTCCGGGGGTGGTCACAAGGAGCCAGGTAAGTGCTTCGACGTCCCTAGACTCAGCATGGCCACGACATGGTGTGGCACCTCGAGCTCTGCCCCGCCTGGCCACGAGGCCCCACCTGCTGGTACGTCCGACGAGGTTGTCCCTTAGGTCCCCCTCGTGCGGAACTTGGATGCATGGCTTGCGCTTTCCAATCCGTCACGATGGCTGGTCCGGACCGTCTGACTTGGCTATGCGATTCAGTTTGCCAGGCGTCCGCCCAGGTTCAGCGGTATCCACTTCACCTTGGTGAAGGACGAAAACGCTGCTACCTTGCGTGCGGAGATCGCCACCCTCCTACAGAAGGGTGCGATAGAACCTGTCCCTCCATCCGAAATGAAGGAGTTTTACAGCCCCTACTTCATCGTACCGAAAAAAGGTGGTGGGTTGCGGCCAATTTTGGACCTGCGAGTACTGAACTGGGCTTTACACAGACTCCCATTCAAGATGCTGATGCAAAAACGTATTCTGGCAAGCGTCCGACATCAAGATTTGTTCGCGGCAGTAGACCTGAAGGACGCGTACTTTCAAGTCTCGATTCTACCTAGACACAGACCCTTCCTCTAGTTTGCATTCGAGGGTCGGGTGTATCAGTACAAGGTCCTCCCTTTCGGTCTGTCCTTGTTCCCTTGCATCTTCACGAAGGTCGCAGAGGCAGCTTTTGCCCCGTTAAGGGAGGTGGGCATTCGCATTCTCAACTATCTCAATGATTGGCTAATCCTAGCTCACTCTCAGGACATGTTGTGTGCACACAGGGACTTGGTGCTCTCGCACCTCAGCCGATTAGGGCTTTGGGTCAACTGGGAAAAGAGCAAGCTCCTCCCGGTTCAGAGCATCTCTTTTCTCGGTTTGGAGGATGTCTCATTGACAGCGTGCCTCACGATCGAGCGCACACAGTCGGTGCTGATCTGTTTGAAGGCATTCAAACAGAAAACAGCGGTCCACTGAAACTCTTTCAGAGGCTCCTGGGGCATATGGCATCCTCAGCAGTGGCCACCCCACTCGGGTTGATGCATATGAGACCGCTTCAGCACTGGCTTCAGACTCGAGTCCCGAGATCGGCATGGCACCGCGGGACACATCGTGTGGTCATCACGCCGGTCTGTCACTGCCTCTTCAGCCCTTGGACCGACCTCATGTTTCTACGGGCAGGCGTTCTCCAGGCGTGTCGTGGTCACGACAGATGCCTCCAAAACGGGCTGAGGCACTGTTTGCAATGGGCTTATGGACGGGCCCGCGGCTGCATTGGCACATCAACTGCCTCGAGTTGCTGGCAATTCTGCTTGCCCTGCGGAGGTTCTGGCTGTTGATCCAGGGCAAGCACGTGTTAGTTCGGACAGACAACACCGCAACAGTAGCATATGTCAACTGCCAAGGTGGTCTCCTCCTCTGGAGTCAGCAGCACCTCAAGTCGCTGCGAGTCACTCACATCCTGGGCGACCTCAACACTGCAGCGGACACGCTGTCATGGCAGGTTACCCTCAGGGGAGAGTGGAGACTCCACCCTCATGTGGTCCAGCTGATCTGGAGTCGATTCAGACAGGCAGAGGTAGACCTGTTCGCCTCCCAAGAATCCTCCCACTGCGCGCTCTGGTACGCCCTGACCGAGGCACCTCTCGGCATAGATGCGCTGGCACACAGTTGGCCCCCTGGCCTGTGCAAATATACGTTTCTCCCAGTGAGCCTACTGTGCAAGGTCAGGGAGGACGAAGAGCAGGTCGTCCTGGTAGCACCCTACTGGCCCACCCAGACATGGTTCTCGGACCTCATGCTCCTCGCGACAGCCCCACCCCCCTGGCGAATTCCCCTGAGGAAGGACATTCTTTCTCAGGGACGGGGCACCATCTGGCACCCGCGACCAGAATCTCCATGTCTGACCCCTGAACGTGAAGTAGAAGACCTAAGTGGTCTACCACCCGTGGTGGTAGACACAATCACTCAGGCTAGGGCCCCCTCTATGAGGCACATTTATGCCTTTAAGTGGCATCTGTTCGCTAAGTGGTGTTCTTCCCGATGGGAAGACCCCCAGAGATGTGCAGTCGGATCGGTGCTTTCCTTCCTGCAGGAGAGGTTGGAAGGGCGGCTGTCCCCTTCCACCTTGAAGGTGTATGTTGCTGCTATAGCAGCACACCATGACATGAGTGGACGGTATATCCTTAGGGAAGCACAACCTGATCATCAGGTTCCTGAGAGGCACCAGGAGGCTGAACCCCTCCAGACCGCACCTCATTCCCTCATGGGACCTCTCTGTAGTTCTTCAGGGTCTACAGAGAGCCCCCTTTGAGCCTTTGCAGTCAGCTGAGCTTAAGGCACTCTCCTTGAAGACTGCCCTCCTGACTGCGCTCACTTCCATCAAGAGGGTAGGAGACCTGCAAGCATTCTCTGTCAGCGAAATGTGACTGGATTTCGGTCCGGGCTACTCTCACGTGATCTTGAGACCCCGACCGGGCTATGTGCCCAAGGTTCCCACAACCCCTTTTAAGGACCAGGTGGTGAACCTGAGGAGGCAGACCCAGCCCTGTCGTTGCTGTGTCCGGTGCACGCTTTACGCATCTACTTGGATCGCATGCAGAGCTTTAAGATCTCTGAGAAGCTCTTTGTCTGCTTTGGTGCACAGCGGAAAGGAAGTGCTGTCTCCAAGCAGAGGATCGCCCACTGGCTCATTGATGCCATAGCTATGGCATATCACGCCAAGGACATGCCGCCCCCAGTAGGGCTATGAGCCCATTCAACCAGGGGTGTAGCAGCCTCCTGGGCCCTGGCCAGGGGTGCCTCTCTAACAGACATTTGCAGAGCAGCGGGCTGGGCAACACCCAACACCTTTGCGAGGTTCTACAACCTCCGGGTGGAACCGGTTTCGTCCCGGGTAGTGGCATGCAATACAAGCAGATAAGCCCGGGATAGCCGGCCGGGTGTATCGCTTGCACATAGCGCTTTTCACCTCCTCTGAGCTGAAGATGTGCACCATTAATTCCCAGTAGTGTTCACAAACTTTGTTTCCTGGTTGACTTCTTCCGAGCCCTATGGCAGTCAAGTTTTCGGAGAGACTCGCTGTCGGCCCAGTACACATTCTAACTAAGAGCCCTGTTCTGGGGTAAATGCTCCGCATGTGGCGGTTCCCTGTAAGGTAACCCCATGCGATGTATATCTTCCGCTAATTCGTTTCCCTGTTAGCAAACTGCATCTTCCTTGGGCAGAGCCCCCTCTGTCACAGTCTCCATGTTTGTAGTAACTCCTCCCCCGTTGGGTAGGATCTACCATGAGACTTCTCCACATGACATACTTCTGACATAGTTCAGCAAGACCATGTGACGTATTTTTCACTTAAATATCCCCCCTCTCTCTGGGCGAGATGTGGTCTCCACGGTGTCCTCCCCTTGGGAGGGAGACCCCCCGACTAAACCTGGTCGGCTCAGTCGGATATTCCCCTTTTTTTTAGGGAGTGGAAAAAAAGAAGGGGAAAAGAGGCCACGACTGGGCTAACCTGTCTCTTTTGGGTAGTCGACTTGTCCCCAAAGGGCTGTTCGACACTCATAACTATATTGGGGGAGGTTACGTGTCGGCCTGGTGTGCTGGCTATGAGGCACACAGTTGTCTGCCCATCACACGCCGCCAGTTCACGTAACACAGTTCAGCCAGTTGCGGCGTTTCGTATAGGGACCCCTAGTGTCACTACATCGACACAACATCGAGTGAGTGACAGACAGGGAACGTCATGGTTACTTGTGTAACTTCCGTTCCCTGATGTGTCCCTCCTGCCACAACGCTGAACTACCCGCTGAAATGGCCGGACCTTGTCTCGGCTCCTCAGCATAAAACCTGAATGAGTGGTTGCATGCCAGCTCCTTTTATACCCGTATGTCCAGGGGAGTGGCATGCAAATACCACTCGCCAATTTTCATTGGCCTTTTATCAAAGACCAGAGGTGTCTCGGGCTCCCAAGAGTGACCCCTAGTGTCACTACATCGACACAACTTCTCGTTCCCTCCATCAGGGAACGGAGGTTACATGAGTAACCATGACGTTTTATATACTGAGACACGGTTTCTTATGAATCTTTTAAACTGTGTTTTAGTTGTTTTTATCTACGATGAGCAATTTTATACTGGATGATATTATAAGGTGACTCACCTGCTTGATACCAGGAGGTTTAGTGCTTCCTGGTGTCGCCGGTCTGCCTGGCTTTATTAACACTGAACTTTCACTCTGAGGCTCTGGGTGTGGCAAAACAATGAAAATTAATGAGCTGTTTGTACGGACTGTATTCATCTGGATCATCCTCTCTTCTATATACTATCCAGTGGTGTTGATTGTGCGTTATACGGAGGCGGATTTGTTTAACTTACGCTCTCACCTTTCTGAACCTCCACCAGCCTTACATCTCCATCTGGATATTGTGTATAAACCTTGTAGGAAATACATTCACCATGGGTTCCGATGGAGCTACAATACCGATGATACGAACCCAATACGGTCCTTTTGGTCATCTTATCCACGTCACACAAAGAAATCTACACGGACTGCTGACCATAGCGTGCTAACCAACCTAGCCAGGTCGGCTAGCAACAACACTGGTAAAGCCAACCTCTCTTTTGGATTGTTCAACATCCGATCTCTCACCAACAAAGGACCTCTAGTTTACGACCTCCTGTCTGACCGTAAGTTTGACTTCCTCTGTTTTACTGAGGCTTGGCAGCAGCCTGATGATTTCTTTCATCTTAATCTGTCCGTTCCTCGGGGGTATGTTTACGTTGGTAAACCCTGTGTCTCTGGTCAGGGAGGGGGTCTTGCGATCCTTCACAATGAGAAGTGGAAAGTATCCCATATAACTGTGCCCGTATTTGCTTCATTTGAATCCATTGCTCTTAAAATCAATGGGTCAATTCCCACTATCCTTGCTACTTTATACCACCCTCCCAAGACCAATTATAACTTTTTTAATGACTTTTCTGAGTTTTTAACCCTCTTATGCTCTATGTCTCCCATTGTGATTTTGTTGGGTCATTTTAACATTCACATTGATAATACTAGTATTATGTGTACAAGGGAATTCTTATCTTGTCTTGATAGTTTTGGTATACTGCAATATGCCAACACTCCTATTCACTCCAAAGGGCACATTCTTAACCTTATCTGTTGTTCCGGTATCACTCCTCATTACTGTACTGTCTCAGATTTGTCCATGTCTGATCATTTGTTACTGTCTTTTAATGCCCACCTTACAGTATTTAAGATAAACTTGTGTCGATCCGTCACATTTCGCAATATCAAGACTATTGATATATCTGTCTTTGCTGATGAACTTGCCACCTTCTCTAGCAAAATTGATTTATCGACTGCAGATGACCTGGTATCTTATTATAACAATGGACTTCATGAGATCTTAGACGTTTTGGCCCCTTTGAAAACCCAAACTGTTTCTTTTACTCACTCTGCTCCTTGGTATACCCCGAATTACGCCAGCTTAAAACTAAAGGCCGTCGGCTGAACTGGTCTTACAGTTCATAAAGAATTGTATGCTCATCATATGCAAAATTATAAGGATGCCATCTCTAAAGTGAAATCTGAATTTTATACTAATCTGATTAGGACAGGTGAAGGGAACACTAGATTTCTCTTTTCCATTGTAAATAATATCCTACAGTCACCTGAGTCTCTACCACCACACATGTATTCTACTACTGTATGTAACACTTTCATGGATTATTTTAATACCAAAATTGAAAATATTCACAAACAAATACTTTTAAATAATGCTGGTTGTGGCCTGTCAGACTCAGTTTCCTTTGAACTACCACTTTCTGCCTTTTCTATCTTTAAAATTCATACAGTTGATGAGATATCCTCTATTATTTGGAAATCCAAACCCACCACCTGTCAACTTGATCCTTTTCCAACGTATTTAGTTACATTTGTTTAACTTCTTTGTCTTTAATCACTGTGATTGTTCATTCTTCACTGTCTTCTGGTTTGGTTCCTATATCATTCAAAACTGCTTCAAAAACCCCAATAATCAAGAAACCAGGGGCAGATCCTACTCATTTTTATAATTTTCCGTCCTATTTGTAATTTACCGTTTATTTCCAAAATTTTGAAAAGGAGTGTTGCAGTTCAGATTTATGATTATCTTTCAGCTAATATTTTTTTGAACAATTTCAACCGGGTTTCCGTCCACATCATAGTACGGAAACCGCTCTTGTCAAAATTACTAATGATCTGCTGTTGGCTGCGGACTCTAGTCAGCTGTCTATACTCATTCTCCTCGACCTGAGTGCGGCCTTTGATATGATCTCACATAACATCCTCCTAGACAGGCTAGTCTCAGTTGAAATTATGGGCACCCCCCTGTCTTGGTTTAGATCATGTCTTTCTGGTCACACTCAGTGCGTACAACTCAAAAATGTTCAATCTAAGTCATCACAAGTTATCACTAGCGTTCCACAAGGCTCAGTTTTGGGCCCTCTTCTATTTATTATTTATTTACTGCCCCTTGGTCATATATTTAGGAAACATGGTGTCTATTTTCACTTCTATGCTGATGACACCCAGCTCTACCTATCCTCCAAGCCCACTTCTTCCCTTCCTCCGCCCTCTCTGTCCAGCTGTTTAGCTGAAATAAAAAAATGGTTCACATCTAATTTTCTCAAATTAAATTGTGGTAAAACCGAAATCCTCCTTGTAGGCACCAAATCTAATTTGGCAAAAACTGACAGTTTTTCTGTGACTATCGATCAGTCCACTGCTTCTCCTTCTTAACAGGTTAAGAGTCTGGGTGTTGTCCTTGATAGCACCTTATCCTTTGAAGCCCATGTTAATAACATAACTCGCTCTGCATACTTTCATTTACGTAATATGAATTGTCTTCGTCCCTCTCTCACATTGAACAGCACTGCCATTCTCATTTATGCACTGGTTACATCACGTATTGATTACTGCAATGCTCTCCTCTCTGGTCTTCCTTCCAAACTTCTTCATACACTTCAGCTGGTCCAGAACTCATTTCTAA
Source organism: Myxocyprinus asiaticus (assembly GCF_019703515.2). NCBI lineage: Eukaryota > Metazoa > Chordata > Actinopteri > Cypriniformes > Catostomidae > Myxocyprinus > Myxocyprinus asiaticus. Next base: position 39,185,076 of record NC_059359.1, read on the forward strand.
AACCCCCTCTATTGAACACATTTCACCTGTTCTTCAACATTTGCATTGGCTTCCGGTTAAGTACCGAATTGATTTTAAAATCTTGCTTCTTACCTACAAGGCCTTAAATAATCTTACTCCTTCATATCACTCCAATCTTTTTCATATCTATACACCTGCTTGTACCCTCAGATCTTCCTCGTCAACGTATTCGTCTGAACACTATGGGGTCTACAGCCTTTAGTTATACTGCCCCTCACTCATGGAATTCCCTTCCTCTGGATATTCGTAACAGTGATAGTCTTCATACTTTTAAATCTCGTCTTAAAACTCACCTATTTAAACAGGCCTTTTTATGACTGTGCATGCATTGAGTTCATACTTTGTATCTTCCAATGTCTTATTGTATATCATAGTATTGTTTGCTTAATGCTGTTATTGTTGATGCTTTCAAGGATGACTTTTTTGTGTTCTGTTTGTAAGGTGACCTTGAGTGTCGTGAAAGGTGCCTATAAATAAAATGTATTATTATTATTATTATTATTATTATTAGACATTGTGTACATTTTGGTCCACACGTATTCTGTGCATTTTATAGAGTTAGTGAAGTACTGTGACTTTTTGTGAAATGTTCCTGGATTAAGGTGAGATGTCTTAGTATTAGAATTGTGCAAATACGAGGGTCTTTAGCTCTGTGTCTTTTATTGCCCATAACCTCTGCCCTTAGGGTCTTTTTGCAGAAGTGGTTAGCTGGTCATGTCATGGTGGTATTCCCTGATACCTATATAACATGGACGAGTAGAGGTCTTTGTGGTCTACAGATCTTTTTTGTTCATTTTACTGGTCAGATGTGGTTCATCTCATTTAGCTAGGCCATGCCAGACTTTAGGGAGCCATTTTGTCAGCTCTTAGTTTAATGGCTCTGAGGAATTTCTGGTGCTCTAGGCCATCTTGGTGAAATTCTGTTTGAATTCTTCTTAATTTACTTCTGCCGGCTACTCCGATCCTACATAAAAATAATGTTAAAATAAAATAATAAAAATAATTATAAAATATTCTAATTACCGTTATCATCCTGTGTGGATTAAAATCAACATAAATTAAATTCAGTACAATACTGTTGTGAATAGGAGGAGGGCGTGAGGATATACACCCAGTGCTGAGATGCCTAATCAGCGTAAGGGAGATAAGGGAAGAGAGACACCAGAGAGAGAGAGACACAGCCGCTCTGCATGTGTGTTTATGTTGCTGGTTTTCAGTTTAATGTTCGGTTTGATTAAAGTTTTGTTGTTTGTTATTCCAGTTCCTGCTTCCTCCTTTCCCGAACTGTTACAAATGTATTAATACTTTAAAATAATAATAATACAGTATTTTTTCAGAATTTGATTCCAGTATTATAAAAAATACATGTCAGGAGGAGGAGGTAATTATGCTTAATTATCATGCAAAAAATTTCACAAAGCAATGTTTATGCAGCATTGTGAAAATATTAAAGATGTATTAAGGGTAAAAAAACGTTATTATAACCTTTGCAAAAGTTTGCAAAAAATAAATAGATATATTTATTTTAGATTTTAAATTTACATTTTAGATTTTTTTCAAGTACTAATTAAAGTAGTAACTTTTTCACATTTAAAGGGATAGTTCACCCAAAAAATGAACATTCTCATCATTTACTCACCCCCATGCCATCCCAGATGTGCATGAATTTCTTCTTCTGCTGAACACAAAGGAAGATTTTTAGAAAAATATCTCAGCTCTGTAAGTCCATACAATGCAAGTGAATGGTGATCAGACCTTTGAAGCTCCAGAAATAGATATAAAAGTAATCCATATGACTCCATTGGTTAAATCTATGTCTTTAGAAGCTTTGGAAAGAAAGTTATACACATCTGGGATGGCATGAGGGTGAGTAAATGATAAGATAATTAAAATTTGTGGGTGAACGATACTTTTAAAGGTTTCAAACACTTGAACGCATTGTTTTTTATTTATTTATTTTTTTTTTTAAATTCTTAAATCAATTCTGTCTCTAAAGGTCATTGTCTCAAGTGAGTGTAAATATTCACATTTTCCTGCCTCCTTCTGATAATTCCCTTTACAAGAAGCCCATTGCTCTGGAACAAATGAAACTTCTATAGAGAACACAGGTTTTGATTTACATGTAGAAATTTGGAGCCCATGGATGTAAGTCAAAGACAGACCTCGTTTCACTCAGGATCTAGGAGTGAGAACATCCCAGGGCAGGAGAAATAAAAAAATACAATAATAATAATAATAATAATAAAAAAAAAAAAAATGCAATTCACAATGAAATGAAATGTGCCTTCTTTGTCACTGATGGCCACCCAATGTTTGTTTTTGGGGCAAACTGGTGGAAATGAAGACCAGACCCTTTGGAATTAAGAGGAAATGTAATATATACTGTATTTATGAAGCCCATGGTAAACTGTTGATGATATGGGGATGTTGTAGGACTTTGGGGATCAGAAAAGTCCTACAAAAGCTGCTAGGTTGCTGGAAATCTCACATCTCGCGATAGACGATGGGTGCTTTTGTAATTAAAAGTGGGGTCAACCCTGAAGAAATTTAAGATGTTCTGGGTTAACCTCTTCAGATGAGCACCAATCCTTGGAAACACAATTTAAACAATATATTATTTAGAGAGTTGACATTAAAAAAAAGTGTTGAAATTAGACTTATTTTCAAGTCAATTTGTGTATGTTCAGCTGGAAAATACAGTTAGGAGGGATCCTTTTACCATGGCCTCAGACTGCTTAATGAGGGCTTCAGGTGTAAAGAAAAATGTCAGTCTAAACCTTTTTTCAGGTTTGTGATCTTCATTTTCTTTATCCAGAAGTTAAGAATGAGGCTAAAAAATATTGTTAAGCTTGTTTATTTAATAGCATAGTGTAAAGGTTAAATGAAATGAGGAAGCGGGAAACAGTGATTCCAACTCAGGTATGTCACTTTTATTTTATAAATTAAACATGTCCACCTCAAGTGTGATGGTAAACTTCACAACAGCTGACAGCGGCCAACACACACACAGCTTGTCAGCTGGGTTCTCTCTCTCCTTCTCTGGGGTTTTGGGATCCTTTTATCTCCCCGACTCACTGTGAACATAGAAATCACAATTAACAGCAATTCATCTCAGGTAAAAACCCTTACCACTTCCTCTCTCCCCAGACGAACGCTCGGCCATGCCCTCAACCCCACACATACAAAACATTTTCATAAAAAAATAAATAAATAAGTTAATGAGTTAAATAAAAACAGGGGAGAACTGGTATTAATGCATTGCTAAATTGTGACATGTTATAGTTGTTTGAGGCAAAATTGTAAAGCTTCAGGCTAAACATTTTCTGAATAATTGTGGAAAAACCAAAAAGTATAAAATTATTTAATCTCTCCCCTACAGTATACGTACTAACAGTGATATAAAATGTTTTGCACAATATGTGTCTTAGATGTCATGCTGCTTCTAACACATCTTATGACCATTTAGTCAAAAACAAACACAATTTATTTTATTTGTTTTTCTTATTCATTCAAAAAGTCGAGACCTCAGAAATGGATTATAGTTGTTGGTATCAATCACTATTTACACTACATATTAGTCAAATACTCACGATTATGTACATAATATAAAATGACTTTCTAGTTTTCATTTTATTACATATTATTTGAAATAAACAACAGTGTTGTGAAGTATCACTTGTTGTAAGTATACATTGTATGTTTTTTTTTTTTTTTTTTTTTTTTTATTTCATGCATAATGAAATTGATTGATTTGATTTCAAGAAGAGGACTGAATCGTCTCATTCTTTTTATCCTTACATCATAGGCAGAGTTACATGGTATACTAATAGCTGCAGATTTTAATGCAATTTTAGAGAGTGACAGTAGTCAATGCAAACATATACAAATCATCAATGATAAATCATGTTTTACATAATATATATGGGACTTGTTCTCTGGATACCTGTGATGAAAAAAATAAAAATAAAACATTGACCAAACTCCCTAATTACAGATAGTATCTATTCTGTACTTTACATGCATATAGATTTATATTTAAGTGTCTGCAGGTGAGTGTGTGTGAGTGTTTATGAATGCTGTAATATGACAGACTGCCACATTCCCGGTCTACATAAACGCCTACTCGCATAGACTGTGTTAACAAAGGGAACCTATAAACAATCTCATTATTCTGCCACAGTTTCAAGATGCTGTTCTGACAGAGGAGACTAGGGAACTTGTTATTAACACCCATTATGCTCTCTGTTCTATCAAAACTCTTATAGGCCACTCCCACTGCAACTCCTCCCTTATACTCCAGCTCAAAGTAACTGCGCACAGATAGAGCCTCTTTACACAGAGCCTGGGGATAAAGCGTGAATCTGTCAGGATGATCAGGATAGTTCTGCTTCACTCTAGTTTCTGATATTGTCCGGTTGTCCTTAGATAGTATCAGACATGGGTGTTCGGATCCAGTGTAAGCTGTCTGGCATCTGCAAAAAACAGGGAGTTTGTTGTAATTGGTTAATGGCTGGTTTGTTAGTTCAGGCCATTGATTAATAGATAATTAATATAAGATTCCCCTTTTCTCTACAAATAATTAGTTTATAAATGATCACTCCTGAAGGTACACATATTTTTACAGTAAAAGGAATACTTCACTTATCCTAATCTAGTTCCAAACCCATATGACTGACTTTCTTTTATGGAATACAAAAAGAGACATTGCTAGTCACCATTCACATTCATTGTATTGTTTTTCCATATAATGAAATTGAATGGAGGTTTACATCTGCCTAACATCTCCTTTTATGTTCCACAGAAGTAAGAAGTCATATGGGTTTGTAACAACATAAGGCTAAAGGACAGAGTAAATGACAGAATTTTCCTTTGGGATGAGCTACCTCTTTAAGTAAACTGTTCCTTCATATTGTGCAAACAGAATAAAAAATAAAAAAAAACATTTCATAAGACCTGGTTTCATCCGACACTCCTCAATTGCTGAAACTGGTGAGAAAAACACACTCAGTTTAGAAGTGCAACATGTAACTGATAAAACAGATTTTTCATTCTTGTATTTTTATTTATTTATTTATAAATATATGTAGTCATATATTGATCTGTTGAAATACTCAGTGGCTTTTATTTTACTTCACAGCCATGAACATGATATGCTACTTGCTGTTGCTAGTCAGATGCAGATGGTTTTAGAGGGAACGATTATTTTAGTCCATATTCCCAGAAGAGGGAGACTGACAATGCTTTAAATACATATATCTGTGAAAAAGGGAATTTTGTCCATGTTTAGGAGTACACTAGCATATAGATGGCTTCAAAGCCAACAGACATGTACTAAAAGCCACAAAACTTGATTTTTACTTCATGAAGAGCACATACTCCAGCTTCCAGTTTGGATCCTCTTTTTTTTTTTTTTTGTTTAGCAGAGAGCAGTTTCATCTCAGAGTCTCCAGGGTGGTTGTAGCTCAGATCCAGCTCCTTCAGAGTAGTGTTTGACCTCAGAGCTGAAGCCAGTAAAATGCAGCCCACCTGTGATCATACATCCAGACAATCTGTGAACAATTTTAAAATCCAAAAAGACAATGTGAGCAATGACGGCAGCAGTCAACATGAACTAACACAAGTGGTGATTCACATAGCATTGCAAAGAAAGCAAAGCATTTACATGAAAATCTATGACTTTACTACTCAAAACACTCTTTTGTAGACATTTATGAAAATAATAAACACAAACACCAAATTTCTAGCTCTAATTTATAGTGCTGCAGCTTCAAAACAAAGTTATTTAACCATCTTATGGCACTGAAAAATGGCACCTCCTTTTTTGACCGGAAGGGTCAGATGTGTAACCCCCTTTATTTATTTATTTTTGATTACGATAATGATACCATTTCTTCTTCACTGAAGTAAGAACAATACAATTACGCATTTCTTTTGGGATTTTATGCTCTTTTGATCTTATTTACATGTACATTTCTAAATGTTACCATTAATTTGCATATACAAATAAGCAAATTTATGAAAATAAATAAATAAAAATAAAAAATCAGAACCTACACTTCTATAAGTTGAAACATGAAGACAGTATGAGAATGTGACATAAATTTGAGGCAGATTGCTGCCATCTTGTGAAACAAATATAAATAACATGAATTGAAACCATGTCACGCCAGTAACAGCAAGTAGATGGCTGTAGCAATCTACTGAGTAGTCTGATGGCTTGTTGTAACCTAATTTTAAATTTTATCACAAGATTTGTATATATATATTTAGACATTATCAAAATATTATTTGTCAAAGTTTAGCATTTTAAAACTGATTTGAAGAGTCAGTTTTTGCAGTTAATGTAATTATGCTTGCAATCAAACCTGACCATGGTGTTACAAAGAGAAGACACAGAATAAGCATTTTTCTACCAATAATTTATTTCAAACATAAAAATGTAATAAGTAAATGCATAGTAATATCAAAACAATTAACATCAAGAAACAGAAATGAACTGCAAAATTCTGAAAATTCAATTAGAGTATAAACAAAAGAATCAGAGTAAACATTTTGCAATTTCTATTGTAAAAATTAATGTTGCAAACGTGTGTGTGAGTGTGTCAGATTGCTGTCATCAGCTGGAAAACAACAGATGACTTGTAATGCCAACAATGACCGAAAAATTGCTATAGAGCTCCACTTATTGATACCCTGGTTCTGTGTGTGTGTTCTGCATTGTGAGTGTGTTATTGTCTCACCCCTTCATTTCTGATTGTGTGTGTTTAGCATTATGACTGATCTAATGTTTTTGTTGTTGTTATTGTTGTTGTTGTTTTATTTTTGACAAATGTAAAAAAAAAAAAGAAAAAAGAAGAAGCTATGTGTTATAGTCTCACCAGTTAATTTGTGTGTGTAGTGTGTTTGTATGTGAGGGGGTGGGTATGTTTTGCACTGAGGATTTATTAGTCTCACCCTCTAATTTCTGTCTGTTTTTTTCTGCATTGTGGCTGACTTTATTGTATTTGGCAGATAAAAAAATAAAAAAAAATGCTCTGTTTTTTGGTCTTTCCCATTCATTTTCAATATTTGGTCAATTTTGACCACATATATCAAAGGTTGCGCTTTTTTTACAACCACTTAGACTTATCGAATCATGCCCAGTTTTATTTCTTTATTTTTTTGTAAGTTCAGATGGCAAATGGAGGAAAAGTCACCAAATCTTGTACTGCTCAGATAAAGTAAACCATTTTTATTAAATGGGGGGAAAAAAATTCAGTAAAAAATGATTGAATACCATAGGAGGGTTAATTATACTATTGACACTGTTAGCATAAAAATGTGTGAAAAAATATATATGTTAGCACTATACCAAATAGTATATATAATGAATATAATCAGATTACTTTTTTTGTAAGTTACACATTTTTGAAAATTCGCCATAATATCTAATTTACTTTTTTTTTAATTAGTAACGTTAGCTTCTTTTCAGTTTTTTATTAACAAATTAACCAATGCAACTGAAAATCTCTCTCTTCATGATATCATAGTCATGTTGACACACACCTAAACCATCACAGTGGAAACAGAGCACATCCACACCTCATTTGCACTTTGTGGCAACATAACTGTCACTGTTACAAACAACAGCAGCAACTTTTTCACAAATTTTAAAGGGACACTCAAGGCATGGTCTCAAGGTTTTTACTAAGTTTCATTTTACAGTAACAAGCAAAAGCATAGAAAAGATACAGCTTCAAGATTATCTGACCAAAACTTGCGGAAGATAAAATCGAAAAGGTATGTTTTCAACAAAATTCAATATGATGAATCAATGAGGAAAAATATATGTTTATTTCTCCATTTGGTTCAAAAGCTTTAAGCTTAAATATATGAGAAACCTCTTGGTGGCACTAAAGAGTTTGAGAAAAACTCATATTTGGTCGGATAGAAGCTGACACTATTATGTCAAAAGAGTCCATCTTACCCCAGTTTCTCTACACTGTGGATCCTCTAATCCAGCTGAGAGCTTTTCCACACCTGAATCTTGCAGGTTGCTATTTTTCAGCACTAACTCCTTCAATTGTGAGTGACCCTAGAGAACTGACCCTAGATTTTCACAGCAACCTTCAATGAGACCACACCTTTTTAACCTGTAGAAAGAGAGCAATTAGACCACACACCAATTCAGCCAATGAAAAATGTAAACACTTACACAAACACAGTACTTACTTGAGAGCCTGAAGTTTACTGTTTGGACTAAATAATCCAGAGCAGATATTATTCACACCATCATCAATGAGATCATTGTAGCTTAGATTGAGTTCTCTCAAGGGTGAGTTTGTTGACATGAGAGCAGAGGCCAAAACTCTACAGGAGTCTGAAAGGAAATTACAGCCAACTAGCCTGAGACACAGAAAGGACTGTTACTGGCCAAAAAAACATTGATCATCTATTCAACATTATTATTTTTCATTCTATCTTGTGTTAACCAGCTGATAGGCATATCAGTAAAAAAAAAAAAAAAAAAAAAAAACACTATATTTGCAACATTGACCAAAGAATCCAATTTAATTGTTTTTGTTTTTTCAGATAACATAAGGTCCTTATGCAGTGCCAGCCCTGCCAAATAGGCGACATAAGCAGCTGCATAGGGCCCTCACAACCACCAGGGAGACCCCTACCATGGGTTCATTATAGGAAAATAATTATTTGCACAAAGTGTAAATAGCACTGGGCACACGGCCCCGCTATATGCATGCAAATAATTGGATAGAACCTGTCAAAACTATGAAAAAATGTTATATAATCATCAGAGAAAAAGCATAAAGATATATGTAAATTTGACTCTTGTTCCCTTAAAAAGTAGTGTGGCGACATTAGTACGACAGGTGGCTATCAGTATGAAAAAGCGGGGTTCAAATCCAACTTTTGCCAATTTCATTCTTCTCCCCATATTCATCCCATGTAAGTGAAGATAAAGTGGCTGTACACTATCAGAGAGTTTTCAATTTTAAATAAAAATAAACACAAAATGTGTAAGTAAAATGTCTAAGCTGAGTGTGATATAACTACGGTTGCTACCCATTACGTAAAATACGGTATCGTCATAATTAAGGTGGTCCGATGGCATCACCGCAAAATCGTTCAAGATCATTAATATAATCTTGATATTCATTGGAAATTGTGCCTAGGGCGGGTAAGGGACCGTCTGAAAAGTCCTCATATTGTGCTAAAACTGTGGAGGGAGTGGTAAGAGACTGTCTGAAAGCTCCAGCCAGCGGCACAATTTTATTTTGTATCTTCAAAAGTGGCAGCCCTAGATATAACTGAAAGTAACAAGAAGTGCTCGTGGAGATCGGGGGACTCACTAAATGTTGGTCAGTGTGGAGAAGGGTTTGGTTTAGGTTGGACGCGTGGGTGCCGTCTTTCTTAAGTGGACGCGTGGGTGCCATCTTTTTTAAGTGGCTCGGCATCTCACGGGCCAGCGGAGAGCAAGGGTCCTGATGCACGCACAGGGAACAAATCGGGTATGTTTCATCCTGCTGTCAGCAATGTATTTAAGTTCTGTCACAATACTACATGCACTTAATATGTTGTTATATTATATACTATTTTAGTATACACTATAATACACTGCTGTGCAAATCTGATCTGCCACAATTTACACCAGGGTGCAAATAACAATGCCACTATTCTCAATTATTCGTAATAGCATCTACAGTACCTTACCTTCATTTGGTAATTCTTTCTTATTTGTTTGCACAGTCTTGGAATTCATTAAAGTTAATTATTAATATATGCATCTGATTGTTGTTTGGTTAAAATAAATTATATTCTTTCATTTTTTAAATTTTTTTAATTTTTTACCTGATGTAATACCTGTGCTAATAAACAACAGTTGATAGTTTTGCATTTTTAAGATTTACACTTTTAAAAATAAATTGACTTGTTTGTTTACACAGTTTAAGCTTGCTTAGTTATTGATGTTGGGTGTGTTTGGTCAAGTGTACCAGAAGGTATGGGGGCCCCATTTTGAAAATGTGCATAGGGCTCCTAAAATGCTATGGCCAGCCCTGTCTATATGGCATTTATACTGTAATTCCATCATGCACTGTGTTGCATCATTATCAGTATTGTTCTTAACGCTAAACAACACAAGTTCTCGCCTGAACACACACGCCACTGGTAAACAGCTTCTCTACAGTGATGGTCATGAACATGCAACGGACATACATTTTTTTTACATGTTTCTGGTTGTTTCTCACTAAACCCTATCATGTGTCTTTAGAAGACTTCAAATATAATGCAGGAGTCGCATGGACTACTTGTATGATACTTTTGGGTCCTTTTTCAGCTTTAAAGTTAATCAACTGCCATTAAATTAAAAAAATGGACTGGTATTTCAATAAAACATCTACTTTTGTGTTCCGCATATGAAAGAAAGTCATATGGCTTGGAATGAGGGTGAGTAATTTATGACAGAATTTTCTTTTTTGGGTGAACTAGTCCATTAACTACTTCCCAAAGTTTCTGTAGTTGACATTGTGGACTCATTAGTCCAGGCAACAGGAAATTCACTCCAGACTTGTAGAGTTTATTGTTACTCAGATCCAGTTCTCTCAAGGCTGAGTTCACTGACTGGAAAGCTGACACCACTGTTCTACACGACTCAGATGAGAGATTACAGCAATCCAATCTGAACAGAAGAGAAAATTGTTAAACTACTAAAATTTTGTGACTGGTGGTCTACATTCCCATGCACAGAGTATGTACTGTATGTTCAACAAAATGCAACCGACCGTGCTCTTTTACAGATTCTGAGTACTGGCAGCAGCCTTTGCTGGTTTGCTGCTGATGTACGATATGTCTGCATGTCAAACTAATCTAATTCCTCCCCTGATTTCAGTAAGACATAGGCCATTGCTGACCATTCCTCTGGCTCCAACTCCTTACCGGAGAGTGTTCTTGATTTCATGGCAGTCTGAATTTCTTTAACAAATGTGTTGTCATTCAGCTCATTTAAACATTGGAACAGATTGATGATGCTGTCTGGCAAAGATTCCTGTTTAACCATTTGTTTAATATAACTCACTATTTTATTTCTCTCTGAATCTTTGCAAGGTTCAGATGAACTGCCTTTAGTGAGAAGGTCTTTCAACAGTGTGTGATGATTTCACTTGCCCATTTCTGATCACTGATTTTCTTCCCGAAGTATTCTTCCTTTTGATAGTCATTGAACCCACGGATCTCTGTGATCCGATGGACACACTTAAGAGGGATCCAACTGGTTGTTGATGGTCATGTAGTTATCTAGAGGAGAGCAGAAGGAAGCAGATTCCCTTTGATGAGGTTTGTAAGCAGCACATCAACAGAGGTTTGCTCATTTATATCAGAGCAGATGTTATTCTTCTGGAAATCAAGAGGAAACTGATGGACATCTAAACCATCCAAAATAAAAAGCACTTTTAATTTAGCAAGATTTGCCTCTTACAACTCATGACGCATATTGATGAATACGTTGCAGAAGACTGCAGTTTGCCTTTTTCTGGTTAAGGTCTCGAAATGGAAGATGTTGACATTGATATCTTGGTTTGCTTTTCCATCTGCTCAGTCTAGAATGAACTTCCGCACTGACACATTCTTTCCAATGCCAACTATGCCCATTGTCAGGACTGTTCTGACTTGTTTTCTTTACCCTGGCAGTGTCTTTAAGATGTCATTACATGCATATGGAATGTCTGGAGTGGTTCTGCTTTGTGTAATCCTTTCATTCCTTAACACCTCATGGTCAAAGTTTATCTATCCACTTCCACCCTCTGTCATGTAGATTTCTGTGTAGTTCTCTCTTGAGATTAATTTCCTTCATTTATGTGTCTTCTGTGATAGCTGATGGAAAAGTTTGATATGTTTAGTTGCAATGACTGTTTTAAACCTATAAAAACATTAAAAAAATTTAAAAAAACAGGAAGGAGCAGAGATTGACTGTCTGACATATTAGGTTTCCGTAGAAAAAATAAATAAGTAAATATATATCATATATACAGTATATACATACTTTCAGGCTTTAAAATTTCTTAAAGTATCAATTAAAGAACTGAACAGATATTTCTATGAAAAACTAAACACACTGTAGCATTTGTTATGGCCACGGTGCTCTTGCTCTGCACAGATGTTACAGATGTGTATCTTATCAGTCTTACAGAACCTCCAAAGCTCTGTGGTGCTGCTGACAAACTCTTTAGCAGATATAGACTGCTCTGGTGATTCTTGTACTGAAAACTTCCTGTAGAAATATTGACTTTTTAAACAATAAAGTTAACTTGTTGGGATTATGAAATCATCTAACACTGTTAATTTTTTATTCAAAGACATTAATTGCATTATAACATGTTTTTTTTTTATTTATTTTTTATTTATTTATTTTTTTTATCCTAACTTATTTGTGAATGTATAACCTTTTTCTAATTATCTGTGCTTCATTGCTGAATTTCAGTGGTTCAGGAAGTGACCTGTGACTCTTTAAAGATGCTGATGATGTAGGCAAGTATGACATTTTCTGTATATTTCTTGGAGAAGTACAGGGAGAGAATATTTGTCATGTGTAAACAACCATATTTATTTTCTTCTAGTCAATATATATATTTTTTTTTCCTTTTTAATATTAACTTTCTTGTAAATGCTTCATTATATCAAACCTTTTAATGTCACTTTGTGCTTCATCACTGAAGTTTAGAGGTTCAGGATGTTATCTGTCATTCTTTAGAAACACATGTGATTGTGTAGGTGAGTCTGATGTCTTCTGTATGTTTCTAAGAGAAAAAAATAAATAAATACAGGGGCAGAATATTTGCCACACATATAGTTATGTTTGTTTTTCTGTATTACTGAAAAAAAGTTTACTACATAATCAAAAATATCCTCTTTACCATCCAGTTTACCAAGTCTTAACTCTGTATTTTTATGCTAAGGGTCACATGTAATGGAAATACTGGTGCTGCAAACTAATTCCATATTATACATATGAAAAAAGATCACTTAGGAATAATAACAAATTATCATCCTGTTTTATGTACGCACACACACACACACACACACACACACACACACACACACACACACACACACTCTGCATTTTTACATTTTCAATAAAACATAATTTAGTATGTTTTTTAAGCAATTTGAATTATGGGGACACTAGAAATGTCCTCATAAACCACATTTATAGCATAATACCCTTGTAATTACCAGTTTGTAACCAAAAAATGTTTCCTCGTAAACCGGACTGCTGATATTATTTGTTCATTTGTTTTTTACAGCTATAAAAATGAAATAAATAAAACAAATACAGTACAGCAGACATAACCCATTTGTTCACGTTTACTATATTATATACAGTATTTTGTTTTATTTTTATTTATTTATTTATTTTTTTTATGACAAGAAATAAAAAATATAAAAAATACTCATCTACACTCTGCCCACCTCTACAGGCTGTGCAGTGTCACGTGCAAAATAACTCACTACAGGAATTTAGACCCTACTCATGAAAAGGTTGACTGCACGAGAAGCACAGCTTCCCCTAAAATTTCATCAGAAATGTGGCAATGACATGTTTAATATACATATGTAAACATTATATAATTTAAATATTTTAGCAAATAAAAGTGTTAAATATTACACATCACTATAGTGCTGTTTGTTCATGTAACATAATTAAACATTTTTTTACAAGAACATGTCCGTAGAAGTCAGTGGTCACACGGCCCATAGAGCCCTATTGAGATACCTGCACCATTAGATTTCAACAGTTCTGAACTTAATTATTTTCATGAGGTAATTTCACTGTCTGAGCAGTAGGTTGAGAAGGTTTTGGGAGCAAAATTGCACACACACACACACACACACACTAGGGCTGGGTGATATGTTTAAAAAAATTATATCTTGATATTTTTCAGCTATTGACGAAATACGATATATATATATCAATAATTATGTATGCTCTAAAATGGCTCAAAAGTGGTTTTTTTTGTTTGTTTGTTTTATCAGAGGAACCATCATTTCATCCAAACAGCCACTGTAGCCAAGTAGATTAAATATGTTAAAGATATTAAATAAAAATCTAATATTAGTTTTTCATTAAATAAACACAAGGGAGAATTAAATTCAATCATTTTCATTGATATGCACTTTATATTTATATTCCATACACAATGATACATAGTAGCTTAATATAAAGCGTTATTTACCTTCAAATGTTTTTACTGTGCAAAGCAACTTCACTGACTTATTTTTGAAACCCCAGTTGAACATTACATGATACTAAATTCTTACTGTGGGACACGTCAGGTTGATTATTATAATATAATGCTGAATTATAATTATTATTCTGATTATTAGATTTGCGTTATACAAAAGTAAAATATTTCTGTCCTGTTTCCTTCATCTTCACCTGGGGGCTTTTATTTTGATACTGAAAGTGCTGCAGTATTTACTTCAACTTCACAAGGAGCTTTTATTTCCACACAGAAAAAGCAATGGACCTTTTTCACACTCCAGATTTTGGAACGGGGAAGTAAACGTATGCAGGGTAAACTTCGACAGCAGTGAATGGGAGTGAATGGCAGAACACAGCAAATATTATTTTCACTTAACCATTTGCTCCAAGAACAATAGAAAAAAAAAACAACAAAAAAAAAACACTATTACATTTGAATGACTTTCCAGAAGAGGGAAAAAAAAAGAGAGCGGTGGATTAAGACAGTAAAATGGGAGATGACACCAAATTTACTGTCACTCTCTCAGCAGCTGTAATAGAAACCCCCTCACAGCTGTGGTAATTCATTTTTTAAAACTAATTCTAGGGTAATATATCACAAAGCATAATGTTATCAACTTACACTCAATATTTAAAAGAAAAAAAAATATCATATAAAAAAGTTTGCTAGATTAACGCTGCTAAATAAGGCGGAAACACATCATCACAGTCTGTGAAAAATGTCTGTGTTTTTGACAGTTTACAATTTCTGCATTTCATGAAATGTTGTAATCTCATTTTCTGTTTTTCTGTGCTGCGTTTGTAGATTTGTATAATAACTTGTAACTGTTAGAAATGTTTGGAATTGCGTGAATGCTTGAAACTGCATTAATTTGATTTCACAATAAACATGAACTGATCTAAGAGTGCCGCTGGTTTGTTCTGAATCACATACAGACCATGTTTATCTGTCTTTAAATCACAGCCTTTTGTGGATTAACACTCACATATGACCAACTTGCCATTTTGATGTTATTTTGTTTAATTGTGCAGCCCTGAAGGATTGTGAATTTAATCTACTGATGTGCTCTTTATGAAACTTAATGGCCAAATGAAAGCACATTAAAATCATCGCGATATTGATGATATTGGTCAATTTTACATCGTCAGCAAAATTATCTCAATTATATAGATAATATTCGATATATCACCCGGCCCTAACACACATACACACACACACACACACACACACACACACACACACACACACACACACACACACAAGATCTCTGTATCATGAAATATTCTTTGAAAATATTTGTTTTTTACCAGACCTGTCTAAAGTTCTCTGTAGCCTATCACTGAAATTCAATGATTTAGGAATTGATCTTGCACTCCTCAGAGACAGATGTGATGTTGTAGGCGAGTCTGATCTCTCATGCATATTTCTAGGAATAAAACAAGGACAGAATATATGCCCCATGTCAACAATATTTATTTTCCAGAATGAAACAACAAATAGTAGCACACTATTAAAAGACTGCTCCCTAAATTAGTCTACACCTTTTCATGTTTTTAAAATTAGAAGTGATAAATATACCAGTATTAACCTTTTAGGCTTTGTCTGAGTTTCTTGGCTTAAGTTCTGAAGCAGACAAACTAATGGGTCATTCGTCATCAGAGACAGACATGATGCTGTTGACATAGCATCCTTTTGCTGATCTCAAGGGTAAAATAAAGACACGAAATAAGATAAAAACTATTGCAATGTCATCTACCATAGTATACTGTATGTCCTGTATCTTTTTGCTCAATACTTACTTAAAGGTAAAGTTCACCCAACAATGATAACAATGATCTCTCATCATTTACTCAACCTCATGCCATCAGAGATGTGAATGACTTTCTTTCTTCTGCTGAACACAAACAAAGATTTTTAGAAGAATATCTCAGCTGTGTAGGTCCATACAATGCAAGTGAATGGTGATCAGGCCTTTGAAGCTCCAAAAAGGAGATAAAGTCAGCATAAAGGTAATCCATAAGACTCCAGTGGTTTAATCATCGTCTTCTGAAGTCCAGTTGGTTTTGGGTGAGAACTGACCAAAATGTAACTCCTTTTCCACAGTACATCTTGCCATTGCAGTCTGTAGACACAATCATGATTTCACACTCAATTACACTTCCTAATGCTTGACACGTGCAGAGTGCTCGATGGCACTATAGGAAATGTAGTCGAGCTTGAAATCATGATCCCAAGGAGACTGCTGTCAAGATTAATAGTGAAAAAGGAGTTCTATTTTGGTCTGTTCTCACCCAATTCCAACGTGGATTTAACCACTGGAGTCTGATGGATTATGTTTATGCTGCAGTGTTTCCCATTAATTACCTAGACTGTGGTGGTCTAATTTGTCCTGCCACAGTTTCATAATGAACCGAAAATATTTTTACATTTCTCATAATAACATAAAAGGTCTCTAACGTTGTGTTTTGCGCCGTTGCTTCGGCAAAGCATCACTCAAGTCAGTCAGCCCCGTCCAGGCGGCGTATGTGTGTGTGCTGATTCTCAACACACGCGTGTGTTTTGAAAATGCTCACGCTAGAACGGTCAAATAGATTTCAAACTTCCGCCAAAATGGCAGTCTTGGTGAGGTATTCATATAAACACAGAGAGTGATGTCTAATTTGAACATAAACAGTGCAGAAAAAAGTGGATTTGTATTCAAATGTCGGGCTTGTAAGTATTAATGTAAGCTAATAGACCTGCTGCTGTCTAGTGTAGTGTGTCATTATAATAATCAAACAACCATAACAAAAAAATGACAAACAATTCACTGCTCTTGACTGGGTAACTTTAATAGCTTTAAAAAGTATTCATGTATTATAATCATACAGTGAAGACCAGTTGTAGTTTTATGTTGCATTTCATTCTGAATGTTTACTTGAATACATGATAGCCAACTACTGTTAAAAACTTTTAAAGCTGTCAAAAAAAGCTCTAAATTTTCTTAATTTGTATTTTTTGTTCTATTATTTTTAATCTATTTCTATTCATTCCTGTTTTTTATTGTTATTTTATTAATGACTGTTTACAAGTCTTGAATAATTACTTAAGAAACCATTCTTCCATAATTAATATATTAGTTAGTGTTATTATTTGTTGTGGTTTTGAAGCTGGTATTGAGAATCATCAAAATTCACTACCGACTACTGAAATTTTGGTATTGTGATAATGTATAGCTTTTATTGTACATGGTAGATCTTGCTGCAATAATATGATGAAAAAGTCGATCTCATTCCATAGACGTTTGGGCACCTCTGCTGTAAATGAAGGCAATGGAGGTTTTCCTTTATTTGACTACCATACATAACATAAAATAATTATTATATATAACCTCCTCCCCTACCCAGTGCAGTTTACATTTCTGTCACAGAGAATTGAGTTGATTGCATAGGAACACTATTAGGTTGGGCATCGGTCATAATTTTAGAAAAACATACAACATAAGCTTTGACATGTTACTTGAGCATGTAACTTAAATGTCCTTTTTTACTGGGACAAGTGAATGACCAATTTGCTTAAACAATGCTTAATGTCGAGCCCTGGCTCAAATGTATGCTCTAGTCGATTTTGTGTTTTGACCATTTGTGAACTGCGTTAAACTCCATCTTGTTTACCATGCTTTGTGGTTGTGACTTTTTTGCTGTGTCATCAGCATTCATATCTATTCAACCAATGTGTTTATGATTAAATTACTACTAGAGCACACAATTGTTTACAAGAGCACAAAGTTCTTCATAGATCTAGCCTCTTAATTTTGCTCTCAAAGTGCACCAGACTGATGCATTTAACTTTAAAATATACAAAATTTTCTTACGGGGGAGCATGTCCCCAAACCCCCCAGAGGGTCTGAGGTCCACCTACCACAGTCTCACAAAATCCTTTGGGAAATACTTGCTGACTTTATTTCCTTTTTGGAGCTTCAAAGGCCTGATCACCATTTACTTGCATTGTATGGACCTACAGAGTGGAGATATTTTCTTAAAATCTTTGTTTGTGTTCAGCAGAAGAAAGAAAGTCATACACATCTGGGATGGCATGAGGGTGAGTAAATAATAAGAGATTTCACATTTTTGGGTTAACTCGCCCTTTAAACCTCTACTGGCAGTTGTCTTTACATGTGTAATGTGAAAGCAAAACTAGTGCCATGTCGCTGTCCTTTTCTGCATATCGCAGCCCACTTCGGCATATCGCGGCGCCGTTTTGTGGCCCTCTTCAGGCAGTCGCTGCCCGTTCGGCATAACGTGGCGGCCCGTTTCAGCTTATCGCTGCCCGTTCGGCCCCGTTTCGCGGCCGGCCCCATTATTTGTCTTTTCCTCTCACATTTCAGTAATCTAAATATTAAACTATTGTAATAAATATGTTAATTTAAGGCTGGAATGTGTACATTATTTTGTTAAATATTAAGATGTTAAAGTTCTTTCTCCTTTCCCAGCTTAATAGTCAACTATGAAATTGTAGGCTATTTGTAGATTGCTTTACCCAAAAAGGTAGCCAGTACAGTATGTTAAGTCCAAATGGCATAGGCATACAATGATGTACATCATCATGTTGGGTTATGTGACCTTAATCATTGTTCCAGTTTATCCCAAAAGTGTTCATTAGACCAGGGTTTCTCAACCACTGGGTCGAGACCCAAAATTGGGTCGCGAATCATTGTCTGCTGGTTCGTGAGATCTTTTCTGTCATGAGTACAAATGACCAATTAGAAGGATAGAACTGTACATTTGCAATGTTTGGGGCAACAGTGACCTCTTTTGTTGAATCATGTTAATATCTCCAGGTTTGCGTAAATGACTGTAAGTCAGAAGATGCATTTCTCTGATGTTAATTATTAGCTGTCCAATCACAATAATCCATAAATGCTACGAATCGCTGTTTTTGGACAAGGTCTCTTTACGTAGCGTTGCATGCGCTAGCAGCACAACTCAACACGTGGCACGTGAACCGCATGCGGCCCTCGAGCCATCTTTTGTGGCCCACGTTATGATTTCATCATAAAAAATATATTTATCAGCAAGGGCGTAGCCAGGAAATTAATTTTGGGTGGGCCTCAATAAAAATAGATGGGCCAAGTTTTCGCCCAACTTTTATTTTTTTTCCAAATTTTCCTTAACAACAGAGAAGAGACACATTCAAAAGTTCTTCACACTTTCAGAAATCAAAATGTATGTATTTTTTTAAACTATTTTATAAATATATATTTGAAGTCAAAGAATATCTCTGATATTCTGGGTGGGCCCATCCCACCCTTGGCTACGCCACTGTTTATCAATAGTCTATCAAATGTGCATTATTTCAGTTGAGGTGTTCCTTTATCAGATGGTTTACGGTAGCTCTCTGAATGGCTGAAGCACAGCACCGTTAGAGAGGGAAATAAACTGCAAAAGGATATAACGAATGAAATAAACAACAAAGAATATCTGAGCACAGCTGATGCTTAATGAGTGCAGCAGTCCATCAGCGGGCACGTTCATAGAAACAGTATGTGTGCAAATGTGCAGTCTGTCAATCAAGAATGCGCACTCTCAATCTCACCCGAGAGTCACTCATCAGCATGAATCTGTCAAACTCATTTGAACAGCTTAACAGAGATATTTGCTTGTCATGAAAACATTAATAACAGGAAAAAATTCTAGTTTCTCCAGCAATAACGGTGTTGAGACACCTTCACGCAAATGCTAATTAGTGATATGCATTACTTCATCACAAAACATTAAAGAGGATGAACAAATTAACTTCTCACTGGAGCAGTTTTGGAATTAATAGTGGATAGATCTCTCTTGCTTTTGAATGTAGTATCTCAGGTGAGTGTGATGTTGAACTAATGTTGATGTTGTTATAAGTTGATAGTTTATTTGACAGTGACAACAGAACTGATCATATCTGTTTTCTTTTTTGCAATGAATGTGGGATAAAATTAAAACCAAACATTGAAGTGTTACATCCCTTATTTAGGCTTTTATATAGGCTTGTATAATATTATATTATATTCACAAATTATTAATATAAAAAAATGTCACTATAAAAATTATATATATATATATATATATATATATATATATATATATATATATATATATATATATATATATATATATTTCTTCATAGTATGTTTAATGTTTGAAAATGTTTGTGTATTTATGAAATTACTTAGGCTACAAGTATTGGGCTATATATATTAGGCCACTATTTTATAAGCATCTAAAAATAACTAGATTAATTATGTCAGAGTTTTTTGCTTTAATGTTTTATTTTGGCCACTAGAAGCCCTCATTGTGTTTCATTTCGGTTTCCCGCCATTTTATCATGTGTTATTGTTTTCACCTGTGCCTCGTTCTGGACTGTGTATTTAAGTTGATCACTTCCTTTGTTTCTTTGCTTGGTTATTGATGTTCCTAGCCAGTTACTGCCCTAAGTCTGCTCTAGTTCCAAGTACTAAACTTTGTAAGCCTTTTGGTTTGTTCTTTCCCCGTGTTTATTTTTTGCTGTTTTTTGATGTCTTTTTCCTGAGTTTTTTGGAGATTATTTTTTCCTCCTTTCGGATCCTTTTCTGGACTAAAGATTTTTCTGTTTTTTGTGATTGTCAGTAAGAAATTGCTTTTGTACTCTTTTGCTGTTTTTTTTAATAAACTCTTCTGAGTTCTTTTAAGAGCACGTCTGACTATTGGGTTCAACTCCCTTCTGTGGCTCAGTGGTAGAAATTAAGACTCTTGCGCCAGAGACCCAAGTTCAATTCCTGGCTCTAACAAATTAAGCCTATTAATTTGCACAACTGGGTGAGACAAAGCAGACAGAACCGACAGGAAGGCAAGATTACATGGAGCTAATGCACAAAACAATTTGAGGTTTTGGGGTGAAGAGGGGAACGGATGACAGGTTTGACTTTGCAGACATGAAAGACTGGGCGAGATGAACCGGCACCAGGCTGAGCACCTTGGTGATGGGAAACGGTCCAATAAAATTTGGGTCCTAGCTTACGTGAGGGAAGTCGGAGCGGGATATCCTGATAACCACACATGCTCAGATTGGTGACGGTCCGCAGACACCTTGTTCCAAATTGTCAACAGATTTTCTGTGCAAAACCTAGACACAAACTGGGGCCCCCTATCAGAGACCACATCTGTTAGGAGTCTATGAATGTGAAAGACGTGATCAATGGCAATAGCTGCTGTCTCCCTCTCTGGCAGTAATTTGGGGAGGGGAATAAAATGAGCCACATTCGAGAACCGGTCTAGCATAGTCAGGCCGACTGTATTGCCATTGGATGGGTGTAACCCAGTAACAAAGTCCATGGCAATGTGAGACCAGGGTTTTGAAGGGACTGATGGTGGCTGAAGATGCCCGCTGGGGAGTGGCTGGACGTCTTGTTGCTAGCATAAACAGGGCAGGCAGACGCAAACTATTGGACATCCCGCCCCAACAATGGCCACCAGAACCATTGCTTAATCAATGCTTGAGTACGAGACACACCTGGGTGACAGGCCATGTCAGAGGAATGGCCTCACGGGAGGACATGAGTTCGGACCAACTGAGGAACAAATAACAGTTTCTCTGCGCACTTCGCAGGGACAGTGATGTTGTGCAATGTCAAGCGGACTCTGGACTCGATCTCCAAAGGCACCGCTGCTACCACCCTGTTGGGAGGAACAACAGCTTCTGGGGATTTGATTCAGCTGATTCCTTCAGTATCTGTTAGCGATCTTTACCCAGAATAAAACACAAACCAATTACAACCCATTAACAATACCAGTCCGGATTTACCAGCACAGTTACTTTAGCTAACTGTACTCAACCGTGCCGGTGTAACAGCTTTAGTGATGTGGGGACTCATGACTGGTCACTTGCCCAGTCAGTCCATTCTAATTCTAAAACCACAATGGAAAAAAAACCCTGTAACCTTGCCAACAAGTCTGTAACAGTGCAAACAGCACAATTCAGTAACCATTCACCTGATGCTGTAAAAGTGGTTGAGGTTGTATCTGACAGATAAACTAAATAATAAATTCATAAAGCACGGTCAAATAAACCCTATTCCTCAGCATAAGTCCACCATCTGCATCAAACTCCCATTTAAAATATCAGCATTAAGGTCTAACCAGGGGCGGATCTACCAGGGTGGCATGGGGTGGCAAATGCCACCTAAAGAAAAAGCATTGCCACCCCATCTGCTACCCCAGCATAAGTATCCAAATGTATCAAATATAAATTTAAGTATATTTTCATTGATTTTGTCATTGTGTAGGAGTTCCCTTTCATAGGAACTCGAGCTGCGTATTTGCTATGGGACACTGTCTGAGTGCCACGTGGTCTAAAGCCCTTATACAATCATGCCAATTTATAAGCTGATGGCGCTTAGGAGTCCCTAGGGATCTACATCAAGGGCTCCATAAAGGCGCTCGCTTTCACGTCATCGAGTCAGATTTTCTGTTCTTCAATGCATGATCTCGTCTGGCCCGTGTTTTTCTAGTTAGACTCACGTCGATGCGAGGATCATTATTATTATCCCTTTTGAGTGCCAACACAGGATGGAATTTAAGAAGTGCTTACTTCCGTGCATGCAGTTTATCGGCAGTCTAGATTCCCACGAGGCCACGTTGGAGAGTTCGGATTGCCGGCAATGTGATTTAATGAATGTCAGGATGCTCCGCGAAAGGCTTGCCTGCTTTGAAAATTCAGTCAAGACTGCCAGCACCACACGGCCATTTGACCCGTGGGAGGCCGGCATGGATGCCGTGGAGATGGGAGCTGAGCAGCAGGCTGACCTACGGATCTCTCTGGCACTCTCCCCGGATTTGGCTCGACGTTCTCCCGTGAAATTTACATGAGGGCACTTGCGTCCTAGCCCTGAGGCCCACTCAGCAGTTACCTTCGCCGCTAAAGATAAGGATTCCATGTCTATGTCGCTGTCGGATTCCGAAGATTTTGCCAGCGGCCAGGCTGAAGCCTTGCCTCCTAGTAGTCAGATTTCCTGACCTTCGGTAACTTATATGGAGTTGCTGGAGGTTATTACATGTGCAGTGGAGAAGTTGCACCTGGACTGGCCAGATGAGACGCAGTCGGAGGATCGTAAATCGATCTTGGACAATTGTTTTTTTTAGTGGGGTAATGCGCAGCTACGACTCATTGGCCACTCCCTTTTTCTCCGTACCTCCATCATAAGATTTAGAAGTCCTGGGTTCAACCTTACTCAGCCAGTATTACAAATCAATCAGCCTCGGAATTTTCGAATGTGTGTTGAGCTTCCGACCACGAATATACTTTGGTCCCGGTAATGGAAGAGACGCTGGCTGCCCATCTCTCTCCTTCTTCGGTGACCACATGGAAATCAAGGCCTACTCTTCCCTCGAAGTCATGCAGGGCAACATCGTCCTTTGTTGAGCAAGGCCTACCAGGCGTCGGGTCAGGCGGTTTCGGCTTTGCGCATGCTGGTGGTTTTGCAAGCCTACCATGCCCATTTTATGAGGGATTTAGATGAGGGAACTGGGCTGGATGCTGAGGCCATCATGCATTTACGCCGGGCTTCTGAATTGTTGCTGAGAGCTACCAAACACATTGCTTGTGCTATTGTTCGGGCCTCATGGTGGCGGAACACCATCTGTGGCTTACACTCACGGATATTCATGACAAGGACAAGGCCTTTCTAATGAACGCCCCTGTGTCACAATCCGGACTGCTCGGTGATGCAGTCCAGTCGGTAGTGGAAAAATTCCACACTGTGAAACAACAGACTGCCGCGTTCCAGCAGATGCTTCCTCGCAGAGAGAGAGAAAACCCCACTACAGCTCTGGTCAGTATCCTCGCAACATCCCACCAGAGGGCTGCATAAGGCGCCAGACACGAATTTTGCACCCCCTCAGAAGGATTGGGGTTCTTGTTCATTCCTGCCATCATGGGCACATCCGCGTAGACATTTGGATGTTGGTCCGGCCCCTTTTAAACAGCCGGCAGGACACTAGAAGCAAGCCTAACGGACTTGCAGTGAAACGAAGGGTGAGCCTTCATTCAGTGAACTAAACTGGACTGTACAAATGTATCTGTGTCGTTCCTGTTTGCCCTTCGGACAGTATCGAGTTGAGTTCGCGGTTGTACACGCCTCAAACGCCCGATAGCCAGAATAGGGTTCAGTTTTCCCCTGCAGCTTGCACTGGGGAATGAACATTAAGAAACCGCATCCCGAATTCAGCCTCTGTCTCGATGATCAAAGGTCTCGAGACATGCATAACAGAATTCTGTGTGTACACAAGACACACAGTGAACATAAGCACCACATGTTGTCCCCCCCATAAAGAATGCTGGGGCCATTGTGGTGAACCAGTTTTCTCAATTAAACATTCCCCTAATGTTCATACACTTTTCCCCATTCAAAATACCAGGGAAAAGGTTTATTCTGTCAGCATTCCTGCTGTAAATATATTTCAGTAATATATTTAGGCATCATTTATGCCTAAATACAATAAAGGCAAAAACATTATCAAATTACCTTCAACCAGCCACAGTATTGGAGGAGCGAAGGCTTCCCTCCGCTGTGCTGCTGGTTCTGGGGCAGTCACCAAAAGTAGCACCATCTAGTGGTTACAGGTCACGCTGCATGCAAGAGCCATGCATTAATCTCTCTGTCTGCCTCTCTGTTGGCTTAGCAGCAGCTGAAGGGCATTTAGAACTGGGTACTTAGAATGATAAAGCATGGTTATGTAATTCAATTCAGGCGGGCTCTGCTGGTATTCAATGGGGTTGTTATAACAGAAGTTTCTATTCAGGAAATTCACTCTGTCTTAGAAAAGGGGGAAATAGAGGAGACCCCCCTTCTCAGAAAGAATGTTGCTTTTACAGCCGTTATATTTTGGTCCCAAAAAAAGACGGTGGCTTACGTCCCATTCTGGATTTTAGACTTTTGAATTTCACTCTAATGTCAATTCAGAATGCTGATGCAGAAACAAATAATGTTGCAAGTACAGCTGGGCGACTGGTTTGTGACCAACCACTGACGCATGCGTCCCGTCTTTTCAAAGTGACACGTGGGTGCTACCAAACTCTATTACCATGGTAACGGACCCGCCTTCCGTTGGGACAGGTGTGTCACCGCAAGGTTATAACGACAGACGCCTCCTCCACAGGTTGGGGCGCTGTATACGAGGGTCCAGCCGATGGGGTTTGAACGGGCCAGTGGCAGTTTTGTCACATAAATGTTCACGTGCTCCTGCTGATAAAGTTTTTCCTCCCGGTGCAAAACAAATCTGAAGAAGGTTCGGCAGAGCGGAAGTGGACCTGTTTGCTTCGAGCAAGACATCGCACTGTCCCCTCTGGTTTTCCCACTTGCCCCCGGCACCACTGGGCATCAATGCATTGACATATCAGTGGCCGAAAGCGTGTCTTTATGCGTTTCCACCGATCAGTCTGCTGCACGCAGTTCTGCAGAGAGTTTGGGAGGATCCGGTTTGGCTTCTGTTATTGGTGCCGTTTTGACTATCTCAAGTATGGTTTTCTACTCTGGTCTCTCTCCTGTGAGTGCCTTGGGAGATTCCAGTCAGAACAGACATGTTGTCTCAGGCTTGGGGCAGCATTTGACACCAACTGTGGAAGTTATGGGTATGGTTCCTCAATGGGGCGCTCTTTTGAATGTTGGGTTATCCCCCACTGTTATTGATACCATTCTAAATGCTAGAGCTCCATCAACTAGGAGGCTTTATACATTCAAGTGGCATATTTTGCTTCTTGGTGTACAGCGCGAGGTGAAATTCCAGTTCACTGCCCTGTCGGTACAGTGCTGGAATTTTTGCAGGAGTGTTCCGGGGCCAGGGTTGGCCCGGCAAAGCTTAAAGTCTATGTTGCCGCTATAGTGGCTGAGCACGCACTTATCAATGGAGTCTCTGTCGGTAGACATTCTCTTGTCTCCCGTATTATGCGTGAGGTACGCAGGATTTGACATTTCATCCTGTCTGCGTTCCTTTATGGGATTTATCTGTTGCTTTAGAGGCGCTCTTGGGTGCTCCATTCGAGCCCTTGGCAACCGTAAATTATAAGCTTTTGACTCTTAAAATGGCCCTGCAAGTGGCATTGGTATCGTTTAAGAAAGTCGGTGATTTGCATGCCCTGTCGATCAATACCTTATGTATGGATTGTATGGTTATTTCAACGTCATTTTGCTCTCAGACCATTAATTTTCAGGCTTTCTATACTCCCCCATTTGAGTTGGAGGAGCACGAAAGGTTGCATATGCTTTGCCAGTTTGGGTGCTGTGAGTTTATGTTGGTCATACTAGCCAGTGGCGTAAGTCAGAGCAGTTGTCTGTGTACTTTGGTGGCTGCAACAGGGGTGTTTTGGTGTCCAAGCAAAGACTGTCACATTGATGTAATTTCAAGTGCTTATGAAGCGCATGGTTTACCTTCGCCTTCGGGTATTCGAGCCCATTCTACAAGGAGCATGGCATCCTCATGGGCTTTGGCTAGAGGTGCATTCTTGGAGAACATTTGTATGGTGGCAGGGTGGTCCTCTCCGCATACATTTGTTAGATTTAATAATCGAGACGAGTCCCCCATTGTGATGGCCTTCTCGGCCATATTTTTGTGTGTGTGTGTGTGTGTAGTGTGTGTGTTCTCTTTCTCTCCCTCTCTCTTAATTGCTCTCAGTTGTGCAATAACCAGGTGAGCTCTTTGTTGATGGGGCACACCGGTGCGCAGTGTGTTCCCTATTTGTCACTCACTCGACGTTGTGTCGATATAGTGACACTAGGGGTCACTTTTGTGAGCCCGAAACACCTCTGGTCTTTGATAAAAGGCCAATGAAAATTGGCGAGTGGTATTTGCATGCAACTCTCCCGGACATACGGGTATAAAAGGAGCTGGCGTGCAACCACTCTTGGTGCCTCCAAGAGTGACCCCTAGTGTCACTACATCAACACAATGTCTCATTCCCTCCATCAGGGAACGGAGGTTACACAAGTAACCATGATGTTTCCTCCCTATATAACCTGAGTGTTTCATGGCTGGGTTGTGCAATGGGAGATGGTTGTTTTTGAGCTGTGTCATCTCGTTCAAAGGCGCTCAGTCGCATATTGAATTTTTTGGGGGGGGCTCCTGCTGCTGCTGCTGCTGCTGCTGCTGGAGCAGTGAGTTTGTGGTTTTCGCTGTCTGAATTTCGGAGTTTGCTGGGTTTTTTTTCATATACTGAACTGTCAATAAATGTGTCTGTGTTTCCGCTACTCTCGTCTCCCCTCTTGCATCTTTTATTGCATTTACATTTTTAAACACCCAACCACTGATGTACAGATGCAATCTTGTTTTTTAAAAATAAAAAGTTATATTTGGGCGAATTAGAATCCAAAACCTCTAAAAACTAAAGGCAAAAAGTTACCACTAGATCAATCAATCATGTTTTTAATCAAAGTGCTGATCTATGCATTCATCTACAGACTAACAATATCCCAAGACTGATAGTGGCAGATTATGTAAAATATTTATTTGGGTGCTTGAATCGGTCATTAAGAATGACTGTTGATCAAAACAGGTAATTTGAAATAGTTTACTGTGCATAACATAATTAATATTCATGAGTTTCATGTTGGCAAATCAGTAGCAAAATGGTTACTATGTGGTACCTTTGGAAATGCAGTTGTGTCGCAAATTCATGGACATTTTCAGTTTGATAGTGACTCCAATTAATGAACTTGTACTTGTTGCAATGAAGCTTGGTACCTTAATCCATAAGAACTACGCATGTCCGCTTGCTTTGGTGTTTCCACCCCTCATAGTCTGCATGCCACCAAAAATTTTCTTTTTTTTTTTTTATAGATCCGCCCTTGGGTCTAACTTGGAGTAGAAAAAGTATGATCATACTTGTACATTACTGTAGTGTAAAATATCCTCCAATGCAATGTAACACATAGAGCTAAGAGCACATCCTCCACTCTCTCCAGTTTACAGTTAGGATCTTCTTTTTTTTTGTGCTGTAAGATGTTTATTTCTTAATCTTCAGGGTGGTTGTAGCTCAGATTCAACTCTCTCAGATGACCAGTGTTTGAGTTCAGAGTTGAAACCATCAAACTGCAACCCACCTCTGTGATCATACATCCCAACAGTGTGCAGACAAATTTGAAGGCTGAAAGATGAAAGTATGTGGCAATGATATCATCAGTCATTAGATTATATTTTACACACAAGTAGTGGTTGACATCAAATTGCAAAGAAAGCTAACAAGCAGTCATGACATGTGAAATATTCGTGAATGAAACTGTTTACTCACTTTTGCGATCGGGTACAACTGTTTTTAACTGCCCCATTTTACAGTTCTTTTGCAAAGTTTGAATCCTTTTATGACTGCTTCACAAGCAATCCACGCTGATGTTAGGCATGTGTGTGCTCAAAACAACAAAAGGCAGCAGCTGAATGAAACCTCAATGCTCTCTCTATTTCCAAACTGAAGTACCAGTGGGCGGTGCCAAGGGTAAGATGATGTAA
The DNA here is from genome assembly GCF_019703515.2 of Myxocyprinus asiaticus. Classification (NCBI taxonomy): domain Eukaryota; kingdom Metazoa; phylum Chordata; class Actinopteri; order Cypriniformes; family Catostomidae; genus Myxocyprinus; species Myxocyprinus asiaticus. The sequence goes on from NC_059359.1 coordinate 39,213,847, forward strand.
TGTAGGCATTGATATTTTTTCACTGTAGAGGCGGTCATTAATTAATGTACCCCTAGTAACATAGGGTAGTCATGGAAGTAGAGAACGAGGCATTTTTGCAGCTTGGTTTCGATAAATGCTTTTATTGCATTGGGGATTAAGTTTTGAGTTCTGAAATTTACAGTATGTTTTTATAATAGTAAGACCTCTTATATGTCAAAATATCAAGGAAAATTTGATTCCTCATGACATAACCCCCTTAAAATAAGAGGATATCTGGAGTAGATGTTTACAAAGTTTAATTTCACCTCAGGCTACGCGTGCTTCTTCCATCTCTCAATAATGTTCTCTCAAGGATGTAATCGCAAATTAAGGGTTGAGGGGGGACCAAATGTAATTTTTTATTTTTATTTTTTTCATTATTGATTATTAAACATATCAGTAGACCACTATTATTAATATTTGGGGGACATGTCCCCCTCAATGTTTATGGTGTTTACATCCTTGTCTCTAAAGACAGGTAAAGTAACTATGGAAATCACTTCGGTCTTTTGTGTTATTTTAGGATATGTATGCAAATAATTTTTACCCTGCTGATCAAGAAGACTATCTTCAAAGATGTGCCGACAGCTTAATGGGATAAACTACCTTTCGTGTACACATCATGTTTAGAACAATACATTTTATTGTAAATTTCTCACAGGCCCCTGTTTAACTATCCTTGTTTTTTTTTTTTTTTTTTTTTTTTTTACATCTTTATTGGTTAACGTTCTTAACCAAACAGCTGTCATATTAGATCATAGGCTAATGCACCTTATGAAATACCCACATTGTTTTCTCTCTTGTAGATTTGGCTTACCTGTTAATTATTTTTAACAATGTCCTGACTGTTCAATATGTTAAGTAACTTTTGGTGAATTCCATTTTGAAGAGGCTATTAGGAATGCTGTATTGTTCCTGCACTGTTCATTCAATTGTTTTCAATTATAATGCCTGTATTCGCTAATGTTAATTCAATGACTGCATGTCATGTTCTGTATTTAATGTACAATGATCATAATGCAAGACAAGCACGTCACAGATAAATGCCCCTTTTCAGCGTAATGTAGTGTCGGATTTGGCTGTTGTTGGAATAGAATAAGTATTTTAAATGGGTCGCATAAACAACAGTTTATTTGACTGTTTTATTAGGGTTTCTTACTTTTTAAAGAAATTAGTTGGTAGTGAAATTAGTGAAACCATCCTAAATGGGAACATCTCTATTCAGGTCATTGCTTTTTAGTTCCAACTCCCTCAAGTTTGATGATTTCAAAACTGAATCTAGATTTTTTACAACAAGCCTTTGTGAGACCACACCGTTTTAACCTGCAGAAAGACAGAAAATAGTCCACACACCAAATCAGCCATGACAAATATAAACATACAAACAAAAATACTTACTTGAGTGTCTGAACTTTACAGTGCTGACTAATTACTCCAGAACAGAGTGATTTCACTCTATTTTCCCAGAGCTCATTGTAGCTTAGATCCAGTTCTCTCAGGTGTGAGTTTGTTGACATGAGAGCTAAAGCCAGAACTCTACAGGAGTCTGAAGAAAATATCTTTTGTCATTTCACTCTCTGTATTTTGGCATTTCTCCATTTTAACAGTAGTAAGTGTACATCAACTAATGGTTCAGAACAAGAGATTTTTTAAATCAGTATTTTTTTTTTGCATGCAAAATAAATGTATTTTTCATCCATACGAGTGGTAGTATTAGTGGGGTTCACCATAGCTGGGAATAATGCTTGCAACCATAATGACAGTTACTAAAGTAAATATTAACATTCTTTTGAGAAATCTATAAATATTAAGGTCTGCTGCTTTAAAGACATTGAATCATTTTCATCCTCAAGTGTTAATCAAGGGGGATCTGGAGAATGTCATGCACATGTGCAACTAGCGTTCAATGATAGCCTGAAGGGCACAATTGCCTTTGCCCATTAGTCAGTCAAAAATTTTTGATAATATGTATGTCAAGCTAAAATGACCACTCTTGAGTGAAGACCTGCGTAGTGAACTTCACTGGTAAGTTTTAAAAGCTAATTTTAATGGATTGTATGCCACTGCTTTGAGGTGCTGTTTTTATGCATTGGTTTGTATTAGATGACAGTAACTAAATAATCCTTATTCATCACTTTGACCTACTGAGTTGTAAAATTTCCATCATGATCTATTTTTATCTGTCATAATTGTTCTCATTCAAAAGTACTAGGGCTAAATTTAGGGACAAAGCCTCAATTATAATAGCAAATACATTATAATGGATAGGCTTCTATGATACATTTTGACTCTTCATGCTTGAGTGTGGTGAAATCAATGAGTATTAACCGCTACACTAAATCAAGATTTTAAACTTTGCCGGTTATGTGCGGCTATAATAAATAACTGTCCGATCTGATAATTTGCTTACATACAGTACATGCACAAGTTCACAGAACTTATTCAGTGTGCCTGATACTTGATACTATATTTTATCATGCAGTGACACACTGACGTTATGAAATCCAAACAAAATTTGACAATAGATGCCATTGTCAAGAACCAACTCTGAGTTGACAGAGAACATTTATAGCATGCGTCTTGAGATCTAACACAATCTAAACCCGTTTGGTTATATCTGGTTTTGTTAACATGAAAATGTCTCTGAAACTTAGGAGTTTGTTCATCTAGCTTTGTGCCACAGGCCTCTAGACTTTTAATGTCTTACCTTGACTGATGCACAATATTAGCAGTGTGCTGGCCCTTGTGTACATTAACACTAAAGTAAGTCTACTTTCTTTACTGTAACCTGTGTACCATGAATAAAGCCTTCAGAAAAGACTGTTTAAAAGGGAACTGAGATTTTTATTTAGACTAGATACAGTTAGGATTTAAAGCCATTATTGCACTCATTGTGAGGTAGGAATTCTAAAAAAACAAAACACAAACACAAACATACATACACACAGTTTAACATAAGGGTTAAGAAACATAAAAACATGTTTTTCTAAATTATATTGTTGGCTACATATTGCACATGATAGGAGGACAATGACAGCATGTTTTATTTTTAATTTGTAAGGTTAAAGTTTTTAATGTAGGTATTTTTTGGTGATATTTTCTTCTTATGGAAATATCAGGAATTATAAACAGGTGGACTGGGTCTTTGCTGATCATTGTAACTTTGTTTGAAACAAGATGTGGTACTGACACACCCACTGTGTATTAACAGTAATTTAAATTAGTTTTGTCAGGTAAACTAATAAATGTGCTTCATGTGGTAACATCTACAGTAAATTAACTGGTTTTATTCAATTTATACACCAACAAAAGTAATTTTGCAAGGTTAAATCCAGTAGAAATTGATTTGTGAAGGTTACCACTTTTCTTTTAGTGTATATAAACAGATCATCCCATTTATGAATCAATGTTACAAAACAGTCTAAAAAACATTATGGTAAATGCACATTTATACACTGTACTGTATATTTTAGGCAAAGTACAAATGTAAATGTGAGCTTACAAAAACTTGCATATACACAGTAATGTCTCCACAACAGCAATGTATTTGCCAGTGGCATTCACTGAATTCATTCACAAAAGCAACTCAACCAGTTAGAAAATAGGCACTTCATTATACCTACTTGGATTGCTTGATGGTTCCAGGAAGTCCTTACTACTGATCTTATTTATGAAACCTGCCATCAGCAAAATGATGGCCTGCAGTGAGCAATACCTGAAGTGAGACACAGCTAGAGCGTGATACCTGCTGAGCTGCATAATGTGTAATCCATCCAAATGCATCATTAAGTTTGAAACAAATCGATTTCTCCCTTTACCTCTGAGAGACCAGTGAATGCCTGTTCTTTACATCTCAGACACAGGGCTGTGGTGGTTCCTCAGTATGGGGCAGAGCAGACGTATTAAACAAATTCTGCATTCAGCCTCCTGAAAAACAAAATATTTCCCCAGTGAATTAAGGATGTTTCGTATTATTACAACACACCTACTTTCATGCTGTCAGCACAGGGTGAGGTGTGGAGCAACAATATGGAGGTGAGCAGGTTGCAATCTTGTAAGGGTTCAGCTGGGGCAACAGCCTGGTGTGTGTGAAATGTCAATACCAACACAATTACTTACAATGAGAGACTCTATTTTCTCACAGACTTTGGATTCTGGAATGGGGCATTCAGGGTGTATTTAATCTTAAGGGACAATGCTATGGCATGCCACTTATTGGTTTTTGAAATGTAAGATGAAGGACTACAGAAACACTAGAGCAGTGTTTCTCAATTCTTTCCTGGGGCACCACTAACACTACACATGTTGGATGTCTCCCTTTTTTGACACACTCAATTCAGATCATGGAGCACTCTACTAATCAGCAAATCAGTAGAATCAGGGGTGTTAGATAAAGGCGACATGAAAAATGTGTAGTGTTAGTGATAAAGGATTGAGGAACACTGGACTAGAGTATGCTTTCTTACAGCACTATTTTCTGATAAATACTCTAAGACAGAGGGCTTTGTCTCAAACCACGGAAACAAATCCCCTTAGCCCACACACACATTCACTCCACCATTTCACCACCTTCGGTATATCGAGGTATGTGGGTGCACACACAAATATGTTTTAATCCAACGTTCAAACACACACACATTCAACACACTCCAAAGACCATAGCTTAAATACTTACCTCATACAGAACCCGCAGACTCATGTTTGTTGTTTAAGTTATGTTTATTGTAAATGTAGTTACAAATGTGTTTGTCTAGCGTGTTGTTCCACATGATTTTTCATGTCTTTTGGGTCAGTGGCCAAACGGTGCGTCAGCAAACAGGATGGCTAAAACATGCCACATTGCACACGTGTCTTGGAGCAGCCGCCGGTTGTTCCATGGTTTGCTAGAGGAAAAAAGAAAATGCTTAATTCATTGATTAAATGTTTACATGGCTGTGAATTATGAAATGGATATTGATTTTTAAATGTCTGTAAATATTCATGGAAGAATGTGGGATCCAGGAAGTTTATTTTACTTTCCTCAGAATAGTTTGGTACAAAAGTGAACTCCATTCACTGAAGTACAGCATAAAGCTGAGAATAAGGGTGAAACTTGAATTGGAAGGAAACTAAACACTAAAGTGATCAGAGACGAGGATGTGGCCTAGTACACGGTGGAGGAGAAGGAGGTGAGTGAGGTAGAGTGGAACATAAGGCCTAAAAGCAGTTCTCATCAAAGCAGACCAGCTGACCCTGCACTACAGCCTGATATGGTTTCCCAGCTGCAATAGGAGATGTTCAACCAGACCAACATGTGATCCAGAGTAAGGCATCTTCCAGGAGTCCCTGTATGAACCTACCTACACCAGTGCCAGCTGAATGTACCAGAGTCCCTGCATTCCATCAACAGTTAGATATCTCCTCAGACATGGCTCTGGCAGAAAGAAGGCTGCACCTTGAACCAAAGATGCCCACATATCAGCTAGGAGAGGACATCGAGAACTACCTGTGATGGTTTAAGAGCATGGCACGGGTGTGGAAATGGCCTGAGGAGGAGTGGGCCTGTCGACTTGTTCCTTACTTGACTGGCAAAGCATTGGAGGCTTACGTTGCTATGGCAGCAGATCAGGGATGACTACTAGGACCTGAAGGAGGCACTGTTGGCAAAGTTAAACATCTCACCTGAAACTTACCGTCAGCGTTTCCGCTCAACTGTTGTTCCACCTGGTGAAAATCCAATAGAAACTTACCATCGGCTAAGGGATTATACCACCAGTGGATAAAACAGAAAGAGCACACTAAGGAAGAAATAGGGGAGGCTGTTATATTGGAACAGTTTTATGAGTACTCCCCTATGAAAGTCACACTAGGGTGAAAGAGTATGAATCTGAAAATGGATTAGCAGCAAAATTCACCGCTCTGTAAATGAATGCACGCAGCAGTGGACCCCACCATACTCAAGCTTTAGATTCTATAGGTAATCAACACTGCAGTGACAATAGAGTTTAATAAACAATAAACTTTGGGGCTGGGGACAAAAAAGAGCGGGTAAAGACACAGTTTGTCTCATGCATTAAGGTAAAATAACTGGTTACTGTTATCCACCCAGGAAGGGAGATAGCAGTATGGACATGGGAGAAAGAAATGTGACATTGTATCCAGTGTTGGTAAATGGTCAATCTTTAAAAGCTCTGAAAGATACTGGTAGCTCAATGTCTTTGGTAAATAAATTTCATATTCCTGATCCTAAATGCAGTGTTAACTATGAGAAAACCACTACCATACAATGTGTGTATGGTGACAAAAATCTTACCCATATGCAAAGGTAATTATGAATGTGAATGACCAGCATTATTTGTTGAATGTTGGGGTAGTTGAATGTCTACCTGCAGGTATGATATTGGGGAGAGATTTAACAGTACTGTGGGACTTTTTAAAATCAAATGATGACCTTGATAGCCAGAGTGTGCAAATGTCATACCGTGCTGTGGTAACATGGGTCATGGCAAAGAAAGGGTTACAGTCACTGCCATACTTGGATGATAGTCTGTGTCAGGGTGGAACCAAAGGCCCCCAAAGAGACCCATTGGCAACGACATCTAGAAAAGTATATGGGTACCCCCATTGAAGGGTTGAATGCCAGTGAATGGTCCCAAAAAACATTGCAAAGCTGACAATGTGACTTTGAACCCATTGTTTAAGAGAGCATGTAGGGGAAGCCAAAACGATGAATCATTGTGATGAGGATTTTGTTGTGATTGATGGTCTGTTGTATCTCTAAAGTGGTGATGTGAAATGTCTAGTCATGCCTACAAGTTGCAGACCACTGATCCTACACCTATCACACACCATACCTTGGGCAGGACACTTAGCACATCAAAAAACATACATGCGCATCAGTTCACTATTTTATTAGCCTTCCATGTACACAGACGTTCAGAAATACTGCAATACATGCCCCACATGCCAAAAAAACAATTCCTTAAAACGCTGCCCCTCAGAGGCAGCTCAATAGGTTTTGGAACAGAGCTTTTGAGTCCAGCTGTTATCCCTGGCTAAGTGACGGCAGCCCTCAGTGGGAGTCACACATGAACTCTGATACTGAACCCCTCATCGCTATAGTTTATCTGCATCCATAGGTGTATGGTGCTTACACTTTAAGCAATGAGAATCATTAATCTGGCATGCTTATTCAGTAGGGGCCCCTTTCAACTCCTCCTGCAGATATTCATTATGACAGTGAGTTATGGTCTGCGCCAAAGCCAAGGAAGAAAACCTACTGTCTTACCAGTGGAAATGTCACCTTCAAACTATTGATCAGCACAAAGGACAATGAGAGTGTCAGTGGGAATTGACAATGTTTGGAAAACAAAGACATGTTATAATGTAGCATTAAGGTGTGCCAAAATATTCAAGATACAGTAAAACTGATCAAGTGTTAACGTATACAGTAGGAGAAACTAGGGCTAGTTGTCACAAGGGGATGTTGGACTGTAACTCAGGGCTATATTTCAGATCACAACTAAGTTTTCAGTTAAAAGTCTAATTTCATACATAAATGCTTGTTTTATCTTGCAGTGGTATATCCCATTTGACAACTTACCCCATATAGTGTTACAACTTACCGCACTATTTCCTGTGCAATATCAGTGGACATGTTAAATAGCTTTTTGTAGCCAAAACTTTAAGACATGTGAATATACAGAAATTTACTTTCAAAATAAACCTACCCTGAGAAATATGGAGTAAAATGTGACAATGAGCATTAAGCTTCCCTTATAATATTTGTTAATTTTGTTAAAGTTGTAATAAAGGTACACTGTACATGGTTTTTTAAATTTATTTGGTACTGTTTATGAGAAAAAAAATATGCCTGATGTCACCAGAGATTGAGATTGTGACAAACACATGTAAAAAACACAAAAAGTAAAATAATAGTGAACTGTGATGTTCAAGTGAATAATACATCACTGTTAAAAAAAAAAAAAAAAAAAACAAACAAAAAAAAAATGATAAAAAAGAAGAAGAAATAGAAAGAAGAGAGAAGTAACATGATTCTTACATTCTATCCTCGATTATTCCAGCTTTGGGCGATATGTTTTAATAATAAGCCGCTTCTCAAAGAAAAGTCTGGAGCTTGCCAGTAATGCTTGTTTCACATGTCAGCTTGGGCTGGTTTAATCTCAAGCTCATTAAAGAGGAGCGGGGCTTGCAGAACACAACACAACCCCATGGCATTGAATTATTTTTCCACAGACCCACATACTTGTCTGGACCCCAGAGACACAGCAGCCATACGCAGTGCTAGGATCAAGCTTAGTGGGATTCCTTATTGAGTTTGTTCCCCATGCCAGGGGAGCAAATTTACTGGCAGGTCAAAACAGGGTTGAACAGAAGAACAGCATCTTCTCCTTTCTCCATCTGTCCAATCTACAGTATGAACCATGGGGTTTTAGTGTTTTGCAAATTGTGAGGGTCTCTTGTAGAGCAGAGGTTGCTTCAGGACCCATATTTTCATTGGTCGTCAATTGGCGACACAACACAGTACCAAACGTAATCTATATTTGATGTGGTCTGGGTCATATGTTCTTTTACATATTTTCATTTACATATGTTCATTTTTTAAATCTTGATTAATGTTAATTTCTATATACTAATACACTGCATACATAAATGTTGTATATGTTACCACTAGTTAATACATTTTGAACATGAACCAACAATGAACAATACAATATTTATAAATTAAAATTAACCAAGATTACTAAATGGAGTGTAAATCTTGTTCAATTTAAGTTCATGCAATGCACTATTTAACATAAAATGTTACCTTTGCTTATAACATTATTTTTTCTCTGCTGTCCTCAACTCAGATATCAGATATCAGATCAGATATGAAACCCAAATGAGAACAACTGTCATAGAGTAAATCTGATCAGCAATTCACATTTTTATTTTAAAACCATATATGCAGATGCATAGGCAGCTATGCAGATAAAATGCTTATTGCTAAAATCACATGATTTCAGTGAGATTTTATCTCTTGTCATTTTTAACTGGTTAATAAATAAGGATACTGCAAGACCATTGTTGTTGTGTATTGTACATAGTCAGCATAGTCTTGGGGGCCTATGGCCGAGCATTTGCATGAATTGTTCAGACAGATAATGATGTGTAATATTTCCTCTCAGCTAGAGCCCCTGGCCTGAGCAATGACTGCATGCAGGAGCTGATTCAATTAAATTTGAGGGCATAGGCTACAAACCAGGATTCATTCCACCAAAATGCTAAAATGACCAATCTCAAGATTTACTTAAAACCAGAAATAAATTATTTGCAACATTTACAACATATATTGTATTAGGCTTAAAAAAACATCTTTTCCTGCAGCTAGCAGGCTAATGTATTAATAAGAGTGATATATTATCTTCCGTCTTAAAGTATGGGCAGCTACACAATGCAAGAGTTTTGAAAGTAACATTTAACTAAAATACTGGTGTTATATTGCACAATTTACTGGTGCACTTTATTTAAATAATAATAATATAAAAAAAATGTTTGTCTTTGTAATCTTTCATCAAAATGTAATAACTTAATTGACCTCTCAAAATATTTTCCTTTTTGGCTTATGTCGATGGATAAAATCTTAATGTATAAAATCTAGCCATCTAGACATTTTATCTCTTTTACTATCCTGTTTCTCTCAGAAATACATCAGATTAGGGAATAGGTTGCATTCATCATTTTATCGTTAAAATTATTTTTCCTTTCCCAGCTTAATATGCAGAGTCAGTTATAAGTACGTCATCTGTAGGGTGGTTTCCATAAAAGGGTAAGCACTGTGGCTCTGTGGCACAATTAAAATATTGCTCTGTTTGTTTTAAACCAGACCGACACAGCACCACTGGCAAATCCAATAGCCTGAGTTTGATGCGGAACCATCTAACTGTCCAACCAATGGGAGAGTGATCTGGAAAACTGTTTGAAAATAATACATATATTTAGCAATTTGGTGACAATTTAGCAGATTCATAGTGGTGCAGAATCTACACATTTTAAAGACGTACTGTAACAGTAACCAAAATGCTCACTTTTGGTTTTGAGGTTTTGGTTTTGTTAGTAGACTAAATTTCTTAAATAAGATAGAACAGGTGTGACAAAATTTCAACAAAAACTGGCCAAGAAAATGTGTTTTTGAGTTTGTTGCTCTGGTTTGAAACCAATCTAGATCACTATATTAGTGAACGTACTTCACTGCAGAGTTGCCGAGCTGGTGCAAATTTTCCTATATCTGTACGATCGTCCATGTTGAGACATTTTCCAAGACTATGTGATGTGTTTTTTTTTTTTTTTAGATTAAGTCTATAAAATACAAAAACAGATGGTAAACGGTGCATATTGTGGCCACATACAGCGTGTTAAGCATGCTGTCGTTAACATTAGCGCAACGAAGGCACAATGTAAACATGACAAATTACACATTGTCTATTGCATATTAATTTAAATAACAGTTTCTTTCACTGATCTCATGTGGATTCTATTCATAAAATGAGACATAGTAATTGACAACAAATTTTAATGTCACATTGGTTATTATCCCTTACAAACTTGCTACAAATTTGGCACTCATTATTTTCACATGCAAATGAGCTTGTGATTTACAGAAATGTTTTCCAGAAGTTTGCAGCTCTTCACTGGTAGTGGTGAACCTGCAGAAAACTTTTGGCAACAACAGACAATTTTGCCACAAATTTGCTCACGATTTTTGTAAGGGGTCACATTGGTTAAGGACAGCATACGTCTCATATTTAAATGCTCCTCTAAACGCCGGCCCCAGCAGCGTAGTTTTAATATCCTCAAACAGTATACCGTTGCTCAACTGTTTCAATCTTCTTTTTACCTCTGAGCCAAGAATGAAGAAGAACTTAGGTGTGAGTGTATCAGAGCCTTTATGCACCTCCATATATCAAAAACTGAGATCTAATTAATCCAGAAATCAGTCCTAAATTGCCAATAACCAGAATGCTAGGTCATAGATGACACTACAATATCTAACTCACCCTAACAGGCTTTTCCACTGCTTTCCTTTGACATTGGGTAACAAGTGTGACCCTGTTGGGAACCTCTTAAGTGCTGACCACATCCTTTAGCAGACATGCAAAATCCAACACTGCTAATCAAACCGTGTGTAGCACCACAGCAAGAATTTACAACCTTCTTTCAGCTTTTATACAGGCAGTGAATGGAAACTCTGTTGAGGTCATTTTCCTGATGTGGCTTCACCACATCCTACAATTCCCTAATCTGCCTGCCAGTTCAAAGCTGAGTTCAAAAGACTTAAAGATCCCTTTAAGGGGCTTATGGTCATACATACTAGCTGTATTCAAAGGTGACTTGTTTCGAATAGGCTGCGTTATGTTCTTTCTTACTGGTGATCTGTTTGCCATACGTAGCAAAGAAAATATTGACAGCCAGATGGCATCTTATTGCCACTGCTTCAATGGGAAAAAAATGAAATGATAAACAGAACTGTAAATTTTGCCCAAACATCTGGAATATCATGGTAACTACCAGCATAAGACTTGGCAAATCAAAATGCTGTTCTTAGAGATAACACTTGTTCCAAATCGCATACTCCAATAATATTATTCTTCAACCGAATAAATGTGTAACATTGGGCACTTTATGCCCTCAATGACCCTACATAGCAGAAGGGGTGGGGTAACCTGTCCGCGGATGCTAGCCTGACAAAACAATTGTAATTAATGGTGAATGTGGCAACTAGCAAAACTTCTATGAAGTCAGCACCTTGCAAATGTGAGTTGAATGGCTTTCGATCACCCACACTGTGTGAATATATAAATTATTTGAAATATAAGTGTTAAACTAGGGTTGGCTTACATGCTAAAGCTAGCGGCAACACATTGCATGTGTTTAATACGTCACTTCTATTAGCTGAAAATCAGCGAATGAGTCCGTGTAGTAAAAAAAATAAAATAAAACGTTAGTTTTCCATTTGAGAAGGTACTATACTTTGAAAATTCATACACTAGATGGCCAAGTGTAGTGTAAGTGCACAGTGTAGAGTGTGTCATTTGAAAGGTCTGTAATTACAGCACCGAACAAATTTGTAATCTGTTTGTTTGTGGGCTGACTTGGCCTGATATAACAACATTGGCTTAACCAATGGCATGAGTTTGTGGTGGGACTACTTGAACCTCTAATTAATTAATTTTTTCAAACCTATTTGGTGCCACTAGTGGCTCAGAAATGATACACTTGTACTCAATTTATTTATTTAAAGTCAACATCAAATGCCATTTTCAACTAATTGTTGCTGCCCAAAATTACTGAATTTGCTGTGGCTTTTCTTAAAATTGTGATGCCATTTGCAGCATTTTTTGTGTTTGCGTTTTTATAAACATTTTCTGCCTCAGACAACGTTAAAGGGGTCATGACTTGCTCTTTTTTATATAACTGTATTATCTTCCCTGAGGTCCACTGATAATCTTTGACAATATATATATATATATATATATATGTTTTTTTTTTTTTTTTTTTTTTTTGCTGCACCAAAATCCTGTCTCTGGCCCTCTGTCTGAAACTCTCAGTTTTGGCCTAAGTGTACCCTTTAAACTTCAGTTCTAATGCCCACTGTTATGATTTGCTAACATTGTACCCATATTGAATACACAGAATTTGAAAATTGGCAAAAATTTACAACATAATAAAACTCAATTTCACATAATGCACACCCAGCACATTGCATCTGAATATTTTAAACTGTTCCATGTACAACAGCACCATAAACTATCAAACAGTCATGACATCTGAAACAATTGTGAATGGAATTGGTTACTTATGGTAGGGTCCAATAGTGTTTTTAATTGTCCCATCTTTCAATAACAGCTCCTCTGCAAAGCTTTAATCATATTGTGACTGGTTCACAAGAAATCCATGCTGATATGAGCTGAAAGCAGAAGTGGAATGGACCAGAATAAACAAGTTTTTCAAAATGTGTGCTTGTACCATTCTTAAAAAGTGGCGCAAATCGCCAGAATTGCATCAAAATGATCAAAGATGTCCATCTATTGCACGTTCACATAGACCAACAATTAAAAATAGCACAGATGGGTGCAAACACATGTTTATACTCAAAACAGCAATACACAGAATGTTTTTTTTTAAGAGTTATCATTTGACATTGCATCTTTTAAAAGCAGCACGAGATGCATGATAACGGTCAAAGCAGTTCGTCTAGTGCATGTTCATGTAGAAGATAATTTAGGAAGGTGTCCTGTATAAGTCTCCTTTGGCATAGAAAAATCTCCCAGGACTGCCCTCTCCTTTTCCTCTGCCTGACTGAGTGCCAGTGGGTGGGGCCAGGGGTGCCATGTTGTAAAAGCTGGCAATGATGTGTTCATTAAGAGGCAGTCTTTTGCTGATGTATTTGTCCTTGTGGCATCACAAAATCCACAAATTTCAAACGAGCCGTTGCAGCTTGGCTTAAATATATGCTCTTTTTCTAACGAGGAGGAAGTTTTGAGTTCTCAAAATTACAGTATGTTTTTATAGTAGAATGACCTTTAATATGTAGGAAATTTTGATTCCTTAATTCATGATACCTTTCAGGTTAAAATAGTAGACCTATACTAAAAACACTGTTGTGATTATTACTGTACATCGCCTGATCGTGGTAATTATTTGAGATAACCGTGGTAATTGAGCACTTTAAGAAGGAAAAAAAAAAAAGGAAAAGAAAGTTGTTTCAGAGGCAGAGCATGTTACTAAATTTTTTATTTAAGATTACTAAAACATTTGAATTGTGGACAATTTGACCAGAATTCTATAGAACGTGCATTGAGTCAATTTTGAGTTCATGTTGATTGTAATTTAGTTATCTTTTGCTTCATTTAGTTTTGGTTTGTTCCAAGCCCATCAAATAATCTGGTCATATGTTTATCTTGACTCTTATCCTAGACTGAGCACCAATAGTTCTTCCCCAATGCATCTTTCGAACTTCAAGTGTTAGTGCACTAAGGCCGGGAAAAGGTCTACGACTGTATCTTGTTAAAGTGTGAGCTCACCTTGTCTGTCCCTCTGGGTGCAGAATCTCATTGCTCCAGCCCAGGCACCGATTCTCCATTTCAGGACAGTGATGGGCAAGGGCAAGCCAGGTCAAGAATGTGAGGGTTTAGTAGAGTTATGAAGGCAGTCCCCTGGTACCTTTAGCTGCCATAACAGACTGCAATTCTGTCAGCGTCCTTCACCTCAAAACACACTCTAAGACGCTTGAGACTTTAGAGTGTGTGTATATGTGTAAATCAAGCCAACACTCATTTTAAGGATTAAATGATGAAATGTTTAAAGTGAACAGTGAACCTGTTTTACAGATTAGCTGCCCATCTTCAGGTTTCATGGGATCTGAGCAAAGCAAACAGTACATGTGGTCTGAAAAGTAGTGGTTTTTGTTATCAGCCTTGGTAATAAGAGGGAAGCAAGGAGGAAGTGTTTGGAAAGAGCAGTAAAGAACAAGCAATGCAGGGTTTTTGCAGGGGCTTGCTAATGGGATGTTTCCCAGAGGACATCATTCACACCAGTGCTGGGATAAAGCCTGCTCTCTCTGCCATAAATCTCTGCCTTTAAACACCACCACCTCTGCGACCTTGAAGAGACTTCACGGCATGTTGTAGTCGGTCTCTGTTACAACTTTTCGGTGAGGATGTCTTGATACTAAATGAATGCCAAAGATCATATACCAGTCATGGATGTTCTTCTCTTTGTCTTTCTTATGGAAATTTTGTTCCTTATCTATGCAGTTTGGAGTTATGGTGCTGGTGCCATTTTCATTGACAAAGGAGCACTAACTAGTGGTGTTTGCTTAGACAAACATCACTATTACAATTGCACTTACTTAGAGTTTGGGATCTGAACAAACCCCTAACCTTAAATGTGCACTCAGTAATATATATATATATATATATATATATTCCGTGAGTGAAAACATCCAATTATAGGGGATTATTGAGATAAAGTGAGTAATATTCAGCTGGTCATATGATCTCAACATGACAGTGCTCAAATGTGAGGCCAGCACCATTTAGAATGAAGCAGCTTTGACTGTTATGACTAGAGTCTTCATCTCATGTGAGTGTACATTAATTTAAACACATTTGTAAAAAAAAAAAAAATACTATTCATTTAATTCTGTTTACATGTTGAGCAATTTGAAACAATTGTGTGCACCTTTTAGTATTACAGACTGATCACACTGTAAATTCGGAGACAGTAGATCAGAAGTGTTTCTGGTAAAATTGGTCTGTGCTTACCAAAATGTGAACCATAGTGTAGCGCTGCAGTGGCCGAAGTTAGAAGTGTTGTTGACCAGTTTCCGGGTGAAATGTCCACAGGGTGGTGCCAAAAGCGAATTTTTAGATGTATATGATGTAATACAGTCAACAGGAATGCATATTTTATTAACTCTATACCATAACCCAAACCCCAACCCTAAACCCATCAATACAGTAAAAATTTAATGTTTTATAGCAAAAATGCAACCTCCGAATCATGCTCACCATTGTTTATGTGAATGCAATTTATTCCTAGTTTTCATGGGAACTGAAACTGTGTCTTGGAGATAATACCACAGGGATAGGTGAACACGTTAGAATTCATGCAAAAATGTGACACACTCCATGGAGCATCTTACACACTCACACACACAAATATGTTTGTGGTGAAATCATTGGCAGGAGACATTGGATGTGCTCTAATCCAACAGATTTATTTTAGAACATGCAAGGGCAAAGAACATACATCGCATCACTCGTTTGTTTCGCGACAAATGCAGATAATCACCAGGGAATTGCCCACTTGTAGTGGGTTAGGGGCTTATTACTCAAAGTTGCCACTGACCAATGACTGATAAAAAATTTTTTTTAAAGACATACAGCATATTTTTTTATGCTTTAATATGGCAATATACAACACTCCATCAAAATGAGTCATAAGTCACAATGGGCCATTTTTGGAAAAATTTAAAATAGTCTTTGAAAAAACTGTTTGACTGTTTTATTTTTTTATTTTTTTATTTTTATTTTATTTTTTTGAAAAACATGCTATCATGAAATTTAAACTATAAATGTTTATTATTATTATTATTATTATTATTATTATTATTGTTGTCGTTGCTTTTAACTGCTTCAGCTGCTGTCAATTTAATCGCCGCTGCCGTATATAGCTTCTCTCCTCCGATCAGCGGTCTGAACCTTGAGACCATAATAATATAGAGGGTTGGGGATGGGCCCATTATATTGGGCCAGTGAGTAACCATCTACTAGCCACCCAGAACATCAAAAAACACTAAGAACAGCTTAGCATCCACCCTAATATCATGGCAGTGAGTTTTTTTTTAATGACCAAGCACCACTCACATTTTCTTCAGAAAATGCCAAAATCTAGTTATAGTATCCTGTTGGAAAATTTTCCTTTTATTTAGAAAATTGGTTGGAGAAAAGAGTGTTAAGAGTGTTTGTTTTAATATTCTTTAAATCACAACCCTTAGAGCCTGTTCTATTATACAATTACATACAGTAGATCAATGTTTCATTGTGTTTCTCACAGCATATCACCCTATAACTCCCTGCAGCACTCTGAGACAAAGGGCTGAAAACACACACTAACGTTTGAAAGTTGAGGAAATAATTAAATTTCACTTGTATAGATTTTATTATTGTGTAGCTGTAATTATCCAGCAGCCCCATTACAGCCCATTTCCCAAGGCTTCTGTTTTCTGACCACAACAAGGACAGAACTAATAAAAGTATCTGTGTTTAAGCATCCTCTCCTGTCTGCTTTATATTTCTATGCCCAAGACTAATCATTTTGTCTCAGTTTGTTTAACTTATTCTCACTTGCCTAAGTAAATATGTAATCACTGCCAATCTAACATTTACAATCACACCTTCCAGGACTTTAGATAGACTGGTCATCATGAAACAATAGGAGAACACTTTATTTATTTAAAAATACACTAAGCCAAGAATGGCCTGCCTTTCTCTGGGTGTAACCCATAGCATTACTGAAACACTGAAAAGATGGATGGAGATGAATAGATGTTAGAGTGTTTGCACAGTTTCTGGTGTCTGTTGGGATTCCTGTAAAATACTGGCTGTCTCTAGGCCAGGACCAAACTGGTGAGATCCCACCTATGAACATTGCTTTTTATTGAACAAGTGAATGAAACATTAATTCTTAATTTCTCCACAAACATTTCATTTAAGGTACCGCCTGCTGTCTTAATAGCTGGCCTCAAGATATAGAATTCATAATGGAAAAATCATCTAATATTTCTTTTGATTTGTTTTGTTTTCCTTCGTGTTTGTCTAATTCTTGTAAAATATTAAATTACATGCTAAATGGGATACCATCGTTACTGAATTTAGTAATCTTTGCTTTTTTTTATTTATCTAAAAACACATTTGAAAGTCCACCCAATAATTTGTTCCCTATCTGTCACTCACTCGACGTTGTGTTGATGTAGTGACACTTGGGGTCACTCTTGGGAGCCTGAAACACCTCTGGTCTTTGAAAAAAGGCCAATGAAAATACGGGTATAAAAGGAGCTGGTATGCAACCACTCATTCAGATTTTCTCTTCGGAGCCGAACAGTCGATGTTCACTGAGCTGAATTCCCATGGCTGTTCATTCAACTCTGCTGGATCTGACGGCACATTTCCGCAGCTTCTCCCCCCTCTGCACTGGTGCACTGCAGAGAACGCCCCTGGGCGCTTCGGCAGAAATAAAAGAGTATATTATAAAAAAAGAGTATATTTCTCTAAAAGAGCGGCACACACGGAACGTCTTTTTAAAGACGCGTCTTTTTAAAGATGCCTTTCCATTTGTGTGTTATTCCTGGTTGCGGTCGTTATCTCTCGCCTTCTGACGGTCACGATCGCTGTCTTTCGTGTCTGGGCGCTACCCACGTGGAGACAGCGTTCATGGATGGATCATATATTCATTGTGAGAACATGACCATGACAACATTGCGGTCGCAGCTTGCCTTCGTAAGAAAGCAAGCCACCCCAGCGGCTCCCCGCCTCGGTCCTTCTACCTATGTGTATGAGGCCAGCGCGGCTAGCACTGGGGGTGATTTGGGGACCCCAATGGGACCACCTCCGCCAGGTATCCCCCCGCAGACCTCGCATTCCCCAGCATGCTCGTCTGCCCCGATCGGGCTTCCGGATGAGTCCGCCGGCTTGTCTCACGGCGAGTTCGACCTCTTGTTCGGAGCCTGCAAAGGTGATGAGCTCTCAAGTGCAGCATCAGAGTGCGGGCTCATCCAGTCGGACGCGGAAGCCACAGCTGGGCTCCCCCCCTCGGGTACGGTCGCCCAGTCACAGGTTGACGCGGAGATGACTGACATGCTTTTCTGGGCAGCCGTGAGTGTCGGGCTAGAGTGGAACCCTCTGCTCTCCCCTGAACCCTCGCGGCTCGATGATTGGTTCCTGGGCTCGCGGCGCCGCTCACAGCAATGCCCCACCCCGCCCAAGTTCCTTTCTTCCCGGAAGTGCACGAGGAGCTGACAAGGACGTGGGAGGCACCTTTTACTGCCTGGTCCAGATCTTTCAGCTCCCCCGCCCTCACTACCCTCGATGGTGGGGCGGCCAAGGGAAATTCTCCGATCCCCCCAGTGGATGAGGCACTCGCAGTGCACCTATGCCCGCAGAGCGCAGCCACTTGGTGCGGGTGCCCAAAGCTCCTGGCCAAGGCCTGTAGGTTTACGTCATCCCTGATGGCCAAAGCCTACGGTGCCACTGACAAGCTGCCTCCGCCCTGCATGCCATGGCTCTCCTGTAATTCCACCAAGCCAAGGCGCTAAAGGAACTGCAGGAGGGTAGTTCCGCCCCGGGATTGATGCAGGAGCTGCGCTTGGCGACCGACCTCGCTCTCCGGGCGATGAAGGTCATGGTGTGGTCTCTCGGGTGGGCGATGTCCACCTTGGTGGTCCAGGAGCGCCACCTTTGGCTCAACCTGGTCAAGATGGGAGAGGCCGACAAGGCACTGTTCCTTGGCGCCCCCATTTCCCAGGTTGGCCTGTTCCGCGACAGCGTCGATGACTTTGCCTAGCAGTTCTCAGCGGTGAAGCAGCAGACGGAGGCTATCCGGCACATCCTGCCCAGTTGCGGCTCAAGATCCCACACCCCATCTGCTTGTCTCCAAGGGTGTCCCCCTGCGGTGACTGAACTCAGTAGTTCAACTCAGCATGGCCACGACACGGCGTGAGGCCCCACCCGCCAGTACGTCTGACAAGATTTTCCCCTTGGTCCCCCTCGCCCGCCGCGAGGCCCCACCCGCCAGTACATTCGACGAGATTGTCCCCTTGGTCCCCCTCGCCCGGAGCTTGGATGCGTGACTTGCGCTTTCTGACCCGTCGCAATGGCTGGTCCAGACTGTCCGACTCAGCTACGTGATTCAGTTCGCCAGGTGTCCGCCCAGGTTCAGCGGCATCCACTTCACCTCGAGAACGCCGCTATCATGCGCGCGGAAATCACTACCCTCCTACGGTTGGGTGCGATAGATCCTGTCCCTCCGGCCGAGATGAAGAAGGGGTTTTACAGCCCCTACTTCATTGTACCGAAGAAAGGTGGTGGGTTGCGGCCAATCTTGGACCTACGAGTACTGAACTGGGCTTTACACAGACTCCCGTTCAAAATGCTGATGCAAAAACGCATTCTAGCGAGCATCCGGCATCAAGATTGGTTCGCAGTGGTAGACCTGAAGGACGCATACTTCCACATCTTGATTCTACCTCGACACAGACCCTTCCTGCAGTTTGCATTCGAGGGTCGGGCATATCAGTACAAGGTCCTCCCTTTCGACCTGTCCTTGTCCCCCCGCGTCTTCACGAAGGTCGCAGAGGCAGACCTTGCCCCGTTAAGGGAAGTGGGCATTCGCATCCTCAACTATCTTGACGATTGGCTAATCTTAGCTCACTCTCGGGATGTGTTGTGTGCACACAGGGACCTGGTACTCTCACACCTCAGCTGACTAGGGCTTCGAGTCAACTGGGGAAAGAGCAAGCTCCTCCCGGTTCAGAGCATCTCTTTTCTTGCTTGGAGTTGGACTCAGTCTTGATGACGGCGTGCCTCACGAATGAGCAAACAGTCAGTGCTGACCTGTTTGAAGGCGTTCAGACAGAAGATAGCGGTTCCACTGAAACTGTTTCAGAGGCTCCTGAGGCATGTGGCATCTTCAGCGGTGGCCACTCTGCTCGGGTTGATGCATATGAGACCGCTTCAGCACTGGCTCCAGACTCGAGTCCCGAGATGGGCATGGTGCCGCGGGACACATCGCGTGGCCATCACGCCAGTCTGTCACTGCCTCTTCAGCCCTTGGACCGACCTCAATTTCTACAGGCAGGCGTTCCCCTAGAGCAGGTCTCCAAGTGCTTCGTGGTTATGACAGATGCCTCCAAAACGGGCTGG
This sequence comes from Myxocyprinus asiaticus, assembly GCF_019703515.2. Classification (NCBI taxonomy): domain Eukaryota; kingdom Metazoa; phylum Chordata; class Actinopteri; order Cypriniformes; family Catostomidae; genus Myxocyprinus; species Myxocyprinus asiaticus. The sequence continues at coordinate 39,234,333 of NC_059359.1, forward strand.
GGCGCTGTATGCACCGGGCACACAGCCGCCAGCTCCTGGATGGGCCCGTGGCTGCGTTGGAACATCAACTGCTTCGAGCTGTTGGCAATTCTGCTCTCCCTGCAGAGGTTTCATCCGTTGATCCAGGGCAAGCATGTGTTAGTTCAGACAGACAACACGGCAACGGTGGCATACTTCAACCGCCAAGACGGTTTACACTCCTGTTGTATGTCACAACTCGCCCGCCGTCTCCTCCTTTGGAGTCAGCAGCACCTCAAGTCGTTGCGAACCAGTCACATCCAGGCGAGCTCAACACTGCAGCGGACGCGCTGTCATGACAGGTTACCCTCAGGGGAGAGTGGAGACTCCACCCTCAGGTGGTCCAGCTGATTTGGAGTAGATTCAGGCAGGCACAGGTAGACCTGTTCGCTTCCCAAGAATCCTCCCACTGCCCGCTCTGGTACGCCCTGACCGACACGCTGGCACACAGCTGGCCCCCTGGACTATGCAAATATGCGCTTCCCCCAGTGAGCCTACTTGCACAGACCCTGTGCAAGGTCAGGGAGGATGAGGAGCAGGTCGTCCTGGTAGTACCCTACTGGCCCACCCAGATGTGGTTCTCAGACTTCACGCTCCTCGCGACAGCCCCCCCCCGGTGAATTCCCTGATGAAGGACCTTCTTTCTCAGGGGCGGGGCACCATCTGGCACCCGCGACCAGACCTCTGGAATCTCCATGTCTGGCCCCTGGACGGGATGCAGAAGACTTAAGTGGTCTACCACCCACGGTGTTAGACACGATCACTCAGGCTAGGGTCCCCTGTACGAGGCGCCTGTATCCCTTGAAGTGGCGTCTGTTTTCTAAGTGGTGTTCTTCCCGATGCGAAGACCCCCAGAGATGCGCAGTCGGATCGGTGCTTTCCTTCCTGCAGGAGAGGTTGGAAGGGCGGCTGTCCCCCTCCACCTTGAAGGTGTATGTAGCCGCTATAGCGGCACACCACAACACAGTGGACGGTAAGTCCTTAGGGAAGCATGACCTGATCATCAGGTTCCTGAGAGGCGCCAGGAGGTTGAATCCCTTCAGACCGCGCCTCATTCCGTCATGGGACCTCTCTGTAGTTCTTCAGGGTCTACAGGGAGCCCCCTTTGAGCCCCTGCAGTCAGCTGAGCTTAAGGCACTCTCTTTGAAGTCTGCCCTCCTGACTGCGCTCACTTCCATCAAGAGGGTAGGAGACCTGCAAGTGTTCTCTGTCAGCGAAACGTGCCTGGAGTTTGGTCCGGGCTACTCTCACATGATCCTGAGACCCTGAGTATTATTAAAAGTCTTATATATATATATATATATACACATACATATACACTGATCAGCCACAACATTAAAACCACCTGCCTAATATTGTGTATGTTCCCCTCGTGCCACCAAAAACAGCACCAACCTGCATTTCAGAATAGCATCCTGAGATGCTATTCTTCTCACCACAATTGTACAGAGCGGTTAATTGAGTTACCGTTGACTTTGTCAGTTCGAACCAGTGTGGCAATTCTCTGTTGACCTCTCTCATCAACAAGGCATTTCCGTCCACAGAACTGCCGCTCACTGGATGTTTTTTTGTTTTTGGCACAATTCGGAGTAAATTCAAGAGACTGTTTTGCGTGAAAAGCCAGGAGATCAGCAGTTACAGAAATAATCAAACCAGCCCATCTGGCACCAACAATCATGCCATGCCTCAAATCACTGGGATCACATTTTTTCCACATTCTGATGGATGATGTGAACATTAACTGAAGCTCCTGACCCGTATATGAATGATTTTATGCACTGCACTGCTGCCACACAATTGGCTGATTAGATAATTGCATGGATGATTGTTGGTGCCAACAACAATAAACATCCAGTGTGCGGCAGTTCTGTGGATGGAAATGCCTTGTTGATGAGAGAGGTCAACAGAGAATGGCCAGACTGGTTCGAACTGACAAAGTCTACGGTAGCTCAGACAACCGCTCTGTTCAATTGTGGTGAGAAGAATATAATCTCAGAATGCAGTTCTGAGATGCGGGTTGGCACTGTTTTGGCAGCATGAGGGGGACCTACACAATATTAGGCAGGTGGTTTAATGTTGTGGCTGATTGGTATATATATACACTATATTGCCAAAAGTATTCGCTCACCCATCCAAATAATTGAATTCAGGTGTTCCAATCACTTCCATGGCCACAGGTGTATAAAATGAAACACCTAGGCATGCAGACTGCTTCTACAAACATTTGTGAAAGAATGGGTCACTCTCAGGAGCTCAGTGAATTCCAGCGTGGTACTGTGATAGGATGCCACCTGTGCAACAAGTCCAGTCGTGAAATTTCCTCGCTACTAAATATTCCACAGTCAACTGTCAGTGGTATTATAACAAAGTGGAAGCGATTGGGAATGACAGCAACTCAGCCACGAAGTGGTAGGCCACGTAAAATGACAGACCGGGGTCAGCGGATGCTGAGGCGCATAGTGCGCAGAGGTCGCCAACTTTCTGCAGAGTCAATCGCTACAGACCTCCAAAGTTCATGTGGCCTTCAGATTAGCTCAAGAACAGTGCGTAGAGAGCTTCACGGAATAGGTTTCCATGGCCGAGCAGCTGCATCCAAGCCATACATCACCAAGTGCAATGCAAAGCGTCGGATGCAGTGGTGTAAAGCACGCCACCACTGGACTCTAGAGCAGTGGAGACGCGTTCTCTGGAGTGACGAATCACGCTTCTCCATCTGGCAATCTGATGGACGAGTCTGGGTTTGGTGGTTGCCAGGAGAACGGTACTTGTCTGACTGCATTGTGCCAACTGTGAAGTTTGGTGGAGGAGGGATTATGGTGTGGGGTTGTTTTTCAGGAGCTGGGCTTGGCCCCTTAGTTCCAGTGAAAGGAACTCTGAATGCTTCAGCATACCAAGAGATTTTGGACAATTCCATGCTCCCAACTTTGTGGGAACAGTTTGGGGATGGCCCCTTCCTGTTCCAACATGACTGCACACCAATGCACAAAGCAAGGTCCATAAAGACATGGATGAGCGAGTTTGGTGTGGAAGAACTTGACTGGCCTGCACAGAGTCCTGACCTCAACCCGATAGAGCACCTTTGGGATGAATTTGAGCGAAGACTGTGAGCCAGGCCTTCTCGTCCAACATCAGTGTCTGACCTCACAAATGCGCTTCTGGAAGAATGGTCAAAAATTCCCATAAACACACTCCTAAACCTTGTGGAAAGCCTTCCCAGAATAGTTGAAGCTGTTATAGCTGCAAAGGGTGGGCTGACGTCATATTAAACACTATGGATTAAGAATGGGATGTCACTTAAGTTCATATGCGTCTAAAGGCAGGTGAACGAATACTTTTGGCAATATAGTATATATATATATATATATATATATATATATATATATATATATATATATATATATATATATATATATCTGACATGGATCTTCTTGACAGAAAAGTGTATATGACTTTTTTTTTTTGCTTTTCATATAATGAGCAGAAAATATATTATTTGTAGCTTTCTACATAAAGCTAAAGGCTACATTGGTTAGCATTTCTCATATAACATTTCTTTATCCTATTATAAAAAATATATTGTTGTAATCGTGTGTTTATTGGATTCATGTTTCATCTGTCAAAGTGTTTGTTAACTGTTTTCTGTTAAGTTTTGAAACCTGCTGTAATTCCTTTATGACACTCCCAAGGGAAAGTTCCTCAATGATGTCATTTCTACCTCTTCACTTATAATAGCATCAAAGCACCTCTGCTTGTATGAATGTAACACATCATAAGAAAGTGTTTCACCACTGTTCAAATGCTCCTCAGATCACATCATTTATTTGGATAAATGTTTTCCAACTGATTAGACTAAAAATTAAATGAAACAAATGACAACAAAAAGCAAAGTCATCTCTTCAGTTATCGAATGTAACTGTATTCTGATTACCAACAATTTAAATTGTCACTTTAAAGAAATACAGTTACTATTTTTTTGTATTTTAATAGCACAACTTAAATAAGTGAATCCATATTTTTCTGTTTGTGTTACTTTGTCTGAATTTAGATATGTTGTCTTATTTTTGCACTCCTGTCAAACCCATGTAGGTTATTTATTTCACATACCCATTTCATGTGCTCCGTAACAGAGGTGACGTAATGCTTGCAGCAGTCTCAGCTGGATGAATCCCTTTAGCTTTGTTGTGCTCTCATTCAGGTACATTCATATAGACAGGGGAAAAAAAATATATCACAAATTGCCTTCAACTAAGGGAACCAATCAAGCTTAACAAGAACAATCTGATTCCTATTAACTTCATTTGTTACATTTAAAATCCAATATACAAACTGTCAGTAATTTCAAATGCAGACATTGCAGGCATACAGTATGTGAATGGCTGTGGGCTGGCACGTCAAATCAAGGCTTGTTACGCTCATTTATATTAATTCAGATTTTTACTGGATGACACGCAGAAGAGGCCAGTGTGAGATGAATATGGCCAGAAGATTTTAACTAGCCCTGTCAATCACAGTAGCCTGGAGTGACTTATAAGAGTGTGACAGCTGCTGTTGTACAAGTATACGTTACTAGACATATTACCTTGACTGTGCAAAGTTATAAATAGTTCAACTTCTGTCATGACCATGCAATGTCGATAAACCCTGTAACCCTTATATTTATGATATGCACAAGGATAGCAGACTTCACGCAAAAGGAATTGTTTTACAATAAAATTAAAAATCCACCCACAGGAATTACTTCTGTAACAGACTGATATAACTGTGAATGCAGGTACAGCTCGTTAAAAGTTCTTAACTAAACTTGGTATGTACGTACCAAAATATGCCCCAAGTGGCTGAAGCAGGAAGTGTTTTAAACCGTATAAGCCCACGTGAGCTCCAATTTTTGGGTAAAATGTCCACAGAGTGGCGCCAAAAGCGAGTTGTAGAGCTGTGTGAAGTTTTAAATGATGTAATTCAGTCAAGAGAACGGCATATTTTATTAACCCTACCCCCAAACCCAAACCCAAACCCTAACCCTAAACCAAACCGTCAGTGGAGTAAAAATGGAACCTCATAATCAGCGTGATCACTACATGGTTTCAGCAGTGGATCAGAACCTGGGACTCTGAGGTAGCTGAAACAACGTGCTATCAGTCACACCTAAGGTTTAACGTGCTTGGATTGATGCAAAGATGTCTGAGGGGAGATACCATTTGTCAGTGATTCTGCAGAATGAGTTCGATGTCAGTAGACCTGAAAATTTGGTAGCAACATGTCAATTTCCTTTGGGATTATGTTTGCAATGCAAAACCAGAAGTTCATCCGCCAAGAACAGTACTCCCACCACTAAAAGGACAATTAAGACAGCTCTACAGCTCAAATAACATACTTTTTTTACTATTATTTTTATTTAAAAAATAAGTGTTTATCAGAAATTCCAACTGCACTTTTCTGTTTTTAACACCCTATGGTGAACTTGACCCATATACTTCCATTGTAAATGCCTTATTGTTAACACATTGTTTTTTTTTATTATTATTGTTTATTTATTTTTACAAACTGAGGGACAAGTCACAATTAGCCTACTTCGATGGTAGTCGACAGCAAGCCACAGATGCTGTCCATTGAGCTTAACTTATTTTGGTCCCAAAACATTCCTTTCACACAAAAAAAAAAAAAAAAAAAGCAAAGAACACCATGTAGTCACTCATTTTAGTCTCAGATTGTATCTAATTTGAATAATAACAAACAGCATTGCTTTCCTGTAGAGACACAGTTCTTATTCTGTGATTTACTCCACCTCATACCAGAACCCACTGCACCAAGATCCATAAATGCATGAAGAAGAGAGGGGGAGAGAGAAGAGAAAAAATGGAGAGCGAATAGTGAAAGAAACAGACAGAGAAAAAAGAGTGCAGCGAGTAAATATGTAAGGGAAATAGAATGAGTGAAAGAGAGAGAGAGGGCTTGGCTTGATGAATAAAACAGCAGCTGTAGCTCATACAGTCCCAGCATGAGTTTACTCTACACCTCTAACCACTTCCTCAGCCAGACACAACTGTTAAAGTCAAGACACGCCTGCACTCCAGATATCAGAACTTGTGACCTATGCAGAACTTGCTTTATGAATACAATAATATCAAGTGGACACCAGGTCATACAGTGTATCATAACTTGCTTCTAAGCAGTGGCTGTTTTCCAAGAGGCAAAATACAGCCAATCCACAGTAAAACTCAATGCTTGACAGTTTTGTTTAATTCATACTGATCCACTGACATTTTAGAATTATCCTAATAAATAAAGAATAATAAAGTAGAAAGAGGAAGTTTTATATAAATAAATAAACTAAAATTATAGTAATAATAAAAAATAGTTTTGTAAATAAATGTATAGGCCTACACATAGGCAAAAAAAAAAAAAAAACATTTCGTCTAGAAAACTAATTTACATCAAAAGGTTTTTAAGATGATGAGAAACGTAAATTCAAGTGTGCCCAAACTTTTAACCGGTAGTGTATAATGGTATATTGGAATAATGACATTACATGACAGAATAATGATTCTGTTTATTTTATAGTCATTTCAAATAATGGTAAATAATAAAGAGTCCAGCTTTATTTTCCTTGTTGGATCGAGATTCACAGCAACATGTTATGACTATTTTCTGTCTGTAGTAACACAATCAGCCATACATTATCATTTCTATCACATTTCCATTCAATATAGACTATATTCAATATGAAGCACCCATACATTATCATTTCTATCATTTCAATATACACTATATTCAATATGAAGCACTATCTCCAAATAAAGGAACAATTTCCAAATATATAAATAAATAAATATGCAATATAATAATGCATGGTGACTATCTGATAAACAAATATATAGCCTGTGTGGCGATAATGTGAATGGATGCTGTTGAATAGACAGATCAGATCTGCAGACTGGGTTACACAGACACAAGTCCATTACTTTCAGGACACATTGGATTGTTTTGAATCTGATTCCAGTGCTCAGCATAAAAACGTGCTGATATGAGGGTTTCTCTGCTCTTTTCAAAGCGCACGGGCGACCCCTACAGAAATACAGATAAACTGAACCTGATTTATCACAAAGTGTACTGCTGTTATGGGATGTCTTCATGGGTGGAAAATGCATATGCAATTGATACATATATTTTTATTGATATAATTAGATTTGCCTTACCGAAGACATGATGCATGCTCACTATGTTGACTGAAAAGACATAACTGCCTCTTATTTTAAGATTTAAAAAATTCTGCTTTTCTGCTTCTCAATTTTCTGTGAATAATTCAGCTTGTAATTCAACAATGACGTGATTCCTGCTTCCTCCTCCACGTGACGCGTGACCTTATCAACAAGCTTACCTCATCCCTCTCATGAGCGCACGTCACAGAGATGTACGGAAGCGAACATTTGTAGCTAAAAAGTATATAAATATTGTTTTGTTTCTAAAAATAATCAGTCATTTGTGTTCAGAAGAACTTTATTTGTCGACTGGAGTCATGTGGATTATTTTGATGCACCCTAAATATGCATTTTGGACCGTCAAAAAATGGAGGAGATTCACTTGCATTGTTTAGTGGAGGAGGCCTGAAATGAAATCCTAAAAGTCTTAAATTCTGTTTTGATGAAGAAAAACTCAGATACATCTTGGATGGCCTGAGGGTGAGTAAATTATCAGCAAATTTTCATTTTTGGGTGAACTATTCCTTTAAGCTTACCTGAAATGTTAACACTATTCTTTTGCTGCCTGGAAAGCACTGCTATTTCCTTTTTTGTTACTGAATATAATCTGTTTCATCACAGAAGAAATAAACTAACATTCTAGAAAAGTTATTCATACTAACAATAATCAAGTTCACACACAAACACATGAATATATAACAATGAATATTCCATTCATATTCCAGTAATATAAAAAAAATTTCAATCAGTTGTCAGCTGTGCAAGCTCTCGATGCAAAACTGAGTAACAACTGAAAAGTGTCCTCTGATTGACCTAATCGCATTAGATAAAATGACAGGTGCTCAAATAAGTTTCTCGGAAAGATAATGGAAGCGTTGGATTAGTCCGTGTTAACTCTAATCACATTACAACTCTCAATGACTCCACTGCCTGCACTGCACCACACGCTTTGATCTATCAAGAGCAGACCGTAGCATATATCTCCCTGCTCCGAGGCCATCCATAAGGTGCTCAGTATGTTGTCTGAGATAAAGCCAATGGCATCTGAATAGACTGAGAGGATTAAGTCAGACTCTTTTTACAGTCATACACGACCATTAATTTATTCCCTGTCAGCCATGTGGTCTGCACGTTTGATCATGGGAGATGAAGGGGGATAGGTACAGGTGGGGAAAGCACTTAGAGAACATTTTGACACTTGCTGAAGAATTCAGATTTAAACCATAGACGTGTGCCTATGAATCCAATGGATAATGCTTGTAAGGTGCACACTGCTTATGTGTTATCGTTGTCTATGGCAGTAGTTCTGAATTAGATTTGCTTCAGAACCCACATTTTACATCGGGCATCAAGATGTGACCCAACACAAGACCAAAATTGTTTATCGTACAAAAGAAGACAAAAATGTCCATACTCCAAACAATCAAACATTAGAGCTTGTTTCTTCAACTTCAGGCAGTTTAACTCATTGTTCTGAAGTGAAATATTCACCTTACTACACGTTACACAAGTTTTTAATTTGTTTGACATTTTTAGGTGATTACAGTTTTTTTTTCACTTAATTTATTATAATTGAAACATGTGAAAAACAAACCCATAACTTGAGTAGATTAAATGTTCCCTTTAGAACATGGGGTCAAGTTGTTATTAATTTACTAGTAACATGTTTGTAAAGCCAGTACTAATTAGCCTTAATTACTGGCTTAATATTGTTCAGTAAACTTGATATCTGAAACTTAAGAGCATTAATTGCATTACTTTCTACACAAAATAAGACATTTAATTAGTTGTAAATTATGGTTAAGATAGCCTTGCCCTTCATTCAGTTAATTATTAACTACTGTCTTATTCATGCTAAACTACTGCATTATTGTGGACCCTTAAAATAAAATGTTACCAAATACGAAAAATGTTTATATTTATTTCACTTCTTGTTTAGATTATCATTAATTAATTAATTAATTATAGTTTTAAAAATTTAATCATTCGTATTTTTATAATGGATTTTCATAGTTTAATATTGAAAGTCTGGGACAAGGCAAAAACAGTAAAATCTGTACATTAAAAAGGCATTTGATGAAGGCCTGGTAAAAAGTGTCCAGCTGAATGAGACCTTCATAACAAAAAGAGAAATAAAAACCAACCGATTAGGCTCAAATTAAATGATACAAATGACAATAAAAAGCAAAGTCATCTCTTCAGTTATCGAATGTAACTGTATTCTGATTACCAACAATTTAAATTGTCACTTTAAAGAAATACAGTTACTATTTTTTGGTATTTTAATAACGCAACTTAAATAAGTGAATCCATATTTTTCTGTTTGTGTTACTTTGTCTGAATTTAGATATGTTGTCTTATCTTTGCAGTCCTATCAAACCCATGTAGGTTATTTATTTCACATACCCATTTCATGTGCTCCGTAACAGAGGTGACGTAATGCTTGCAGCAGTCTCAGCTGGATGAATCCCTTTAGCTTTGTTGTGCTCTCATTCAGGTACATTCATATAGACAGGGAAAAAAAATATATCACACATTGCCTTCAACTAAGGGAACCAATCAAGCTTAACAAGAACAATCTGATTCCTATTAACTTCATTTGTTACATTTAAAATCCAATATACAAACTGTCAGTAATTTCAAATGCAGACATTGCAGGCATACAGTATGTGAATAGCTGTGGGCTGGCACGTCAAATCAAGGCTTGTTACGCTCATTTACATTAACTCAGACTTTTACTGGATGACACGCAGAAGAGGCCAGTGTGAGATGAATATGGCCAGAAGATTTTAACTAGCCCTGTCAATCACAGGAGCCTGGAGTGACTTATAAGAGTGTGACAGCTGCTGTTTACAAGTATACGTTACTAGACATATTACCTTGACTGTGCAAAGTTATAAATAGTTCAACTTCTGTCATGACCATGCAATGTCGATAAACCCTGCTACCCTTATATTTATGATACGCACAAGGATAGCAGAAAGGAATTGTTTTACAGTAAAATTAAAAATGCACCCACAGGAATTACTTTTGTAACAGACTGATATAACTGTGAATGCAGGTACAGCTCGTTAAAAGTTCTTAACTAAACTTGGTATGTACATACCAAAATATGCCAAGTGGCTGAAGCAGGAAGTGTTTTAAACCGTATAAGCCCACGTGAGCTCCAATTTCTGGGTAAAATGTCCACAGAGTGGCGCCAAAAGTGAGTTGTAGAGCTGTGTGAAGTTTTAAATGATGTAATTCAGTCAAGAGAACTGCATATTTTATTAACCCTACCCCCAAACCCAAACCCTAACCCTAAACCAAACCATCAATGGAGTAAAAATGGAACCTCATAATCAGCGTGATCACTACATGGTTTCAACAGTGGATCAGAACCTGGGACTCTGAGGTAGCTGAAACAATGTGCTATCAGTCACACCTAAGGAAAAGTTTAACGTGCTTGGATTGATGCAAAGATGTCTGAGGGGAGATACCATTTGTCAGTGATTCTGCAGAATGAGTTCGATGTCAGTAGACCTGAAAATTTGGTAGCAACATGTCAATTTCCTTTGGGATTATGTTTGTAACGCAAAACCAGAAGTTCATCCACCAAGAACAGTACTCCAACCACTAAAAGGACAATTAAGACAACTCTACAGCTCAAATAACATACTTTTTTTTTTATTATTATTCTTATTTAAAAAATAAAATAAGTGTTGAGACCTTTATAACAAAAAATTTTAATAAAATTCAACCCCATGGGACATGAAAGTGCCTGAAGTTGAAGAAACACCTGTATTACCATGAACTGTATAAACCCAACAATATGCAAAATTATTAAAATGGCATAGGCTGAATAGGAAAATTGACAATTTTGAAAATTTATCAAAAAAGAAGAGTGATTTACCAGGAACAAACCATGAAAAAAAATCACTAAGAAAAATATTATGTTAATATTAGCCATTTTACCAAGCGGCAGGTACATGTGTGCCAAATGCTGCAAACTGTAGTTTGATTGGATGCAGCTTTTGACATCAATAACAAAAGTTATTAAAATTATTGTTTATAAATTCAACAAACTCTCACAAGTCTATTTATTTTTCTACTCTAACTTAGCATGATTATTTGGTTACATTTTATTTTTTGCATTAATTTTTTTTACAATGTGTCAGCAACCTAATCAGGTGTGCGTTTCCCGTAAATAACGCGATGTTTAACCACCATAGTATGATGCATCGTTGGAGAAATTAACTAGCTAGTCAAGACTGTTTACCAAAACCGTAGTAACTATGTCGCATATCCATCATTTGAACCACGTTGGTTCATCAGTATAGAGCTGTCGTTAATGAAGTTTCACAGGGGGTGGAGTAATAACTTATGTGGATATCAAATTATAATAGCTCATTTACTCATACTCCAGAAAGATGTTTAATGTGCAAAAGCTGCTGAAAACACAAAAGCTGAGTGCACTATTTAGGCTAAATGCGACAGATACATACAGTGGGTTTTCTCTTTACCTCTCTTTACTTTGGGGTTCCCCTGGCGCATTAGAACAAATATGCACATGCTTAAACCTATAAGAATTCCACTTATGCGTTAACATGAACACATTCTGTTAGCCGTGTTCTCCGACAGAAGCCGTGTGTGTTGCTTTAATACAAAGTAAAGCACTTTCTCTTAACAGCCTTTAATCCCTTAAACGGCAGCATTCACATTTACGTGACTTTTGAACACCGCTTTCTGCAAAACCCCAGAATAAGCAGTTGTCATAAGTGCATGTAAATGTCATCAAAGTCTTGACAGAATCAAAGATATGTATGCAATGTACGATATAGAAGCCTTGGTAAAATCAAATAATGTCCACAAAGCAAACTAACAAGGGACTATGCTCTAACCATAAGTGGAGAGCTGCAGTTCCTAGCTGTAGAAACTATGGTTTAGGGAAACACCGAATCATTGAACTATGTTGGTGATGATGGAACTTGTGACCATAGTTGGCTAATGATGCTTTTGGGAAATGCACCCCTTAACAGAACAGACTTAAACCCACTAGTTGAGAATCACTGGTCTACATACATTGTGAAACCAGGGGTGCTCATGGGAATGATTCTAAAAATTTGCAAAATATCATAAATGTACATGATTTTCAAGGAACATGAAGTCAAGCTTTCACCGAATTTATTCCAACCAAATCTAATGCCTAGTTTTCAAACCGCCAAGCCTTAATAAGACATTAATGTCAGACGAACTGTGAGTCCTCGTTGCGTTTTCATAGATGTAGTGTATTTAGGAATTTTTTTCATTAGAACTCTCTATTCCACAAACTGTTGTTTTCAGTGGCGGGCTGTGCATTTAAAGTCTAGGCCTTCAGTGTGATTCATGCCATTATGTCGCAGCTAACTAGTAATACCAATTGACATTTTAAAAACACGTCCACACACGAAAGCCAGAACTTGAAATGACACTTAATGCTCAAGCAAGCCTAATTTTAACTGCAGCATGACTGTTTTGTGAAATGAACGTCTCCCGAACAGACATTCAAAAATCATAATTTTTCATATGAATCTACCTAGGAGGTCTGTATACCTGGAAAAATCTATCTAATAATATCTGCGATTTAAATGTTGCTTGCAATACATTTTGTTTCATAAGGTTACATGGTTATGCTGCATTCCATTTAAGTTGGATGTGGGATATTCCTACTTGACATCTCCGACAATAAATGCATTCCATTCCCCGATATTCGGAACTGAAACACTCCCGTTAGCTTAGCAGGTGTTTGACTCTCATTAAAGATGTCTCCTAGCAACCCAACTGATAAACAGTGCTGCAGCGCTAGCATTTGTGCTTCAGGTGTACGATTATCAAAAGAGATTTTATACACCTGTTTCTGCAGGCATTTGTTAAACAAGCTTTAATATCATGTAATGTGGAAACAAACTCATTTATCAACATTACTTAATAAAGTGAATGTTTATCACTTACTTTGTACAGTATATCTCCCTGAGTGTCGACATGTTTGTGTGACATCATGCCCCTGCATCTCGCCGAAATCAGAGTTGAGAATTTCTGCACGAGCCTACAAGTTGTAATTATGACTTCAAGATGCATTCCATTGCACTTTTCCTAGTAGGAAGTTGTAAAATCCGACTTTCTGAGTTGAATGGAACGCAGCACTACTTTTCAAAACTTGATCCGACACTGAATGCTCAAGCAGCCTAATTTACACTTAGAAAACTCCTGATGTTGCTATAACAATACAAAAAGCACTTACCAAATTACTTGAAGTGAAAAATCAGTCCTCCTTTCCTGTTTAATAAATTAAGCAATCACACGGTCATGCAGAACATCTCGTTTTTTTTAAATCCATAAGGATCTCTTTCTCAACGGCAATACCAGCAGTGATTACAGCCGACTCATTAGCATCTCGCACTCTTCACTTTCAAAATATTTTTGTTTTTTGCTTTCAAATTACGTACATCACTTAAAGCGTGATTGCGTCACTCAAGGCCAGCTAGAAGGCCTCGACTGTGACATATCCTAAAGACCACACCCACCAAGAACAAATAAATCAATCTGATTGGCAGATGAATCTGACAATCTGACATTCATTTGCACTGTTGAGGGATTCAGAAGAAATTCTGAAGGCCTGAGGGGGTGAAGCTCAGACCCACGCGTTGCTTCAGGCATGCGATTTGTGAAACAGTTGTCACACTTTGCTTGTAAGCATCAAGGAATAAATTCTGACTGGATAAACTTTTTGTTTTTCTCTATTTGTTTGTAGATTAATTAAGAGTGGAAAGCGATTAAAAATACATAAGCAAAAAGGTGATTGAGAATGAAAGGATGAAAAATATTTATATATTTGTCATGTTAGGCCAGCAGAGAAGGCTTTGCTGGCCCTGAGAATTCGCCACTGTTTGTTTTTTATATGAGACCCATGTATTTGTTTTGCTACCTTTATGTTATGAAGCACATCTTTTGTCACTGAATGGTAAAATATTTTACTTTGATATACTGTGCTATTTCATCAGTTTAATCAACAGCAGACAAAAACATGCTCTCTTAAACTGACAGAAATGAAAAAGCTTGTACAAATCTTTGCAGTTGTGTCTCAATGGCACATCTCCTGCTGGATTTTCAGCTTGAATAGGTATTGTATGAGCTGTACGCTGTAGCCTTGACTCACACAATAACCCCTGAATCTACTGTAGCTAGTCTGGATCTGGAGAGGCCTAACTGAAAGGAGAGGCAGGAACATAACAACAGGTCTGCTTTGTCGGCTCTTAGATGCCTCTAAAAAAAAAAAAAAATATATATTCATCTTAAAGAATGAATGCAGGTCAATATCAGCAAGTCTTTTTGAGCGAGACATCCTGCGTGGGATGGAAAATAGAAGGAATAGTGCCTGTTTGGCTTTTAATTTATAAGGAGAAAATAGCGATTTTGTGCACATGAACTGTAGACACCATATGTTCTATGTGAGACAAAGAGAAACACAATGATATTTACACTATACAACTAGAACTGAGAATATTTTATTAAAAATAAAATTATTAATAAAATATTGTGAATATTTAGCAATTTACGAGACCAGGGCAAGTCGTCACAGAGTGAATTTTTTACAAAGGCTATATCTCAATAACTAGAAGTTTTTGAATCCAGTTACACAAGCAGAGATTGTTTTGGTTTTAAAACCTAGTTTTTATTTTTATTTTTGAGAATTCTGTCCTTCAAACAAAAATTTTAAATCAGTGTATTTTTGCTATAGCTTTGAGGTAATCAAGTGAATACAATAAAACAACACTGGCATACATTCAGGCATTATATTATACAGTATATAATGAAGGTTGATTTTAACTAAATGGGTTAAATGTGTGAATTTTTCACAAATGTCAGGTTGGGGTAAGTTGTCACATGTGTTTTAATGTTAATGTATACATACAGTTTAATAATTACAATATGTGTAGGCCAAAACAATGGTTTGATATTATTGTACATTGCTTTTTAATTTTTTTTTGCTGTTTCATGAATTGATTCATGGTTTACATTTTGTTAAAAAGCCTACAATCTGCTATTTTCAGTAATGAAAGGTGCTATTGTGACAACTTACCCCATAGAGCATAACAACAAGCCCCAGTCTCTTTATTTTCTTTATTTTGTACATTAAGAATTCACCTTTCACATATTGCATGTGTTACATCTATAAAAACAACATTTGTTACCTCTCTTCAAATGTTTCTCAGGTGATGCCCTACACTTACTTTCATTGGAAACTACTGGAAAGCATTTTTTTCCCCCCCATTGTATGGATAGATGTCCAGTCATTTTGTGAGATTAAGTATAATGAGAATGTTCATTGTTTGAGGGCTGGTAAATTGTAAATTTTTGCTGTAGATTTATTACCTCATCTTTGGCCAAAACCCAAGAGCTTGATGGCACTGGATAAAAATAATGCCCGCTAATGGCATCTGGATATTAAATTATGTTAATGTGTCCAAAGCCATTAACAATGTGGCAATTTTTAATAAATTGGGTATCTATTTCTCTTTTAATCCAATCATTTGGCACTGGAACACATGAGAGAGGTATGTTTAATTTAAAGTTAATTACTTTGCTAATGTTATTTCTTGGCATTTAGTCTAATGGGGGATATTACAAACTTTTGAAATGTTCTGGTTTTAATAGGGGACAATTATGAGTGCTCGAAAACAGTACCTGATAGAATAATTAGAGTTCCACAAAGACTCTAATCTATGAAGCCTCTACTAATAACCCTCCTCTCTCTTGCATGATGCTTTAATCTATACAATTGTTGTATTTTTAAAATGTTTTTGGATGAAGAGGGAGAAAAGATTAAAGATGTGGCCACGTTAACGCAAGTAAATCCAATATCTTCTTTTTCTTTGTCATTTATCCCTATGTAAATGTCCATTACTAAAATGCATAATATGTATAATTAAATATTTACTCTCTGTAGCATTAAAAAAATAAAATAAATAAAAAACAGGCTACAGAGAGTAAACATTTAATTATACATATTATGCATTTTAGTCATGAACATTTACATGACTAAATATTTAAAAAAACAAAAAGAAATTTAATAAAAAAATAAATAAAAAAAAAAATACACACCAGATTTTGGCTCCTTAGCAAGCACCACTAAAGAGCAAATATATCTCTGTACGTTTATGGGACCAGATCTGTAATGTTAAAATTACACTTCATGGAGAGCAAGCAAAGCTCAGCTTTTTATCGTGCATTAAGTACAATCATTGTGAAAAACCAGCACAGCGTGAGCTGTTAACACAAGTTTGTAGTTTGCCAATATTACCCTCAGCAACTACAAACAAGAGGATGGATCAGACTTTAGCATCCACCATAAGCTGCTTAGTGATTTAAAACTGCTGGAGAACGTTCCTTTGCTTCCCCTCATCTATCTTTATGTTCCTCAAGCCCTATTCAAATGGGATATCCTCTTATGGTAAAAATACATACTTAAAGACTATTGCATATGGGCTCATTGAGCTAATCTGACAATCTCAGAACAAACAGCATGGGACAGTGGCAGGACACAACCTAATCCACAGCCACAAGCCATGTGGTAATATCTTTAACAAGGCTCTTCTGTGGACAACACTATGTGTAGGTGTTTATCATTGGGGAGGTTTTGTTGTTAATCCTTCTTATTAAGATCGAATGCTGCTCCGTTGCTATTGAGATGTGGAGAAGCTCACTTGATAAATGCACTATAAAAAACAAAGGAAGTCTGCAGTCGTTGTGTGATGCCAGAGAGAGGTTATGTAATGCATTTGGTGTGATTGTGTTGATACAACTTTGAAAAGGTAATTTAAAGATCCCTGATAGCCCTTACAAACAATCTAAACTATCCGCAAACTTGCCGCATTTGCAGCAAATTTGCAAATAAGCTTTTGATTCACCACAAATGTTTGCCAGAAGTTCGCAACTCTTCGCCGGTAGTGTTGAACCTCCGGCAAACATTTGGCAACAATGGACAATTTGCTGCAAGTCTGCCGCAAAGCTCATTTGCATGTGAAAATTATCAATTGCGAATTTGCGGTGAATTTGTGGCAAATTTGCCAACGGTCTCGATTTTCGTAAGGGAGGATTTTACTAGTGCACCTCTCACTTCAGCTGATTAAAGTCTCAACAATTAAAATTGGCTCTATTAAGTTAAATGGATAGTTCACTCAGTATTTTCTCATTAAACATTAAGTTTTACTTGGAAACATGTCAGATTGTGGATGTAAAATGGATTTTGAATGGGTGTTTCACTCTGTAGCATCTTCTGAGATGTTTCAGAATATTAGATATACGGGGGGCCTGGGTAGCTCAGTGGTAAAAGACGCTGGCTACCACCCCTGGAGTTCGCTAGTTCACTAGTTTGAATCCCAGGGCGTGCTGAGTGACTCCAGCCAGGTCTCCTAAGCAACCAAATTGGCCCAGTTGCTAGGGAGGGTAGAGTCACATGGGGTAACCTCCTCGTGGTCGCCATAATGTGGTGCGTGGTGAGTTGAGTGCAGATGCCGCAGTGGATGGCGTGAAGCCTCCACACACGCTATGTCTCCGTGTCACGTGATAAGATGCGTGGGTTGACTGTCTCAGATGCGGAGGCAACTGGGATTCGTCCTCCACCACCCAGATTGAGGCGAATCACTATGCGACCACAAGGACTTAAAAGCGCACTGGGAATTGGGCATTCCAAATTGGGTGAAAAAAAAAAAAAAGAATATTAGATATACAGTATATACTGTTTATGTATATATACACTAACTGAGCACTTTATTAGGAACACATGTACACCTACTTATTCATGCGATTATCTAATCAGCCAATCATGTGGCAGCAGTGTAATGCATAAAATAAAGCATATACAGGTCAGGAGCTTCAGTTAATATTCACATCAAACATCAGAATGGGGAAAAATGTGATCTCAGTGATTTCGACCGTGGCATGATTGTTGGTGCCAGATGGGCTAGTTTGAGTATTTCTGTAATTGTGTGATAAAATTGCTTACTAACCTTTTCTGTGTAAAGTTATATCAAATTTTTCAACTTTGTTGGCATGGCAACGTAATGCTGTAAACCCTTAACCCCTAAAATGACTGTAAAAATTACGATTTAAACAACTTTACAGCTCAAATAATTGTGTTTTTATGAGATTATAAACTTAAACACATATCTGCCTTTAAACCCTCCAAAAATTGGCCCCATTCACTTCCATTGTAAGTGCCTTACTGTAAACTCAATTTTTATTTTATTTTTATTTTATTTTTTCTTGATTTACTTTAACTAGTATTAACTTGAAATATTTCTTAAAGGCTATTTTATACTTAATGGGGGAACAGACTTTTTTTAACTCGCCTAAAAATGTTTGTTGGATGACATTTCTCCTGTTTGCGCATGTCCCTGAAATACTTGACCAATGATAACTCAGCTAGTCGAAAAGCGTGGATGATTGGTTAAAAATAATCGTGGGTGAGGGATGGGCGTTTATTTATACATTTTCCTCCACAAACGTAATTTTAAAATGACACCACGCATAGTATAAATTAAGCCTTTGTTTGCCTAGTGTGTTTTGTTCAGGAGAAAATAATTTGGCTTCTTTCATTGTAAGCCTTTAACATACACACATTGCATTCCTGATACAGAAACAAACCTTAGTGATCAAGGGGTCATAGTTACATTTAAATGTCTGTGCCATTAAACTGGATGCATTATTTCAGGTAGCTAGCTAAAAACATTTACATATAAACTTTACCTACCTTTCTCAGCAAGACTCTCTTCAAACTGTTTCTCCACTATGACAGTAGTTGACCTGAAAGAGAAAACAGGCTCAAGAAGAAGAGTTAATTCTAATGTTTGCTCTAGCATCCCCAGTTGCACTGCTGAGAATGCAACGTGAACTGTTATCAGTTGAGTTCTGAAACATTTTGGCATGCAACAACACACAAAATCAAGCTTTCATTAATGTACTTGCATAGAGCATATGGGCAAAAATTACATTGATTTTGCATGTAAGGGTGTGTGTTCTTGGCTTTGAATGTATTATGCAGTATATTTGTTTTCTTAGTTGAATGTTTTTCTTTAGGGTTTCAAGGCAGTTCATTGTCCATATGCTTATTTAAGCTTAACCGTGAAATGCTTTGACAAGATTAACTCCCCCAGCTCAATGCCAAGAAACCCATAAACCTTTGAGAATGGACCCCGTCACAGAAATCGGACCACTCACTTTGTAATGCAAAACAACTAACGGTATACACTGTTTCAGAATCCTCCGTAATGGAATTCGCAGGGGCTTTTCACGGAACACAGATAGCAGCTGTGATTCCATTGTGATCCTTCAGACTATATACATGTATATCGAGCTGTATATCACAGCTGCCTAAGCCTTTGTTGCATGTGTGTGCCTTTCAAATCCAGCCAATATATTACAACGTGTCTGCATTCTTCATCTGCAGTTTTCTGTGTCACCTCTCTATTGAATGAGAACCAGAGAGCATTATATACCAACATTGGCTGTCTCCATCTTCTGCACTATACCTGATGGACAGACTGCATTCCGTTTTGGTTTTATTGATTTATTTTGGAATAGGAGTGGATTGCTGGGATACTCTAAATGTGAGACACAGCTACATCTTGGCAATCGGAGTTCGACTAATAGAGGACTGGGATCTTCAATACATTCCCTTACCATTATTATGAACCCACTCAGCTCCTTTAGATGGGTTTTGTTCTGAAATCTTGGGGAGTAAACTTTAACTGCTGGCTCATAGTATATTAGTACATTTGTCTTGCTAATGGCCCATATTCTGAGGTTCATCAAGTCTACTGACACACAGTCCCACCACAAACTCATCATAATTTGTACAAGATGGCACAATCTTGTTTGCAATGAATATTTGCAACAAATATTGAGACTTAGTGTGAAAAATCGTAACATATCATAACCAAAGATGTTTTTGCATGTATCATAAATGTGCTATATTTGAACTCACAAGATTTAAAGACATCAAATGGCTTCAGAGTACTTGAAATACAGTGCATGAATTGTATGAATTAATTTTATTGTAATACTTCAGCATTTTGAGAGCTTCAATACAGGAAGGGGATCCCCCTCAAGTGAACACCCTTGAGCATTTTGCAACATGGGGGGGGGGGGGGGGGGTTCTCAATCTTTTCGATGCAAAAAAATTGGACATCCTGGCTTATATGTGGCAGTTGAAAAACCTAATCTTGACAGATACAAAAATTTAGGTTGGGTTTTAGGTTAGGGTTTGAAAAGAAGCATTGGTTTGAAATTGTGTTTCAACTTATTTGAAATTTTGTCTTCAAATGTCCCATTCACATTCCATATGAAAGCCCATACATACATACATACTATCATGTCGGTCTTATGTTTTCTCCATGGACTCTTATTTTTAAATGGATTGTTGCCATCTTCGTCATACCTGGTTTCCTGTTTCCTGTCATTGTTTTCAGCTGTGTTTCATTTAGCCTATCAGTCCTTGTGTATATTTAGTCCTCATGTTTCTCTTGTTCCTGGTCGGTTCTCGTTTGTGTGTAGTGCATTAGTTGCCAACATACTGCTGTTGAGTTTGTGTTACCTTCTTCTTTGTATGATTCCTTCTTTGTTGTATCCCCTTCTTTTGTTTATAGTTAAAGTTCTGCATTTGGATCCTCACACACTCTCGTCTCATTCCTACACTAACCAATCACTTTATTAGGTACACCTGTACACCTACTTATTCATGTGATTATCTAATCAGCCGATCATGTGGAAGCAGTGCAATGCATAATATCATGCAGATCCGGGTCAGGAGCTTCAGTTAATGTTTACACCAACCATCAGAATTAGGAAAAAAAATGTGATCTCAGTGATTTAGACTGTGGCATGATTGTTTGTTCCAGATGGGCTGGTTTGATTATTTCTGTAACTGCTGATCTCATGGGATTTTGACACACAACAGTCTCTAGAGTTTACTCAGAATGGTGCCAAAAACAAAAAACATCCAGTGAGCGGCAGTTCTGTGGATGGAAATGCCAAGTGTTTAGAAGTGGAACCTGACATGGTCTTCTGCTGTTGTAGCCCATTCGCCTCAATGTTTGTCATGTTGTGCATTCTGAGATGCTATTCTGCTCACTACAATTGTACAGAGTGGTTAGCTGAGTTATTGTAGCCTTTCTGTCAGCTCAAACCAGTCTGGCCATTCTCCATTGACATCTCTCAACTAGTCGTTTCTGTCTGCAGAACTGCCACGTTGCTGGGTGTTTTTTGTTCTTGGCACCATTCTGTGTAAACTCTAGAGACGTGAAAATCCCAAGAGGTCAGCAGTTACAGAAATACTCAAACCAGCCTGTCTGGCACCAAAAATCATGACACGGTCCAAATCACTGAGATCAAATTTTTTCCCCATTTTGATGGTTGATTTGAACATTAACTGAAGCTCCTGACCCATATCTGAATGATTTTATGCATTGCACTGCTGCCACATGATTGACTGATTAGAAAATCGCATGAATAAGTAGGTGTATAGGTGTCCCTAATAAAGTGGTCGGTGAGTGTATTTTACAATTTTGCCAACTGATTAGCTTGTCCAAACATTCAGTATGTTCAAACATTAGATTGGGTTGACTCTAAAAAGTCAGTACAGTTTAACTAGTGTCTGGATATTTGAGGGAAATTTACCTCCACATCTGTGTATCAGAATGATATTTCAGAATCTAGAGGCACTTAAATAAAATTGTTCAGAGAGCTGCTGGTAGAGCAGAGGTGATGGTGATAGTATGTTAGAACGAAAGCATTCACCTAACCATCAGGTATTTTTTATTTCGCCTAAGCCCTGAGGTTACGCTAGCTTATTACCACCTAGTGATGCTCTGCATTGGAAATTGAATGACCTGATAAGGCACAAAATGCAAAGTAGCTGGGGAATATTAAAGCCTATTCATTGCTCTGGTTCATATTTGCTTAAAAACAAGCCTGTCCCTCTCTTTACCTCGGGGGCCTTCCTCTCTCTGTTACCCAATAACTGAATGTGCGGTCCCATCAATGATACAATGTGTCATATGAAAAGTCGAGAAGCTCGGTTAGAAAATTCAGATGAGCTTTCCCACGTATTAATGCAAAAGGGGCTGTATAAATTTCAGAGACAAGGCACCAGCAAATTTTTTTTTTAGCAACATAACATTAATATTACCAGGCCATTAACTGCAAATTCCATGGATTTCACATACTGGCTTTGTAAGAGTATATGCTTCAATTTTATGAACTAACAGGAAAGGTTTTCTGTAATCATGTGTACTAAAATTAAATTATGCCATACTTTACAATACAATTCAGTAAACTGCAATACAATGCAATACATTAAATGTATTAAATATCTTAAAGGGATAGTTTACCCAAAATATACTTATTCACCCTTATGTTGTTCTAAACCTTTATTAGCTTCTTTCTTCCATAGACCACAAAAGGAAATGTTTTGCAGGTTACGCATCCCATTTCCATATAATTAAAGTGATCAGGGGCTGTTTAGCTTGAAAAATGACAAATAAGTGCCATGAAAGTACCATAGCAGTAGTCTAGGAATACTTTTTCGCTACATTTCAAGTCTTCTGTAGTTATACGATATCTTTGTGTTAGGAAAAGACTGTAGTTTATTTTGGCAAAATATTTCACACACAAATTTTCTTTTTTTATTTATTCACTGGAAATCTTCCCCTTCCTCTATTGCTCTCAAATCTTATTCATGAATTTGAATATGTGCATATTCAAAATCTGTGCCATGATTGGTCACAAGACCAGCCTGATCTCATGAAATTTACGTGACAATGGTGACAATTTTTGCAAACCAAAATTACATCCTTCATTACAGGTTTGGCTGAAGTTTCCCAGTGAAATGTGGGAAATGTGCCAAAAGTGAGTGAAATGATGTTGTAATCAGACAAGGTTTTTAAGGTGAATAATCGATGGATGAAAGAGGTCATGAAATGCTCTTTTTTATAATTTTATTATTTTCCCTCAGGTCCACTGATAATGTTAGTAATGTTTTTATTTTTTTTGCACTATAACATTCATAATTTAAAAATATATGATAACTTTCCATCCTGTCTCTGACCTTCTGTCTGAAATACTCGGTTTTGGCATAAGTGCTTCCTTAAAACTTCAACATAAACATCACTGTTTTGATTGATTAACAGCGTGCAGCCCCTCAAATTCAGCCATTTCTGAAACTCAGTCTGAAGAGAATGAACAAGCTCCACAACATTATAAATCTAAATGTCAGTGTTTACACATAACGTCTTGATTACTGATGTAACCTCTGTTCCCTGATGGAGGGAACGAGACGTGTCGATGTAGTGACACTAGGGGTTCGCTCTTGAGAGCCCCAATCACCTTTGCTTTATTCAGAAAAGGCCAGTGAAAATTGGCGAGTGGAATTTGCATGCCACTCTCCGCCCCGGACATACGGGTATAAAAGGAGATGGCGTGCACCACTCATTCAGAGTTGTGCTGAGGAGCCGAGAGAGAGTCCCGGCCATGTCAGCGATCGGTTCAGCGCCGCGGCAGGAGGGGCACAATGTCTCGTTCCTTCCATCAGAGAACAGAGGTTACATCAGTAACCAAGACGTTCCCTGTCTGTCACTCACTCGACGTTGTGTCGATGTAGTGACAATAGGGGTTCCTATACGAAACGCCGCAGGCGCAGAACCGTGTCACGAGGTATGGAGGAGCAGACACGGGCAGGCTGCTGCGTGCCTCGCAGCGAGCGCTCGACCATGTCATGACCTTCCAGCGAGTTAGGTAAGGCGTCTCCCGGGTCCCAATAAGGGTGGGAGGAGGCACTTACCCGAGGAAGTTACAGGCGGTGGCCTTTCCTGATTTTGGTATTAAGCAATTTACTGCCGAGAACCTGCTAGAATAGCGCTGGGGAAGTGCTCTTCCCCCTACAGGAGGGAGAGCACTATGGAGACCACATCCTACCGGAGGGAGGTTAACATGTGGAGAATACCTCACATGGACTTACTGATGGGGAAGTTCACATATGGAATGATGCAACTGGGGAGGACCCTATCTACAAAGAGGGTACACAGCAACAGTGGCTGAGGCAGAGCAGAGCTCTGACGAGGGGAGACACAGGGTTCACCTGAGGGGAAACCGAACAGTGGAAACGCATCATACGGGATTACCGAGGGGGGCATCACCACGTATGGAGCACTGAGCCCAAGTACATGGGCTCACCTGAAAAGGGGCATACCACGAGAAAGGTGCAATACAAGCGATACACCCGACCGGCCACCCGGCCTACCTGTTGTTACCCCGTAACACTCGGGTCAAAACCGGTTCTATGCGCAGGTTGTAGAACCTTGCATAGGTATTGGGTGTAGCCCAACCAGTGAGAGGAGAGTTGTCTTATCTCTGGGTCGCCCGTCTCAGGACCACTTCGAAGCCCATCCAGGGTTCTTGGCGGCCGGCTGGCAGGCAGGCGGTGCCACCTTCCTGTGGTAGGATCTTCTTCTCAAAGGGCTCCAATGGTGGGGGAGCTGGGGCCGGCACCGCAGGAGGATAGCCCTGGGGAGAGGCAGACGGGGCGCGGGACTTCGGAGGCCTATAGGTGGCCGAGTCATGCCGCAGCAGGATATGTTTGATGGCCTCAGTCTGCTTCTTCACCATCGAGAACTGATGGGCGAAATCCTCGACAGTGTCGCCAAAGAGCCCCCCTTGGGAGATGGGCGCATCGAGAAAGCGGACCTTCTCGGCATCATGCATCTCCGTAAGGTTGAGCCACAGGTGCCACTCTTGGACCACCAAGGTGGACATCGTCCAGCCCAGGGCGCACACCGTGACTTTCATCGCCCGTAGAGTGAGGTCGGTTGCGGTATGCAGTTCCTGCATAAGCCCTGGGTCGGTCCTACCCTCGTGCAGATCTGTGAGGATGGCCATGGTGTGCAGGGCAGAGGCGGCCTGACCCGCGGCATTGTAAGCCTTCGCCACGAGTTACGAAGAAACCTTACACGCCTTGGAAGGGAGCCTTGGTCGGTTCCTCCAGGTGGCTGCGCCCTGCGGGCATAAATGCACCGCAATGGCGTGCTCTACCTGGGGAAGCTCGACACATCCCTTAGCCACTCCGCCATCGAGGGTAGTTAGGGTGGATGAGCCGGCGAAGTGTGTACGGGCAGAGAAAGGTGCCTTACACGACTTCATGAGCTCCTTGTGCACTTCTGGGAAGAAGGGCACTGGGGCACGGCACAGCCGTGAGTCGCGGTCCGAGCCCAGAAACCAATTATCTAGCTGCAAGTGCTCCGGGCAGGGCAGAGGGTTCCACTCAAGCTCGATGTTCGCAGCCAAGAGCTGGAGCTCAGAAGATTGTCCGCTTCTAAAAGCAGAAGCCCACCATCCGATGCTGCAACCGATAACTCATCCGCATCGTGAGCTCCAAACAAGATATTAAATCCGCCCTGAAGCGAACCACCTACCTCGCTCATGAACTCTACCGGGAAGAAAGAGCGTGCTGGGGGCTGGGAGGTCTGCGGGGACTGAGCCGGCGGGAACACTCCCATATCCACATCCAGATCGCCTGTGGCACTCACCGATGCAGCCACCTGAGTCTCAACCCAGGATGGACTGGGTCAGGAAGCAGCCACGGTGGCAATCTGCTTCATGAAGAAGGAAGAGAGCCATGACCGCAATGTTCTCATGCGATACCGCTGCTGGAGCGCCAAACCTGCCAAAATGGAATGGTGGACGGTGGTCGTGATGACGGCCGTGCACACTGGGTATGTGACCCAGGGAAGAAGGAAACCGCTCTTTTGCTGAACTCTTGGGTACCGCAGCCACTTGGGCATGCGGCGAAATTAAATGAAAAGGAAACAAAAGATTCTCCTCCCAGGCCTCCACCGGGGGATGGATTGGTCTGCTTACCAGCTCCAGAGCAGCTTGTTTCATCGTCCCTGGGTCGCCCGTCTCAGGGGTGCTTCAAAGCCTTTTGCTGGTTCTTGGCGGCCGGCAGTGAAACGGGTGGAGTCTGCTTCCTACAGGTGGGATCCATGCCGGGGCCGGGCTGTGGCGGAGCCGGTGCAGTCACTGCAGGGGGATGCCCTTGGTGATGAGCAAACGGGGTGCGGGATCTTGAGCCGTGCTGGGGCAGGATGTGCCGGATAGCCTCCATCTGCTGCTTTACCGCCGAGAACTGCTGGGCAAAGTTCTTGACGGTGTCACTGAACAAGCCAACCTGGGAAATGGGGGCACCAAGGAACCATGCCTTGTCGACCTCTCCCATCTCGACCAGGTTGAGCCAAAGGTAGCGCTCCTGGACCACCAAGGTGGACATCGCCCGCCCGAGAGACCGTGCCATGACCTTCGTCGCCCGGAGAGCGAGGTCGCCGAGCGCAGCTCCTGCATCAATCCCGGGGCGGAACTACCCTCATGCAGTTCCTATAGTGCCTTGGCTTGGTGGACTTGCAGGAGAGCCATGGCATGCAGGGCAGAGGAGGCTTGTCCAGCGGCACCATAGGCTTTGGCCGTCAGGGACGACGTAAACCTACAGGCCTTGGACGGGAGCTTTGGGCGCCCGCACCAGGTAGCGGCGCTCTGCGGGCATAGATGCATTTCGTGCGCCTTATCCACCGGGGTAGATCGCCAAATAGCCCTTGGCCGGCCCACCATCGAGGGTAGTGAGGGCGGGGGAGCTGAAAGATCGGGACCGGGTAGTAAAAGGTACCTCCCATGACCTTGTCAGCTCCTGGGGCGGGGCGTGGCTGTGAGCGGCGCCGCGAGCCCAGGAACCAATCATCGAGCCGCGAGGGTTCAGGGGAGAGCGGAGGGTTCCACTCTAGCTTTCTTACGAAGGCAAGCCACGACTGCAATGTTGCCATGGTCATGTTCTCGCAATGAGTACATGATCCATCCACGAACGCTGTCTCCACGTGGGTAGCGCCCAGACACAAAACACAGTGATCGTGACCATCAGAAAGAGAGAGATAATGACCGCAACCAGGAATAACACACAAACGGATAGGCATCTTTAAAAAGATGCATCTTTAAAAAGACGTTCCGTGTGTGCCGCTCTTTTAGAGAAATATACTGTTTTTTAGAATATACTCTTTTATTTCTGCCGAAGCACCCAGAGGCGTTCTCTGCAGTACACCAGTGCAGAGGGGGGAGAAGCCGCTGAAATGCGCCGTCAGATCCAGCAGAGGTGAATGAACAGCGTGGGAATTCAGCTCAGTGATCATCGACCGTTTGGCTCCGAAGAGAAAATCTGAATGAGTGGTTGCATACCAGCTCCTTTTATACCCGTATGTTCGGGGGAGTGGTATGCAAATACCACTCGCCAATTTTCATTGGCCTTTTTTCAAAGACCAGAGGTGTTTCGGGCTCCCAAGAGTGACCCCTAGCGTCACTACACTGACACAACGTCGAGTGAGTGACAGACAGGGAACATAAATTACACAGCTCAGATGGCAACATGAACATTGTGGCAAGGAAAACACTTCTGGACTACGTTTAAAAAAAATAATTATAATTGAGCACAAAAATGTAATGTGGTGTAACTGCCCCCAGACAGTAAAAAAATAAAATAAAAAAAAAAAAAATCACTAAAAGCTGAAATTCTTGAAAAAAAAAAAAAAAAAATGTTGGCATGAGAATTAAATATCAATATTTGCAAAATTAGTAAATATCAATATATTTTTTATGAAAATGCACATTTTGTTCAGGTCATATGGATTAACCCTGTGAAAACTTTTTGATATTCTTTACTCAAAAATTCATGATATATGTAAAATATATATATATATATATATATATATATATATATATATATATATATATATATATATATATATATATATGATTATTATTAATGCTATATACTAATTAATGAAATTAAGTTTTGTACATTCTCATGTATTCAAGGTGTAAGGAAAGTATTTCAATACCTTTTACTTCACGGTTACACCAAATTAAATTTTTAAAGTAATTAAATCTTTTATTTATTTCTTCTTTTTTTTTTTTTTTTGGAAGAAATGCTATAAATGCTTTTACATTTTTTTTAAATCAACAGACCAAAGATTACATTTCTACAAATTTGTTTTAAACTAGATTTATAAAAGATTTTATAATGTTTATCACCTTTATTGTTATATTTATATTAAAATAAACTAAATAAATTAAGCACAAAAAATAGTACCACTGTCATCTAATAAAATATTTAACAATGCAAATGAAATAATCTTAAAAACAGGTTTAATTTCTTTAAAGAAACTAAGTGTATGTATATATATATATATATATATATATATATATATATATATATATATATATATATATATATATATATATATATATATATATATATATAATTTCTTTAAAATAAAAAATTTATTTCATTTTTTTATGAGATTCACCCTTAACCCTAGAATGCAAAAAGGGGTTCAAATTAACCCAAAGGTGTCTGATGTTTGAAGATTTTATCAATAAAAATATTTATCTCCTTGATGAAAATCCACAAAAATCTTGTTTGTGATCCTCATTAATGTCATTTTCATATTTCTTGGTCATCGTTTCAGAAAAAAATAAAATTTTACTATTACTACCTCAAGACTGCATAAAAGGGGTCAAAATGACACATTTGCATTTCCTATGGAATTCTGACTTCACATTGTATTTTTTCTTCAAGTTTCTTGAACTATTTTTATTTTTTTCTATTTATGACAGATACATTTTGAAGCACTGCCATACAGATATTTTAAATTATGTTTTAATCAGCTTGCTACAGTAGCAAACTACTTGAGCTAATGTTGCTAGCAAATTTTAGCAAGTTGGTAAGTTTTGTCTGGAAGTATTGTGTCTTTTAAACTTAAAAAAATATGACATATTTTGAAACATAGACATTCAAATATTCTAAATCAGGTAGCAAGCAAACTATTAGCAAGTTATCTATTAGCAAGATATGCTCGCATATACAGCAGAGGAGGCTTTGGAAATGTTCAATAAGACACACAATGGATTTGAAATCAAAATCGAAGTACTCAGATGATGAGGATCCAGAGTACAGACCAGGTTGTTCTGGAGATGACTGCCATTGTGACAAAGTATTGTGTTGTTTGGTGTGTTATTGAGAAGCAGATGAGATTTAGAACAGTGGAGAAAGCTGTTCCCTGTCTGTCACTCACTCGACATTGTGTCGCTGTAGTGACACTAGGGGCTCACTCTGGAGAGCCCCAATCACCTTTGCTTTATTCAGAAAAGGCCAATGAAAATTGGCGAGTGGAATTTGCATGCCACTGTCCACCAAAGACATACGGGTATAAAAGATGGCATGCACCACTCATTCAGACTTGTTCTACGGAGCTGAGCGCATGTGTGTGTGTGTGTGTTCGTTCGTGTGTTGACATCTTCTGCTGCTGGAATTTACGGCGCATATCAGAAGTCACCCTTGCACGGTCGAGTGTTATGCTGATTGGTTTCTGGCGAAGGGAGCAATACAGCCCATTCCCATAGCCGAGTATTATTTTATCGTGCCAAAGAGAGGGGGAGGGTCGTGCCCAATCTTGGATCTGTGTGCTTTGAACAAAGCCTTACACAGGCTTCCGTTCAAGATGTTAACGCCGAAGTGCATCCTGGCATCAGTGCGACATCAGGATTGGTTCATGGCCATCGACCTGAAGGATGTGTACTTTCACATATCAATCCTTCCTCAACATAGACCCTTTCTTCGTTTTGCCTTCGAGGGAAAAGCATACCAGTACAAGGTCCTCCCTTTCGGTCGGTCCCTGTCCCCTCGTGTCTTTACCAAGGTCGCAGAGGCTGCCCTGGCTCCGCTGAGGGAGAAGGGCATTCTCAATTATCTCGACGACTGGCTAATCCTAGCTCACTCACGAGATCTATTGTGTGCGCACAGAGACCTTGTGCTTCAGCACCTCGACCGACACGGGCTTCAGGTCAACTGGGAGAATAGCAAGCTCTCCTGTCTGTTTTGGAGGACAGCAGAAGGGGAAAGCTCTCCAAGCAGAGGCTAGCCCATTGGATTGTGGATGCCATTTCTCTTGCATACCATTCTCAGGACTTGCCGTGCCCCTTGGGAGTCCGGGCGCACTCCACTAGAGGTGTTGCGTTCTCCTGGGCACTGGCAAGGGGGGCCTCTCTAGCAGACATATGCAGAGCTGCGGGTTGGGCTACATCCAATACCTTTGTGAGGTTTTATAACCTATGCATAGAACAAGTTTCGACCCGAGTGTTATGGGGTAAAAGCAGG